>NC_064435.1:59254133-59567883 GCF_023343835.1 Lagopus muta | reverse complement strand
TTAGTGAGGAAATGGTGGTAGGTGGCTGGTTGGGCTAGAGGATCTTGGAGATCCTGTCCATCTTAGTGATCCTATGATTCTGTGATTCTAATGACAAAGCAAGGCTTACTATGCCACTGCTAACAGCAACTGAACAGGCAGAACTGCTCCACTCCAACAGCTACAACACTGCTCTAGATCTTCCAGTTTCACTTGGTTATCTAGTTCTACAGCAGCAGCAGTCACAGCATCACAGACAGCAGGACCAGACTGGCTCCTATCACTCAGTTTATCAATAACCTTGCAGGCATGGGCAAACCACAGCACTTGAGCAACATCAGTGATGCTAAAGCTGCTTGTTAGGGTGGCTCCTCAACAAAGAGAAGAATGGTCCAGTGACTAGTGAGACCATTCACGCTGAAGCCAGCATGTTCTGAGCTTTTCAAAAAGCAAAGTCCATGAAAAAGTACCTTAGAAATTAACGTTGGAGTCAAATAAATTTGAGCAGTAATCAATGGCTCCGTTACAATATTCAATGTTTCACACAGGAGAAACTCCACAACTACTAAGACTTACCAAATTCTTATCACAATTATTTGGCATACGTACCAAGAACTCTAAAGCTTTTTGTTTCCAAAAAGGATCATTCTGTGGGATTGGGGAAGAAAAATCAAAAAGAATGAATACACAGTGCTTGTAACACCTTCCTGTACAAAACAAGACTGTTTAATCTTTCATCCAACAACAAAAGTCAACACAAATGAAAGACAGCATTTTTATGTTGCAGCCGTAAACATTAAACTCTAAATAGCACAGAGCTCCTCAAGTCAGATACAGAGATCATTTAGAATTTCACTTTTGAATTAGAATTGAATTAGAAAAAAAGGACAATAAATCTTTATATTTATTTTCAGATTTAAACCAAACCTCCAGAATAGAACATCTCTGATCTGTAGAGGGGCAAAACAGTGGAGAATGCATCATAACTTGGGGTACTTGGCCTGCAGATGCTGTGTCTCAGACTCAGTGATTCCGAACAGAAATCAGATGAACTACATGGGTCAATACCCTGATGTACAGTATTAATTTCCCTGGTGGTATGGTGAACATAAAACTCTAGTCACTACGTCAGTTATTTTGTTTCTGGAATAGTATCAATAAAATGGGAAATGAAGCCCAAAAGCAGTTGTTTTCAGGAAGAAAAAAAAAGCAAAGCAAACATAAGAAACCGTTAAGACATTTGCAGAATTATTACTTCTACATACCTCATGCTTATGATCATCATCCCACCTTAAAAAGAAAGAAAGAGAAATACTAAGACACATTTAAAAGGTTACTAAAATGTCAGGTTTACTTTTGTGTCTAGGATCAAATATTTCGATTTCCAAATGTATATAACTTAACAACACAGGATACATTTTTCTGTATCTAAAATACTGTATTTCTTAGAGGTCTTTACTCTGACTCTCAAAAAACAACAGTTGCACTGATGAACCCTACAGATCAGCTAAAGAAGGTGACTAAAGTAATGGAAACTTTTCCTTCATACATGAACATAGGGTTCCTTTTCTACAGGCATCCCAAATAAAGCGGTAACAGCCTGACATTTGAATTGCAATCTTCGTGCAGAGGTACATCAGACTGCTATTGAACTGCATAAGCCATGTAACATCTAAAAAATCACTGCTACACAGAAACTGAATATCACATTTTATTTCAGGTGTTTTCCTCTCAGGAGAAAGCAACAATTTACACAAAATGAAGCACAATGGAAAGACAATACATATTCCCTGTACGTGATATTTGTTACAGAAAAGATGTAATTAACAAGTAAAGTGATCTCATAAAGAAATCTCTTTTGATTCCCCTACAGAAGTTATAATCTCACCTTGCTTTCTTCTTTGATGGGGCTAGAAAATTAAGAAGAATAATTAGCACCATTGTAGAGTTTCCACCATATTACCGCAATAGAAACATTACTCAAACCAATCTGTAACTGGCTCTGAAGTAATGGCAGTCTTTTAAAGGCCCAATAATCTCTCTGGCCAGTACAGTCTATATTAATTAGAAAGGAGGGAAAGCTCAGTAAAACAAGATTATCTTTAAGACAGTAGATGTGCTTCAGAGAATCAGTTACTGCATCATACAAAACTTAGCACTTCTTAATGTGTTCCAGGAAAGCAACTGGGCAAGTACTGATTCTCAGGACAAATGACATATTTGTCCCTACAGTATGATGCTGAAAGACTCATTTCTGTTTTTTTCTATCACCTGATGTTGAACAAATACTGAAAAGTTGCAACAAGAATTTGCACTGTATGTCCCAGAGTTTTCTGCATGTCAGGAGAAAAAAAGATTGCCAACATTTTAGAGAAGACATCCAATGAAGAAACAATCACAGAAACAGGATGGGAGGGATCTCTGCAGGTAGAACCACAGAATCATACAAAAGCTCAGGTTGGAAAGGATCCACTTCCCTCAACCTGCTGGCTACACTCTTCCTAATGCAGTCCAGGCAGTCAGCCTTCATTACATCCAGAGAACATTGATGATACATGCTTGCATTGTTGTACATAAAAATCTGTAGGTTCTTAAAATTTGTTCCCTATACAAATAGTGTCCAGTTTGTATCCAGCAGGGTGTAATGTAAGAATTTGATGTAAGAATTCAAATTTACTTACATATTTTCTTACATCTTACAGATGTAAGAATTCATATTTACTTTTGCCAGAATTCAGGAGGTTTCTGACACCCCATTTGTCTAGCTTCCCAAGATCCCTCTCAATGGCAACTTTGTTTTATCACATACTAAGCATTCTTCCAAAGTTTGATGTAATCTGCAAACTTGACAGTGTTGTATTATATTCCATTATCCAGATTGTTAATGAAGACGTTAAGCAGTGCTGGCACCAAGATCAGCCACTCAGGAATGCCACTAGCAAACCAGCCAGCAAACCTAAAACCACTGACAACTGTTTTTTGAATCTAAACGTTTTCGTCAGCTACCTTTTACCCAACCTGTATAATGATGGTATCTCCTCAGCCTGGCTACGACCATACTAAGTGAGACTGCATTGAAAGCTTTCCTGAAGTTAAAACAACATCCAGCCTTCCATGTTTACAGAGCCAGCCCATGTCATTGCAAAAGGCAATCGGGTTGGTCAAGCCCAGTTTCTCCTTAGTAAATCCACAGTTTGTTCTCAGTCATCATCTTGACTTTTACACACCAATTAATGACATATATAAGGACTTGTCCTATAATTTTTATAAGGTCTGGTCAATCCTGTAGCCACATGCCTCACTTTTCAAGAAAAGTACACCTGGCTTTTTCCAGGTCACCAAGGAACTCTTCTGATCATGACCTTTCAAAGACTCCAAGAGAGGGTTCCCCCAACACCAGACTTATTCCATTTTTTCCTATGTATTTGCAACATGCTTGATTTGCCAGTCCCTAAACTAATTCTCCTCTACTGTGACTCCACAACTACATACAACATCCTGAAAGCAGACCTTTATTCAGTAAAGCTGAAAGTGAAGAAAGCAACAAGTATTTCAACACTTTCTGTGTCCTTTATCACTGAGTTATTTGCTCTGGTCTTCAATGGGTCAGATCTTTTGTTGCTGTCATGCAGAAGCCTTTCTTTTGACCTTCACCAACAAGTCTTCTTAATTCCACCTCAAATACATCTGAAATGCCTGTGTATTTCTTGTTGGCAGCCTGCCCTCAAGTCTGTATGTTTCCTTTTAAGCACTGAAGATTAGTTGGCCTTTCTCTCTTCAAACTCACTAGCCACCTGCTATACCTGTCCATATTCTTGCACAGCAGAATGGATCATTTCTGCTCTTTGAGAGTTCTCTCTGAAGACTCATTATTTCTGTTGGGTTTCTTTTTCATGGCAGCCTCTCAAGGGATACTGGCTACTAGTTTTCTGAAGATGATGAAGGCAGTTCTCCCAGAGACCAGGATCTTGGTCCCCATTCCCCTAAGGATTTTAAATATATAATCATAGAAGGGTTTGGGTTTGAGGGGACCTTTAAGTTTATCTAGTTCCAACCCCCCTGCTATAGGCAGGGACACCTCCCACTGGGCCAGGTTGCTCAGAGCCCCATCCAGCCTGGCCTTCAATGCTTCCAAGGAGGAATTCACAACCTCACCAAGCAACTTGCTCCAGTCTCTCACCACTCTCACTCACAGTAAAGAACTTCATCCTGATATCCAGTCTTAATCTATCCTCTCCAGCTTAAAAATATTTCCCTTTGTTCTGTCACTACCTGCTCTCATTAAAAGTCCCTTCCCAGCTTTCCTGTAGACTCCCTTCAGGTACTGAAAGGCCACTATAAGGTCTCCTTGGAGCCTTCTCTTCTCAAAGCTGAAGAGCCCTAGTTCTCTGAGCCTGTCCTCATAAGGGAGGTGCTCCAGTCCTCTGATCATCTTCATGACCCTCCTCTGGACCTGCTCCAACAATTCCATGCCCTTCTTGTGTTGGGAGCTCCTGAACTGGACACAGTACTCCAGGTAGGGCCCTACGAGAGCAGAGTCACCTCCCCCAACCTACTGGTCACTCTTCTCTTGATGCAACCCAGAAGGTTGGCCTTCTGGGCTGCAAGTGTACACTGTCAACTCATGTTGAATCTTTCATCAATCAACATTCCCAAATCCTTCTCATCAGACCCGCCCTCATGCCATTCTCTGCCTAACTTGTATCTGTGTTTGAGAATGACCCAACTCAGATGTAGGACTCGCACTTGGCCTTGTTAAACTTCATAAGGTTGGCTTGGGCTCACCTCTCAAGCTTGTCCAGGTCCTTCTGGATGGAATCCCTTCCCCCTAGCATAATAACTGCAGCCACTCAGCTTGGTGTCATCTGCAAATGTGCTGAGGATGCACTCAATCCCACTGCCCATGTTGCCGATAGAGATGTTAAGTAACATTGGTCTCTCAGGAATGCCACTCATCACCAGTCTCCACATGGACACTGAGCCACTGACTGCAACTCTCCTGAGTGTGGCCATCCAGCCAACTCCTTATCCAGTGAGTGTTCCGTCCATCAAATCCATTTTTTCTCCAGTTTGGTGACTAGGAATGTCATGATAATAAGCTCATGATCATATCAACTAAGGCTGCCACTGATCATCATTTTCCTCAGTCTTCTCTCCTTTCCTTGCAGGTAAAATGTGCAAAACCCTCTCCCCATTGACCCACCCAGCATCTGCATGAAAAACTGCTTGATTTCAATTTTGGATTGTTTGCGACTTTGACGAGAAGCCTCTATCCATCCATATCAGCACTCCTGTCATACAAGCTACTGTATTGTATTTTTGCAGTTCTGATGATGTTATAGCTTTCTGATCATACAGAGTTCCAGTTTCACCATCCCGCCCAAGCTCCCACTTCAAGAAAGGTTACTGCCAGCTTTATATAGCCAGGTCTTGAAAACCTCTGAGGATGAAGGATATGTGGATAATCTGTTCTAGTGCTGTTCCATCCTCTACGAAATAAGTTTTTCTTGAGTTCAGTCTCTCAATCTGCCATCCATGGCTATAATCTCTTATTTCACTTTCTGCAGTTACCAACAACTTCAGCTTTGTCACCTTTGTAGCAATCTTCTAGAAGAATAGCCATCAGTACTCTTTCCCATCTAAAGAAGCCCAATGCTCTCTATCCTTGAGTACCACCACACCCCTTTGCTACATATTCTCCAATTTCTCCACCTTCTTTTAGAGTTAGAAGGAATATAACTAGATAAAATATTCAAAGTTTGATCTTACCAGTATCAAACAGTGGGCAATAAGAACACTCAGCAGTCTGCTTGCTGCCTGTTCCCTACCTGAAGTGTTACAAGATTGCTTTATATGAAATGAGAGCATTCTATTGGTTTATATTCAGCTTGGCAACCACCACAGCCATCACAAGCCTTTTTTAGCAAGGCTGATAAGCCTGTTATTTCCTATCCTGTACTCACACATGGAGTTACCACTTACCCAATGAAGATACAGACAAACTTCCCCAGTTATCCGCTATAATTTCAAATAAGAAATAACTGAATCTGAAGACTGTTGTCCAAAACAGCAAACTAAATCTTTGGAACTGCTTTTAGTTTCCAGCTGCATTCTGTAGTAGCATTAAAGTAGCTTTTAGAACAGAAAATATTGATGCAAACAGAATTCAGAAACTAAATTAGACTAGAAATTCATATGCTGTACTATCACATTGTATTTATACAGATTCCCACGCTTCATAAGAACGCCATAGGGCTTTCAAGTTCATTAGTTCTCTTCTGTGAGTAAGTGATTACTAGAATTATCTTCATAAGGTACGGATGGCCTTTCTTCAGAGAATAAAGAAATGTTTTAATTTTTCCTTTGAGGAAAGCAACAAATCAATCCCTCCAAAGCTTCTCAAATGTATATAAAGATACATAATCATGTTGGTTTGCAAGTGATTTTGGCAGTAGCCAAAACTTACATGTTAATGTCTGTTTTGTCTCTTACCCAGATAGCATTTCTTAATTACATCCTCAAACTCATTCTTGCTGACAGAAGGGAGCTCTGAAGATGAAAGTCATTCTCTAAAAATATGATCTACCTTAAGCCCACACAGTTGTTAAGCCAGTAAGCATGAATTCCTTCTAAATAAGTAGTGTTTTTATTTTGGAATAAACTTGATGTTGTGCTGCTGTGCTTACTACCTAGTTAAAGCTGAACATCACAACACTCTTGTCTGTTCCTTCCAGCTCTTCATAGCCTGTGGAACTGCATGGATTATTATTTTTTTTTGCCCTGAGTGAATACTTGAATACGTCTTTCCTATAGACGTCCTATAGAAGTCAGTAAGCTCTGAAATCAAATACTATCATGTCCATACAACTTTCCTCATGTTAACACTATACAACGCTGCCTACCTGAAAGTTGATTATCAGTTGTTTTGTCCTTCACTTACTAGCAATCTGGATCATCATTTCTCTGAAATACTTAAAATATTTTACATTCTTCTAGAAGATGAACTTTCAGTATTACACCTTCTATATTATAGAGAAAAAAAAAAAATATCGGCAGCGGTTTCCAGAAGATTCCCATACAAAGAAAAAATGTTAACAACATCCATTCAGATTTATGAAGAGCAAGGTACAGCGCCGAACTTGCTAAAAACCTCTATAGCAAGATTCTGACCAACAGTTCAGACTGTGGTGATCAGAATACACAAATAGTTCTGGAGGCTTTAGAACTCATTCATAAAGTTTACTCTGAACTGAGAATTACAGGACCAGGCTAACGGATCACATTCCATCTGCTTCACAAAAGAGACAAAGCTTCAAAAAGGTCTCTGCTACTTTGTTCGGTAGACCAACATAAGTAGGTACAAGACACAAAAGCCATCAGTGACCAATTCAAATAAATCACCACTGTGGTAGGCACTACAGGCAGGATTCATACTGACATACATTGCTGACCAAGCAATCTGCACCCATTTGAATAAACCTACTGCCAGTAGTTCTAGGGTCAAAAGGTAGCAAGTACACATACCTCTTCACGTTGGAAAACAATACAACTCAAATATACTGCAGAGAGGGAGGATGCTGCTTATATGCTGGAAGGTTTTATTTCCGTTGCTCATTCAAATAAATTTGCTAAAAAAAGATAACTTCTGCCTTTAGCAGCAATTCAGCACTGATTTGTATGCCTTTTGATGATTGAAACTTGGTGGAAAAGGTTTTATCAGCTTTTTCAAAGAAATCCATCTAAAACCATATTTCTATACTTCTTGACTTTTCTTGATTATAAAACTACTGTAGTTATCTTAAATACCTCCAGAACCAAGCAGCTAAAAAAGTCTCTTCATTTCAAATTTACAAAAACTGGAAAAATCTTTGAAAAGAAAACATTTTGTGCTATTACTTGCAATTTTAATGTTTTAAAACAGTCAAACCCTTCAAGTTCAAGCAGTAATTCAAAGTAAGCTGGTTTTGGCTGTCAAATGTGTTATATTCAAATAATACATAAACTTACGTGAGGTACTTGGTCTTATGTAACCTTCAATCTAGAAAGCAGACATAGTTTTATATTAGATTTTTCTTATAAGAGTTCATTACAATAGTCCCTATTGCAACTGTCTGTAGAGATAGAACAAGTAGTTTTATTCGTCCTAGCACAGTTTTACAAATTATATACAACCAGTACAAATTAAATTTGAGAGAAAATTCCCAGACATTTGAGAAAGTTAAATTGTGTTAGTTAAGAATCACTGAAGTAAAGCATTAAAATCTCCAGCTGGACATTTTCTAACTAAAAGGAAATTAACTTCTTCAACAGCTTCATTTTTTTCACAGGAATTTCAAGACTATTGTTCCTTTCCCCACGTGTTTTAGGGTGACTTTAGCTTACATCTTGATTCTACTTAGCACTGCACTTTCTAGTCACACACAAGAATTTAACATGATTTGTCAGCAGTACTTTTAAAGCTTCCTAGGTCAAACATAAATGCACTGGTTAAAAATACATTATTGGATATTTAACATTTACTTCCAGTTACCTTATACATTTTTAATCCTTCAGTCTTCTCTAGCTCTCCTGCTATTCTTTTCAGAAATGAGACTTTGCATTCTTTTACATCTGTTGCCTTTCTCTTCATTTTGTCTGGAAATTCTTTAGACTGTTGGCAAAAAAAGTTTTAAATGAGCAACGTCAAAATTCATATATTAAAAAACAGGCACATTTCATTTCTTGGACAGGCTTCTAAGGACTAGTAAACATAGTTTTGAATATGAGGAGGTAGTTTCTCCTCCATAACACAATCATTTAAACGTTAATGTTGAAAATGCACAGGCTGTCTTCACAACAGAATTTGGATACTACATGAAGTTTGCAATTGAAAGGTAGTGTGCTCTGTACAATATCCAACAATACCATGGGCATACTGAAAAATGAGAGAGAACCAAGGACTGAGAACCTGATCTCAAATGAGATTAAAACTCTTAAGAACAGAGTTCAAGTAGATGCAGACATGCACCTCTGGATCACATTTTCAGCAGTTCACAGCTTTATAGCTATTCATGTTGATGTGACCCATCAATACTCAGTCAAGCAATTATTAGTGACATCAAATGGGGGAGGTTAAACTTCAAATGTAGGTATTCAGAGTAAAAAAATTATCTTTTTTTTCGTATCTTGTGATCAAAATTACTTACTATGTATGCTCTTCTGTGTTTATATCCACTAAGATGTTCTATCATGGGTGCCATCTCTGTATTAAACCCACACAGCTTGCATTCATAATGCGGCTCTCTTCTTCCTTCAAATCTGATTTCAACCACATGTTCTAAGCCTGTAAAAGCAAGAATTACAAACATCTATATTTAAAATAGACTATTATAAACAGAAGTATTTTTTTCAAAGATGCTCACTAGAAGCCAAAATTAATAAAGAAGAGTATTCCATTTTCAGAATTTCAACGCTAGTTCAGGATCACAAAGGTCAGGTTTGCTACCCACATAAATTAAATTCTTTTCTTTACAATATTTTATTCAGGAGGAAAAAAAAAAAAACTTCTTTGGAAGATTTGCAAACTCAGTAAAACAAAAATATAGCTACTCTCCTGCCCAGGATATTTTTAAGCAACAAAAAAACCACATTTCCTTCAATACAGCCGTATGAGATAATTAATGGAGACATATCAGTCAGTCAAACAAAAAACAAAGACAGGAAATACCATATCAAGTTCTGTATTAAAAACAAATCAATTTAAATTACTCAATCAAATAGAATTTGAGTAGCAAATTATAACGTTTGAGTAGTACAAAACATATCCAGAAATAACAATAATCCCTTCATAAAATCAAGTCCTTTGTTAATTTTTTTTTTTTTTAAAAGAATTAACAGGAGAGAAAATGGATTTGCTTAATTTTGTTCCTAGTTCCACTGAAAGACAGACTACATCTTAGAAGCGCTCAAAACTCTCTAGATGTGATGCTTATAACTAGCATTAAAAAGTTTACTTATCAACTTGTGCTGCATAAGGAGTGATGGCAGCAGGAGAGGTGTGTCCACTAAGCACTGATAATGCTGCATGTGGAAAATTCTTGGCTTCCCAGAACAAGTGAGAGGGACAAAGTTGAAAGATTTCTGCAAAGGGCCACAAAAATGATGAAGGAACATAAACACCTTTCAGGAGGAAAGGCTAAGGGAGCTGGAAGTGTTCAGCTCGGAATACAGAAGGAAGGAACCTCGATGCATACAAGTATACATGAAGGGAAGGTGCAAAGAAGATAGATACAGGCTCTTATCAGTGGTGCCCAGTGACAGAACAAGACGCAATGGGTTAAAACTGAAGCACAGGAGATGAATTCACTGTGAGAACGACTGGTTATCAACAGAAGTTGCAGAGTCTCCACCACCTAGCAGATATTCTGAAGCTACCTAGATACAGTCTTAATCATCCTGCTTGGTGCTTGAACAAGGGAGTTGGGCAAGATGACCTCCAGATGGTCCTTCCAATCTCAATCTTTTTGGTTTCTGCAAAAAGCATCCTTACTGAGATGGTTCCTTCAGGAAGTAATTATCTAACTAGTAAGGTGCATAGAAGAGGTGACTATTACAATGGTTGTGTAACAAGTTAAACTTTAGAAGGCATAATGTATGAGATATATCCCATTAATTACCCAACAACAATTACATAATGAAACAGTATCAACATACCACCTCAGATTTCAAAACACATGCAATACAAAGACATAGCATTCACAAAACAAAACAACAACATACCAACTAGGGGTTCTTCTCTTTTGGGATCATTAATAAAATCCTTCAGACACGTAATGTCCTTTGTGAGTCCTCTCTTCACTAAGGTAAAAAAAAAAAAAAAAAAAAAAATCACAAATAAATATTACAGTAAAATGAACAAGTGCATTAGACAGCTTACATCCAATTTCTATGATTTTACAGGAGTTTCTAATTGAAACTTAAGAGAAACAAAGCTAATTTTCACTCTGAAATGTGAAAAAGAAATGGATAGGATCTCTATCACTCACAAGAAGACTCCAGCACCGCACTTTCAATAACATTTTTACACATAAGAAATTAATGACTTCAAGAGATCCAAAGAAACAAAAAAAGATCATCTAGCAGAATCCAGTTTACTGACAAAACACTCTCAAGTTCACATTCATAGCCTGTCCCAGACCATGTCAGTCAATATTAAAAGAAAAAACTAAAAAAACAAGCAAACCAATTCGCCTGCCTCTCATTTCTGCTAAAACTCTAATGATCACATTGCACCCTCTATATTACTTGTTTGGAATCTGGAGTTCAATACTCATATTGCCTTAAATCTAATAAAGAGACATAACTTCACTAACATGGCACTAATTGAAACTCCCTGCATTCTCTGGGCAGACCAGAAGCTGCACAATCATGTTATGCTCCTGAGCATTAACTAGAATTCTTTCAGTCAGGGGTGTCTCTCACTCCTCACTGGGTTTTATTTACTTGGTTTTATCCTTAACTGTCCTAGAACACTTTTAAAGTATCCCTGGTCAACTCAGAGCACCAGCTACACCTATCTGTAAAACAAATTCAATGAGACAATAAATGCGTTCAAGTATTGGCTATTATAAAAGAGTATGCTCAAGTGTTAAAATATCTGTTTCTATATCTGATAAAAATGTGCAGAAGTTATCTTCCTAATTACTTACAAGTAATACATACACCCCAGTGAGATGGAGTCACCATCCCCGAATGTGCTTAAAATCCATTTGAATGTGGTGCTCAGGGACATCATTTAGCAGAGGGTTGCTCAGGGTAGTATCGTTAGGTTGCAGTTGGACTTGATCTTGAAGGTCTCTTCCACCCTGAGCAATTCTATGATTCTAATGATTGTAAGTGTATTTCAACCTACTACATTTCCTAAGAAGAGTCATAACAACTGACAGTTTCTTCAAATCCAAGCAAACAGAAGTTGAACTCCAAGCACTAAACAATGTGTTCTTGTCCTTCTAGGACACCAAGTTACATTTAAAGAAGAACATTATCAGGACAGTGAATTCCATGTTTGTTCATTCCACCAGGAGTACGTTTTTGCCACCATCAAGCCAAATGTCAGGGCTGCATATATTAAAAAAAATACTTCACAAAATGCCAGCACTTAATATATACATATTATCTGTTGTAACTTAAACATGGTAGAAGATACCTGACAGGACAACTCCTGCCACAGGATAGTGAGGCCAAATCTTCCAAAACTTTACAGGCCTTCTTAGTTTTATTTATTTATTTGGACATGCATCTTGTTTTACATGCTTCTGTTAAACTTTCACTGTACTGTATTTGTATATACAAGCATGCTACAGAATGCTCAGTTGAAAACTTCATGATCTAAAAAGATATTAGATAATCAGGAAGAAAAAAAACTATGATGCCTCAGGTATTGAATCATTTCACTGAAAATACACACCTAAGAACTTTTCTTAAATAAAATAACCAGTGCACAAAAGAAACATTTGGTAACTTGCATTACTTCTTAAGAAATCAATTAACAAACGCTTTGATGGTTTTATTTTAATGATGCCCAAAGTTGTATTTAAAAAGGAGGCTAGCTCATTTACATTCAGATACCTGGTCTCTGCGTTTCATAGCTCATCGTAGTTCGGAAGGGAGCTGGAGGACCTAAGATGACAGTTTGACAGTCAGACCAATTCTTCTCAAATGCTCTTAAGTACATAATAGATCATCCAACCATATTAACAACCTGAACAGTTATCTTCACTATGCCTGTTTAATACAGGCTAAGTTTACAATGGTATTTCATCTTGGTGCACTTTCCTTCTGTAACTTAAGTTTCCCAAATATGAAAAAGTCTTCTTTTCTGCTCACCTTCCTTACTTATACAGTATACCAAACACATGGATAAATACCAGAAAAACACAGTGTATCCCATTACTTCATTTTTTTTCTTTTATTGCTTTGCATACCATCTAATTATTTATTTTAGCTATTCGGTTTTCTGCATGAAAGCAGATCCAGCAGCATAGGTGCCTGACAGACAAACTCTCATCTAAATATTTAGAGCCTAGATAGTCCCAAGTCATTAAATTGCATGACAAGAACAGACTTTTACACAGGCATCTGTACATATTTTTAACCAATTTCAGAGTGAATGCTTGAACAAGCTTTTTCTAAACATGACCCCTTCATTAGGAACTTCTCTTCCTTGCTCCATTCATACTTAAATCCATACACACAGACATACCCAAGTGAGCTTCAATGATGCTCTCAGCATTTTGGAAATTGTTACAACCAAGAATAAATGAAAACTGACATGCAGATCATACAATTCAGATCATACAAATCTGTGTTATATTTAGCTTAAAAACTTGAAAAATTAGACTACTCATTTGCTCATGCCATTCTTATTTTTGAAGAGATTTTCCACGCTCATAGCAAATACTGTATGCTGCATATAGCACAGACTTCCTCCTTCTGCACAAGATCAGCAGTGAAGAGATACATATCAGAACTGTAAATCAGATCAAAGCTGCAAATATTCTGCAAACAACTACACTATTAACATAAGGGAGGGGTATAAGTAATTGTGAGAAATCGAGACGGACGTAAGTTACCCAGCTTTTTCAGTAAAAAGCTTCTAAGATCATACTAGTATAAACCAGAGGCTCTCCAGATTCATTGCAAGTATGAAAACTACTTAATTACAGAGCCGTTTTGTTAGGCTGTGTACAGCCTGAGTTGGATTTCGGGTCCAGCACGCCATGACAACATGGTCAAAAGCTAAATAACACCAACACACACCTGCAGAAAACTATTCTTCTATTTTAGTTTGCTGCAACAAGGTTAAGTTTACACATACAGTTCAAGCTTAAGAAACACAACAACAACCCGCTTACAACTCCTACTAGCACCATACCCAGAGTGTTTTTTGTCTTTCCTTGTTCTCAAACATTTGCAGATAGCTACCACAGTCTCTGCTAACAGCTCAACAGAAGTTATTACCCAATAAGACACTCTCCCACGCACTGATGCTAGTTTTGCATGCTAGAACTTAAGTTTGACATTTATGAGCCCCATGGCCTTGTAATTAGTCTACTAATAATGTTAAATTGTATTTCTTAAGTATCTCAAAACCAGAGCGGTAGTATTTTCACTTAAAGCCTATCAGACTGATAAATGAGCTGGAAAAATCAGCTGCACTTCCGCACTTAATGAGGTATGAGTAGCAACCCAGACTCTTACTGGTGTTCAGCAAACAGTGTCCATTGCAATTAACCTCTTCATCAGTAACCTGACTGATGCACAGAACACCATCAGCAAACTCAGAGACAACGCAGGAATACAACCGATGTCAAGGCTTTAGTTGAGCAGGACTTTGGGAACACTGATTATTAAAGAAACTTTAAGTAACATAAGAACTGAAGAGTTCTACAGCTGAACTAATGCCACTTATGAGCACAAGCTGAGCAGCTGCACAGTTACTAAGAACCTGATGGTATTGACAGACGCCAAGTTGAACACCAGCCAAAAGCAATTCTCTGCAAACAAGGTAAACCCCCTTCTGAGGGTCTGTACAGGCAACTGGAATTGTTTACTCTGGTAAAGTAGAGGTTAAGAGGACACTGAATTGCATCAGTACTCAAGCAGCAGTTACAAAGACTAGTCAAACCTTTTCAAGAGGTGGCAAAAGTATAACAAAGAGAAAACAGATTGCTACTTAGGAGGCACAGGTTTACTTTGTTAGGATGAAAGTTATTTAAGACAGGGCAACAGCTCCAGATTGATTAAATGGAGGTGGCAGACTGTCCTTGGAGACCTTCACCCCTTCGATAAGGAAGGCATGATTAACTTTGGCAGCAGACCTAATTCAAGCAGGAAATTAGATGAGATAGCCTCAGGAAATCCCTTCTGAATAGCAATTTTATTTAGTATGGAATATTTTCCAGATATTTGCAATCTATACTAACAAAACAACCAAAATCCCTCTCCTTCTAATATTCAGTGACACTGTTCTTAACATATTTGTTCTCCTCCTCCTATACCTATACCTGTATTTGTAATGCACGCACATCTGCACTGTCAGATATCACCAATTCAGTTACTCCAGAACAGCAATGTACTGAACTCAGCAGAGTAGATAGATATTTCAACACAAGAGGTGAAGCGCACAATCTGTTCAGTCAAAGCTACAACAGTTTTCCAAATTTATTCCTTCTTTGGCCAAAAGATCATAGGAAAGAAATGCTCAATCTCCTCCCTTCCTGATCCCTGAACACACGGATGAAACTGCCTCAACTACAGCTGAAAGAACGACCACTGTGCAAAGAAACCACATGACCAAAATTCGTATACTTTCTAAGTTAAATCAAAGCTCAAGAAAGTCCTAGAACTTCAGTATCATCTTTTCCCACATCATCTATTTAGATCCTCTCTTCCAAATTGCTTGAGAAACAAAAACAACCAGATCCCCAGTTTTGCCTACCATAAAACTAACTTGTTGATGGTTTTGCCATGTGGAAACTTGAACCATATCCACAAGTCGTTCTTACAGAAAGCAGCACTCCTCCAAACACAGCCATCTGTAAACAGACTTATTTCCTGGCCTGACTTTAAAGGCAACTAGATTGTGCAGTTAAACAGCCGGGTTTGTCACACTCACTGCTGCTTGAAAAACTCAGCATCCAAACAATTGTGGGAAATTGGCATTTTGGTTTATGAATGATAGCTGTATTGGCGTTGTTCTCCCCACTGAGAAAGGAATTTATTATTAATTCTGCTGCAAAGAAGACATTGCTGATGATAATGTAAAACATTTTCAATGTCAAACTTCATGTTCTCAAGTACTCGTTCTTCAGATAGTGCACGTTTCAGATACCCATCAGGTTCTGTCCCAAGCGATTTCCAAGAAAACTCATCCTTCACTCTGATAACATCCATACATTTTTGCTCCTGGCTCCTGAAACTCCACTGTGAGCATGCTGTCATGTCTCATTCTCACTGGAGTATTTGACAATACTCACTAGAACAGCACACAACAGTGATAAGAGCATCCCAGGAAATTATATCCTAAAATGACAACGGACTTATACTTTACATAATAGGTGTTAAGAATATCCATGCCCATCACTAAGTAATCCACAAATGCTCTGTCTGCAATTTATTCATTCTCACTGTGTGTCTGCAAACTGTAGAATTCATCAGCTATTTAAAATAAAAAAAAGTCAACCACATTCAGACTTTATTCTTATATCTCAGAACACATCCATGGATTTCCAGGAGCTACAGACTCTCAAGGTAAAATGTAGAAGCAGCAGAAGCAAATAGAAAACCACGTGTACCCCTAAGACAAGTAACTTCAGCAACTTCAGTAACTTCAGCAGGCTAACTTTCAGCCTTCTCTGGACAAGACAACTGTAACAAGAGCTCACAAAGCTGGCTTCCCACGTGCAGATCTTCAGTGAAGCACAGGTCAAGACAGACAAAGAATAAAGGAGACATCAATACTATGTATATTCATTCCACATTAGAAGTAAAAAGATGCTTATTGCTTCAACATGGATTACTGTGGTTCGGGATTTTCTGGATTAAACAAAGCGCACCTTGTAAAGTTTCTGCCTTGTGGCATCCTGTGATGCTGTGACTACTCCGAAAGTTAGCTCCAGTTGGTTTCCTCAAGTTGCATATGAAGATCACTCTCCTTAACAATCAGAGACTTACCCATTTCCATAAGATATATCTCAGCCGAAAAACTTTAACATATGATACGTCAGGAGATGCTGTGGCTGAAACGACCATACGTTCTTACCTTGAACCTTCATGAAATGCTGAGCCTACAGTACATTAAGCAGTATCATTTTCCAGAAGCGTAGGTCTTTCCGACAGACACCTGCATCCCACCTCTCTTCCTGCTGTCTTGCTATCACACTTTCTTCTGTCCTCTTAAACAACTTTCAGTTTTCATACTATGCATCTTTTGCATTACTCCTCCAAAACAAGACTTTACATTCTTGAAGCGGAAACTATTCAGCAATCAAGCTTACAAGATTACATTCATCATCAGTACCATTCTTAATGATCTTTTCCAGTATGAAATCCAAAGCATGGTACAGAAACTCATCTTCCTCCAAAAATATTCCACCCATGGCCAAAAAAATCTGTTGTTACTGAGATACCAATAAAATTTTACGCCGCTGAAAACCCCTTGGGACACTGCATAGACACGTGTATCTTCAGAACTCTTGCAGAATTTGTCAAGTAGCATTTCTAAGAGGAGCACTGCATGCTGATCTCATGTCTACTGATGCAGAACATCTCAAAGCTGTTCACACACTTGAATGATGTGCCTTGCACTAACATTCTGTTTGCAGCCCGAAACCACCAGTGCAGGTAACAGAGGCCAGGGTCTTAGAAAATAGACACTGACCAGTGCTTTTACTGGATCTTCCTCCTGTGCTGGTTCTTCAGAGTGCAGTAAAAGGTGAGCTCAGCCAGCAGCGCTTCTGTCAGTGAAGGGCTGACATCACATTTTTCTGTGCAGATACGTACTCAGAATCCATTTTGACTAATCTGGTTCAAAAGATACTGGAGAACAGACATCAAAGCCAAAACATGTTTCTGTAAGCCTAGTTTCTTAGGAGAACATGCTAAAAAGATGAACTAGAAATGAAAGGCTTATTTCTTGTGATGGCTGTACATCCATTCCAATTCATAATCTTCACAATAGTTTTTATTCACTACTTCCATATATGCCAGTGTTCTCTGCTTGTGGTACTTTAAAAATCTTGTGCATCCATGCTTTTATAGCACACCACATTGAAGCAAGTCATATCCCAGATTTTGAGTCCTTTTACCATTTACTCTCATTTTCTTGGCACATGTCAGTCTGGATCCATATTCTCATTTTATGGAACAACATTCCCCAACAACTCAGTTTACACTGAATGGGTCTTTGCTACTCCAAGTCCACACTACAATGAAGAAAGGCATAACATTCCTGTGATGCAGCTAGGCAAGTTCAGCACAGGCAAAGCAGCATCTGCAGCAGTGCTGTGTTAGCCTACTTGTATAGATTCTTAGCATACTGCCTGAAGCTTAGCAATGAGAGCACAAAGCTGACAACAAGCAGAAGACAGTTTAGCTTGGGAAGGTAAGAAACTAAGATATGGCCTACCTATTCCTCCATTAAACAGATATATAGGTACTTAGAAGTGGAAAGGCAAAATTAAGGAAGGCGTCATACTGGTAAGTATTTATTAACTCAACAGTTCATTAGACAAATACCTCAAAAAATGTTCAGCATATAAAGAGAACCATAGTTACAGGTGTACAGATATGACAAATGCAGATATACAAACTACTGGAAGAGCAACAAATATTAAACCCCCCAAGTAGTATCTACACTAAGAAGCTGGAAAGATAAAAGCATTATACTTACAATAGACAGTCTTGAATCTCAGTGCTTCTTCTTTCTTTAGTAATGAAGATGCAAGTCATCCCAAAATAAAATAAGAAAAAGAAATTAATGTGCTGCGCCGTTTGAAGGAAAAATCCCGTACTTCTTGAGCAAAGCCTTTGCAGACAAATTACAATACAGGCCAAAGTTTCCATTATCAAATAGGAAAAAATGAGCCTTTATGATTATCTGCAAAAGCTCGAAGTACTGGCAAAAGCATACTTACAGTTAACATAAGGTAAATTTCAAGAAAGCCCTGGTATTAATGGAATTGTAAGATACCAGACAAAACTTTGATTTCCACATGACTGCAGCCCCTAAGGTTCCAAAAACTGTAGTTCCATCAAGAAAAAACCTCACACAGAAAAGAATAACAAGCTAACAAAAAAAACAGCTTTCCCAACATATTGGGTGGGTTTGTATAAAATTCCAGGATAGCCAAGTCTCCTGAAAGTTTATTCTGTCATGAAGAACTGGAAAAGTGGCTTTCATCAGCTGAATCCAGAACACATCACTTTTTGGAAGCATCTGAGAAAAAGAGTAACTTAAATTTCCATTTTAAAATGTGGCTAAAACCAATACTGACTTATTTTTAGACCTTTTTAGCAAATATGTACAAACTTGCCACCAAAAAATATGAAAAGAAGCGTCATCATTCACAGCAAGACAGTTGTTTACTCACGAGCACTTCATGGAGTTCAGTGCTCTATTTTCAGTACTCAGTGCCATGGAAGGTATGTTGCATGTGAGTGTGACAGCTCAATAACAATCAAGACTGACACAACAGTTTTGTCTCTTTTCAAGAAGCTAAACAGTTGATCTTTCACAGTAGCTAAAAACAAAATAGAGAAAAAAAGGAAGTCACTTCACCCCAGTAGCATCACATAGTGAGTGGGTGGTGCTGCATGAACTCAGCGGGATTTTGTAAGCTTGGAACACAGGGTCTTCCTTCCAGTTACACTGCCACAAATACTTTTGTTATGCATAAACCACTTGTCATTCTACACCAGTTTTACAATAAACAGCTGTTAATACCTGACATTTCAGAGAAGCATTGAAAAATATTAGCAACTGCGAGCTACTGTTGAAAGAAAGTTCCTTCCTGACCACTTCTGAACAACCAGTTTCACCTGTGCTTAGATTACTGCTTTAACACTAAAGATGTTGTGACCCATCAGTCTCAACTGTGGAACAAGTAAAATAGAACTTCTCTAGTGCTTTAAAAATAAAGGAAGAGGAAAACAAAAGAAAAAAAGAACAACAAAACTGTGTTGAGAATGAATATTCTCACATATTGAGAAACTTTTTCTCTGTACTTGTGTAACAAGCAAATTGCAACAACTGTTTTTGAGCTAAGACTGTAAAAAGTTAGAGTAACTTTTAACAAAGTGTCTAACTATGAGAAGTCAAAACTCAAAAACTGCTGTCTTTCAGAGTTCCAACCTCCTAGACACATTTTGAGATTAGACTCCACACATTCCAAGGTCAAGGGTTATCAAACAAAACACTGTTTCACATGCTGTTAATTATGTAAACATCATTTAACTCCTCCTAAATGCATACACCCTTGAAATCACATAAGCTACGTTAGCAGCGAATTAACAGAAACTCCATTTATTCAACAGAACGCCTTAGGTTGGAAGGGCCCACAAAGCCCACCCTCCCCACCCCGTGCCATGGGCAGGCTGCCCCCCACCAGCTCAGCTGCCCAGGCCCCATCCAACCAGGCCTTGAGCCTTCAGGAACAGGGCACCATAGCTTCTCTGGGCACCTGTGCCAGCGCCTCACCGCCCTCTGAACAAAGTTCCCCCAAACATCTAACCTACATCTCCTGTTTTGGTCTAAAGCCATTTCCCCCTTTCCTTTCACTACAACACTGTGTAAAAAGCTGGTCTCTCTCCTGTTTATAAGCTCCTCTCAGGTACTGGAAGGACACAATGAGGTCCCAAAGCTTTCTCTTCTCCAGGCTGAACAAGCCCAGCTCCTTCAGCCTGTCATCACAGAACAGATTCTCCAGCCCTCTGATCATCTTCACCATCCTCCTGTGGACCCATTGACCATAACCCACTGGCTGCAACCAGCCAATCAATTCTTTATCCACCACCTTCATCCAGCCTTCAAATCCTTATCTCCCCAGCTGATAGATAAGGAGGTATTACAGGCTCACATTACAGGCCTTGCAGAAGTCCAGATAAACAACATCAGTTGCTCTTCTTTTGTCCACCAATGCCTTTGCTCCATCACAGAGATTGGTTGGGCATGATCTGCCTTTGCTGAAATTATGTTGGCTGTCTCATATCTCCTCTTCATCTCATACATGCCTTCACATAGCTTCCAAGAGGATCTGCTCCATGATCTTCCCAGGCACAGATGTGAGGCTCATCAGCCTGTAGTTCCCCAGTTCCTCCTTCCTCCCTTTCTTAAAAACAGGAGTGATGTTTTGTTTTACTCAGTCATGGAGATCTTTGCCTGAGAGCCACAACTTTTCAAGCACGATGGAGAATAACCTGGCAATCATATCAGCCAGTTCCTTCGGGATCCTGGGATGCATAACATCTGGACCCACTGATGTGTACATACCCAGGCTCATGCGATGGTCTCAGACTCACTCCACTCTTACAGCGGGACAGATTTTGCATCCCCCAAAACTCGTTCAGAGGACACAATAACACAATAGGCTCAGGAAGACTGACAGCCAGCTAAGACCAAGGCAAAGAAGTCACTGAGTACTTCAGCCTTCTCTATATCCATTGTAGCCACTTTTTCCTTCTCATTTATCAAAGGCGGTACGCTCGGCCCGTCTCTTTTGATCAATATACCCACAGAATTCCTTTTTTTCATATCCCTCACCGAGCATAGCTCCATCTGTGCCCAGATTCATCCCTGTATTCTAAACAGGCCACCCATTCCTGCTTCTGCTGCCTGTACTGTTCCTTCTTTTCCCTTCAGTAAGTCCTTACTCAGGCACACCAGTTTCCTTCCTCCTCCACACGATTTCCTGTGGTGGGGGTTGAAGAGCTCTTGGGCTCTCAGAAAGGCATCCTTAAAGAGTTGTCAGCTCCTCTCCTTTGCCCCCAAGCTTCCCAGGAGATCACATCCAATAATTCCTTAATCAGCCTGAAGTTCCCAAAGTTCAGGGTCTTCACTTTGCTTTTGACCAGGCCCATATTCCTAGAGCTCACTAACTCGACCAAGGCATGATTGCTACAGCATTAACTGCCTCCAATCTTAACTTCTTTAACAATCTCCTCCACTATCTCCTCCTGGCAAGCACCAGATTGAGGAACACTTCTCCTCTGGCTGGTCTATCCAATACCTGGACCAGGAAGTTATCTTCAACAGACTCTGGGAGTCTCCTGGATTGCTTGCAGTGTTAGGTTGACACAAACGTATTTTTTGTGTAGGAAAAGTTCTACAGTTTAATCATGAAGATAAGCTACAGAGGTTCACAGTGTACTAAGCACTTGATACACTTCACAAACACCATAATGTCAAGGCAAGTTTCCAGTATCTGAAACCTGTGTTACTAACCCAAATATTAAAATAAATGCTTTTTCCAAGCACAGTTGATTTTAGTACCATGCCAAAGGATATGTAAATTGCCACACGTTGGGTATTTTCAATCAACAGTTCTGATGCATGACAACCAGTGGCAAAAGGTAGAGCAGAATCAAGAATACATAAATGGTGAAGAAAAAAGCCTAACAATTTCTCATTTCTAATGAGGTCGCGAAGTCCTGAATCCAGATTCTTCTCTTGAATTTGAGCGTTCCTACTCTCCCAACATAGGATGGGAAGACAGAAAGTGGGAATCCTTGATATAATCAGGAGAATCTTCATCTGTGCTCCAAAGGCAGCTAATAGAAGAGGCAATGCTTACTCTATTGGGACCATCCGTACAAAGAACTGCTCAAAACACAGGGGAAAAAAAAAAAAAGAAAAAAAAAAAAGACACTCCACTCCAGAATTTCCTCTCTAGCACAATATTCCTGTTACTCTTGGTACAATAAGAAGTACGACTGAACTTACATAAAACTGTATTGTCTAACCAGTTTACAATAAACGTTCAACTGTTTTCAAAGTAGATACATAATACAAGCTAATTGCAACTTCCTAAGAGCTAAGAACTTTATGAATACATGAATACCACTCTAATCGTCCCCCCACCAATATTCGTTTATCAATGAAACCACAAAGCCTGTCAGTATGCAACTATACAAAAGTAGTAAGACACTCAAAATGTAAGACATACACAGCCTTGCATTGCAACCATCCCAATTTCAATCTTTTTACACTGGTAGTTTTTACAGGATTTAGGCCTTGTGAATTACCAGCATTAGGTGTGTACTCTGCTTATTCTCCTGCACAAGGACAGGAAGCATCATCTTCATCAATACAGAAGTTAGTGCAAAAAAAACCAAACTGGTTAAGGAATATAAACAAAGTTCATTATCAATATGTAGTTTTAAAAAGAACTTAAGCTTAGCACTTCTATGGTGGCCTCATGCTTGGTGATATTAAGACTTCTTTTGGTATCTCAATGAATTTTGATCTTCTGCAATCTCACAATTAAAAGTAAGGCATTAAAAGTACTTGAAAACAACGATAGTGTGTCCTCGCAGACTTATTCCTATAGAAATGTAGCCATGCGACGTACCAGGACTCCATATCAGCACTGACATTCAACACCTAATAATCATCCAGTTTCCAATATGTCTGACGCTTGCTCACTATCAGTTCATAGCCATCATTAGCTCAATAAATTTAAAAGAACGTAGCCAAGGATAGAGTGATTTACTCAAATGGAAGAGAAGGAAAGCAATACGTGGATTTGCTGGGAGAACTGGCACTGGTTTTTCTGCTTTAAAAGGGAGAAACAGCAGTAATTCGATCACTATGAGGGTTAGCTAAGAAATAAAAAGAAACAACCACAAAACCAAAAGAACTTCTTGAATCAGCAAGAATACTGGATAGGACATGAAAAATACTACCATACTACAGATTTCTGTTGGTTCAACAAAGAACACTATGACCGAATCCTGGGAAAAAGCATTTGGAGAGCCATGGACCCAAATATTGCTTATGCATCACACTACTGAAATGATTAGCTAGCAGGTTATGAAATACTACTGAACAGCTCTGAAAGCCAAACTATAAAAATGCCCTTCCTCTGCAAATGAAAGGGGAGCCTGAATACTTGAGAAAAAAGGCACTGCAGTAAGCCTTGTGTTCTGGCAAGAATAAAAGATCATCAGGAAAACATCACAGCAGACACTTTTAAGTGCCGCCACAACAACCCAATATGATGACAGCCATCTTCTGTAACAGGGAAAAGAATGGACAAACGAACACACCCAGCTTTACTCATTTTAAAATTTTCTTCTCAGTCTCAGATAACTGTCAGTCATGCAGTTAAAAGTTCAGTCAAACAGCATTTGGAAAGGTCTTTTCTCAACACGTCCCCACAGAATACTGTCTAGCAATGTAAGCGAAATACAAGGAAAAGTAGTAAACTATGAAGCTGCCATTTGAGATGCCTCAAGCAAATGGAGTGAACTCCCGTAGGAAATCTGAACTGGCGTTACCATGTATAAACAAAGTTCATGCTCCAAGCAAGCTGGTTTTCTTCAAAGTACAAGCGAGTTATGCAGTCTTGGAAAACACAGCAGTACATTCATTAACTACACCCAAATTCAAAGTTTGCACTCTTACCATGTGTGACTTCTGTACAATTTAAAACACAATTTCACATTTAATACACATTTGCCTTCAGAGTAACTACTGATGTTGCAAGTTACAAACTAAACAGAGTTGAGTCTCCAACCTCAAAGTCTTGTTCTTGGGATTTTTTCATGGGAACAGCTGCTACAGATCTACAGATGGGTTAGACAAGCACTTGAATACTTGTGAAATCAAATACTATTACAAGAATCCCAGGTTTAAGATTAAATTAACATAAACATGTAATATGGAAAGAAGTTACCTTTCTATGCTTCATACCACGATAGTGTGACTGAAGACTTATAGAACTCATACATGGAACTTTACAAACCTAAAAAGATAAATTGAAAGTACATCTTCAGTTATGCTGTGGATATTTTGCAGTTGGCAAGGTGTAAGACTTGGAAATATAATTTTACATTAAGACGCTGGAAGTCTTTTATGACTTAAACGGAGCAGTTTAAATCACATCAGGAGTGTGCCACCAAAATGACCAGAAACAGTGTGCAAACCTGTTCAAATAATACTTCAATATATATTTAAGTATACTGGCTGGCATGAATCTTTGAGAAGCCTACACTTTCTCTCCTACCCTCAATTACTGGATTCTTTGTTCTCCAAAATTCTCCAGCCAATAAGAAATGATCATACATTGATTAGAAAGGATTGGAGACCAAAAAATATATCCCAGAATAACTGGAACTCCATTCATCATTTTATCAAAGGGATCAGAAAAACAGCAAAGGAAGCCATCTGCGCTAGGATCTACAGAACATCGTAACAATTATAGGATATAGCTTGACAATTATTTCCTTCAATCATTAACAACAGAAAGCAATGATTAAAAAAAAAAAACAATATACGATAGCATTACCTATCACCTTGACATGCTGTCATATACCTTCAATATGCCAGAAAAAGTTACTGGAACAATATGTGATACATAGAAACTTAACATGCTCTGATCCAGAGCAGCATCCTTTAAGACAGAAGAGACTTTAAGAGGTCCTGTAAGAATAACAAACAGAAATCTGAAAGACAGCCTTTAAGGGCCACTATAGTATACCTGTAACTGCTCAAGAACAAACCAAATTCACAAAACCAGACAAGCAGTTCTTCCAGGAACCGGCCAAATTATCCTCTAACATTAACAGCCTCTCCCACCAGCCTGCCACACTGCAGCTCGGTCAGTTCTGTCTAACTTCCGTGGTTTTTAATACCTTAAGCCTGCATTCTGGCATGTATTCCAAAAAGCCATTAAGAAAGGCACTCACTTCACAGTAGTATATTTTTTTTTCAGATTCTGGTTTAGCATCTTCTGGCTTAGCATCTTCAGCGATGGCGCTCATCCTGCAGAACTGTTTCAAGACACACAATTAAAGAAATCCATAATAAAAAATAATATTCCTGTTCACACACAACCCTTTAACAGACAATTGTGGGGAAGGAGCAAAGCATCCATGGGGTGAATAAAGATTAATTCCTTTCTAGAGCCAACCACGTATTTCACTGCCAGGACATCGCCGCAGCCTCAAGCCTTCCGTTAGGGCACCTTCCCGCTTAGCTTCACACCAAACGCTTCACACAGAAGACAGAAAAAAAAGAAAACACACCGACCCCGGGCTGCCCATTTCTCCCCATTCCTCCCCCTCCCACCCCCGCCCACCCGCCGCACACACCCCCCGGCCCGCGCCCGTCCCCTCATGGCACTGAAGAAGCGGCGGTACCTCCGAGCCGCTCCCACCCCCGGCGCAGGGCTCGCACGCCGCCGGCACGTCCCCAGGCGGCTCGGTAACGACAGCAACCGCCGCCAGCCTTCTCGCGGCGCGCCCAGCGGCACCGTCACTTCCGCTTCCTGCCGGCGGAGAGAGCGCCCCAACCCCGCGCGGCCGGCGCGCGCCCTTTCCGTTAGACGGACGCGGTCCGCGAGGCGCGAGGCCGCGCCAATCGGCTCAGCCAATCGGAGCGCGGCTCCCTCAGACGCGGGAGAGGCGGGAGGGACGGACGGCAGGGCTTGGCTTTAAATGCAAATATTTATTATTTCTTTTAAAATGTCTGAACTTTACATTTCGGACTGGTAATAAATGTAAAATATAATTTAAGAAATACACATGAAAGTTCCCTCTAAAAGCAGACTGAGAAAACAGTACAATAATAAAAAAAAAAAACCAAACAAAAAAACAAACAAACCAAAAAAAAACCCACAAAACAGAAAAGTGCACCTGTTACAACAAAATTCCAAAATACAAAATCCACACATTTACTTAGCCTGCTGCTGATACACCTGGGGGGTCTATTACAACTGTATAGGAAGCAGCATAGTTGCTGCTGGTTGGATTACGCGTTAGCAGAGGATCCCAGCTCCAGGCTTTGCTGATGCCCGTCCCCGCAGTTCCACGAGTGCATCAGCCTTATGCCTGCTCCGTACACCCACTGGTGCGTGCTCACACAGTGCTCAGCACGGGGCTTGGTCCTTCCAGAGCTGTGCCCATAACATTGGGCTCACGTAATACCCATCTGATGGGGAGAAGCAGTCAGGCCAAGTGTTGCTTGGTCTCTGTGCTCTTTCTATTTAGTCTTGTCCTCTACTGTTTGGACTTAGGAGGAACAAGAATGGCACTTTTAATTTTTTATTTTTATTTTTTTTATGGCTAACAGCAGATTTTGATACCGTATTTTATTATTTCTACGTTTCTGTAACAGTTACAGGCCTTAAGATGGGGTCACATTGAAGCCCTCAATAATTCTTTGCAGCTCTGATTCCAAAACCTAAAATGGACTGATAGGAAACACTGCTCTGTACACTCTAAACAATACTTCCATACTCATCTTTTAGAAAATTACATATTAAAAGTGCAACTGCACAGTGAAAGGATGAAGGCGTGTAGGAAAGAAACGAAGGATCCAAAAAGAAGAAAGTGGGCTCCTTCATTTCTGTAAAGAGCGGGCAGGTCTGAACGCAAAAGCGTTTGGCAGTGTATACTTGAAGAATTAAACTCCTGGTGGCAGCTCAAGCGCTTCTTGGCAATACAGCTGCCTAAGTAGGGTAAGCTTCCCCAGCAAAAGAACTTTTTTCTGTTTTATGAGCTGTAATTACTCCAAGACTTCTGTCAGTACCTCTGTCTTCTTCAAAGGGGACAGGGAAGGTAATGGGGCATTGCACTTCTGCATAACGTTGTTCTTTTGGCAAAGCTTTGAAAGTGTGCCTGAAGTAGATAATAAAGTTATGGAGGCACAAAACAGAAAGAGTGGAGGCTGCAAAGTACCATCCTATCACAAATCACAAAGGTAGAAAACCTTGAGGGAGAAAAAGGAGAAGTTTTTCAATAGGTACAGACACCTTTAAGGAAGAAAGGGTTCTTTGGTTTCGTTAGGAACCTGTGAAGAGGTAAAGGAGTGTGAAGAAAAGCCCTTTCAGAAGAGGGAACGCTGCTAGTCATGTAGAGGAAGAATCTTCCAGACTATCCAACCCTGCCCACATCAGGGAGGTTGGAACTAGATGATCATTAAGATCCCTTCCAACCCAAGCCTTTCTATGATTCTATGACTATGATGAAAGTAGAGCAAAAAAACCACACACAGTGTTGCTGCTTGCCTCCCATTGCCTCAGATTTTAAGTAAACACAGGAAGAAAATGATGCAAAAATAATTAAAAAAAATGATGAAGAAGAAGAAGAAAGAAAAAAAGTTCAGAAGTGACAGTAATGGGATAAGGAAGGGAGAGACCAAGGTGTGACCTAAGAAGAAGCAGAACAGTGGTGACACACCTGTGACACTCTCCTGTGCAAAATGGAGAGTTCTAAACCAGAACCTCATCTGATTTTTTAACATAGTCTTTTAATTAATTGACTGAAATTACTGAGATTAGCTATGAAACTGATGCTCTTTATATTGCCTTCTGCCACGTGTTTGTGTTTTCCTCATACTTAGGCAATGGAAAACCATAATTCTACCAATACAAGTGTGAAAAGGAAGTTTTGAATGTTGTACAGCTGTCACTGCAACTGTGTCACAACCAGGAAATTCTGGGATTCCAATTCAGGCTGCACAACCAGAGCACCAAGTGACAGTTCAGTGGCAATGACCAGCTGCAAGGGTGTTAATGCAGACACTAAATTTATCATAGTTCCAAAGAGTAACTCCGTGCAAGGAAGAGGAGCACTGCATGCCTCCTAGAATGATGCTTTCAGTGTGATGGAGAAACACAGCCTAGCACTGAATGACCTCAATCCTTGTTTTCAAAGAGCACAGAATTGCTGGCAATGAATTAATGCTGTAGTCACAAAACACCTTGACAGCAACGTGTCACTTAAGGTGATAATTCTTCATCATCAGATTTGTCTTAGTAATAATGTTTTACTCTTTCTCCCCAAACACTGTCATTGATGATCTTGTTCAGTGCTGTTAATTGAAGTATGCACTTCAAACTACATTTGAATTTCTATCTAAATTCAAACTAAATTTAAAGAAATTGGAATCTATCTCAATGTACATCCCAACACAACTTCTAATGTGATAAAACTTGTAATTCAGTTAAATTTTATCAATGCATACTCCACAGCTCCAGAAACACTGTTCGTCATATTTGACTTGACTCAGATTTCAGAGTATCTGAGAGCAGTTTGTTACAAGCAAAGACAAATCTAAAAACTAAGAATATCAATTTTGAGAAAATGTCACTCAGGCCAGCATATAGAACACAGTTCTCTACAGGTAAAAAAGCACTGTGATAGGTGAGAGAAAGAAGAGAAGAAAAGGACATGGTATGTTTGCAGGGGGAGGAAAGTAGTTATGATAGTATCATGGGGAAATGTGTGAATATGTGCCACTTGGATTCAAAGGTGTACTTGTCAGGATGATGGCATCTATGAACATGAGCTACTGGTAGCCTTCACCTATCAGTCATGTTCGGCTAAATGAGAGCCATGTGGCTAAACCCTGAGCATGGCCACCTGCAGAACCTCTAATGCACATATTACAGAAGTCTGCTTCAGTTACAACACGAGATTTCATAGAGGATTTTACAAGACTTAAGAGAGGAGGAAAATCCAGGGGAAGAAACTTATTTTCTAGTGAGTGAACAGAAGGAAAAGACAAAAAATAAAGTAGGAAAGCTCTATACATCTACCACTGAGCTGGGATCTTAGTTACATGACACTCCAATGAAAGAAAATGAGTAAGGGTTTATTTTGTGACTACCTGAGGCAATATATGTATTTATAGATAGAAGAAATTATATCTTTTTCTTCTTTCAATTAAAATATCCTTTTTTTTTTTTTTTTTTTTTTTTTTTTTTGATAAATTAATGGCTTTTATGAAATAAATACCCTGGGTGGGTTGTTCTACTTAAGTTCCAATATGGCTTCAACAGAAAGAGTTAAGCAGGGCTTCCAAGCAGCAGAAGCTGATTCTATCCCACAAACAATTCCTTGCCTCAGGCTGGATGCTTTCCACGTAAGTATTTTAAGCATTGGGAATTTCCAGGAGAATTGCACATGCCCTGTCAATGTTAATACTATCTCAAGGATCATAAGAAGAAGTCATTCTGAACTGCCTGACACACAAATGTCAGACCTCCCTAAGCCATCCAGAGGACACTGAGACTCAATTCTAAGGATTTCAATATATCAGTGTCATCTAATTAAGGGCAATGAAAACATGAACACATTATAATCAAGTACTAGGAAGTCAGTCTGTCCTACAAAGAATTTAGGTATAGCTGTTTGCTCTTCTATTTCACTAGTTAGATCTCCAGACTGTGGACCAACTGAAACCAGGTCATTCCTTGCACACACACTGCTCTCTCTTTAGATTCCCAAAACAAAGTTCTATTTTGGTATCCTAAGAGTCTGGATTAAATATAAATTATTGATAGTGTTACCTACAGTGAAGGTCTGCCCCAGTTTCAGCCACTGGTCTTAACTGCATCCTGGCAAACCTTAGAATAGCCAAAAAAGTCCACTCTATGGTACACACTTACCCTTAGCTCAAATCAGGCTAGTTTTTAAGTAAAAACAGGAGGTTTAAGTGGTATGCTTTAATTGGACCAGTATTTGTAAGGTTCTGTGCAGCTGTCTGCTAATAGCTAAATGGGGCCAAATTTACAGTGAAGGCAATAGCTTTAGCACTGATAATAATCTCTGCTGTCTGTGGTCTAAGTAACATCTCAGAGGCAGATGCACTCTCAGACAACTACAAAAAACACACCAAAAAATCACATAAATCCAAGAAAACAAACCACCAAACCTCTGAATACCAGAATTAAGAAGTTTGTTCTGCCTCTGACTGAAGAATTTACAGCTGAGGAAGTCTGAATGATATTGTCAGCCAGGTCTTAGAAAGTCCACACTGGAAAAAGAAATGCATTTCTTTCAGCCTGAATACTGTGTTTGCAGCACACAAGCATTTCACTGGGCATTTCTTCTATGAGAGGAATTTTTTTCTTCGTACAATAAATACACTGGGAGGTCCTAAAACAGATCTCAGGGCTGTGCTTGGAGGATATAAATACCAACTTACTAAGGATGAAAGCCAAACATCACTGACTGGAAGCATCTTAAACTCTTCTTTTCTCAACGGTAGTTTTTAAAGGAGTACCAATAGTACCAAAACAGTGACCACTACAAAGAGAAAGTAACAATTTAAAGCAACTGCCCTGTCTTTTTCTCCTGCCATGGAATCATTAATGCCTGGGTATAAAAAGGTTTTATAACAGTAAATCACTGGTAATTTAACAGGGTACAATGCAATGTCAGATTTTAATCCAGAGGGGATGAAGGACAGATTCCTGCTCTTGAAAAACAGATAAGAAGAGACTGGTTTTCAGCATTTATTTTCCCAACTAGTGCAATATGCAAAGTTCTTAAACAAAAGTGACCTTTTTTTTTCCTTACTATCAACAGTGGCCAGCAGTTGTCCAAAAGTACAATAAGGTGCCCATCTCTTAATAAGCGCATTTCATAGGAGACTGCTGCATATGTGATAGCTTTTCCCAGAACAGACTCCACTGATAACACTTTTTTTTGATGTGAGCCCTGCAGTAACAATGTGGCCACAAGCTAAGTGGATAAAATCAAACCTGATTTTTAATGGATTTAGACTTTATGGAAGAATAAGGAAGGAAATCTGATCATACTTGAACAGGGAGGAGTTAGGAGGTGACATCTCATTTGAAGTGACAGCTTAATTCATCCTCTCAGAAGGCCATTCTTGTATCAAATTAGATTTTCCTACATGCAGGAGTTTAACCAACTCCCACAATATCTGTTGACTAAAATATGACTGGATTTGTTGGGAGCCTGAGAAAAGTCTTCTCTGCTGAAATAGACCAGAAGAGCTTTAGATTAAGATAAGTCAACAAAATAGACTTCATTCTGTATCGGAAGAACTTTAGAGAACTTCTGTTGGGATGGTACAATTCTGCCTCTGTAGTTATGCCATGAAATATTTGTAAGCACAGCCAAGGCACTCGGAGGCACAGTGCTCTACAACATTGCCCCTGTTGTGACCATTTACATCTGTGCAAAATGGCATCAGCATTTCTAGATGTGGACAGTAGTGTTTTATGGTCACATTGCACTAATCCAAATGATAAGAGAAGATGTAAGGTAGTGCTGAACCAGGCAGGCCTGGGCAGTCTCATCTGGGGGAGTATCATGGTGAGTCCAAGAGTGGAGTTAACAAACAGCTTTCTGGCAGTCATGCCAACATGTCCTTCACTTGCTCCACATTGCCCTATCTCTACAATACCCCTTTTCTGCTCTTGTTCTTGTAGACAGTGAATCAGTGGGGCAGACTTTGTGCAGCTCTGCTGATTTCTCATAGTCTCACTTGAATACCAAGATCAATTTGCCTGATTGGGCTTAGCTTTATGTGAGATGAACAATGATGTACTAGACTGTGGAGTAAATTCCACCATTACAGTTTCATCTCTGAATTGGGTCTGACGTTGCATTGTACCCACTGGTGAAAGTGTGAAGGCAAAGATATCAAGACTGTCTCAAGTAAGGGACAGTATATGGTTAGCAGGGAACTGATACATCTCAGATGCCAAAAAACTGAGATGTTCTCTTGCTTGAGTTAGATCAGCTGGACTATGGCAGAATTAACTTGAGCTGCAGAAAGACATTATTGCCCTTCTTATCCACTCTTGCCTTTCTGTGGGGAACACGTCTTTACGCAGGACAATCATCAAAAGTTTTATTTCTGTGTAAAGTGCAGCATTTCAGATCAAACCATTGTTCATAAGCTGAACTGACATGCAGAGAATGCATGTCAGAAGTGTTTACTTCTGCCAACTCTAATGTGCAGGCAGTAACTTCTACCAGACTTGGAGAAGAGCAGCCTCCCATGTGCCACTCCCTGTGCAAAACTATTCCCCTACCTGAAAACTGCACTTATGCCACTTACAGCATTAGGGAGAAATTTATGCCACTTCACTGGCATGTGTACAGTCATGCCCACAGTGGCTAGAAGAAATGAAGACATCAGAATTATTCATAACATTTTGAAAAAGAAAACATTCACTATAGGACTTCTTTAAAAAAAGCACATATACATCTAGTTGTGGGTTTTTTTTTAATGATATGGGTTTTCTATAGTTGAAGGTGATATAAAGTTGAAATAGTGCAATTTTAAAACAAAATTAGTGCAGGAGTCAAACTACAACAAACAAAACTGAAGTTGTAGATTGTTTTTTAAAGTGGAAATATGTGACTATCTGGCTTCGAAAGAAAGCATATGGATCTGTTTTCAAAAGCACAGAAGTGCACCAAAGTGCTTTTGAAAGTCATAAATCCAGTCGTCTCTCAGTAAGATTTACATTTTGTTTAGAAAATGAAATGAGGATGCTTTTTAAAAAAATGTTTCTAATCTTAGCGCGGGATTTGAGTTTTGCTGTCAGATAATAATGACTAACAGGCTGCTATCAGTCAAAGAGATACCATCACTTTTAAAAGTGCATTTCTTATGTTAATGTTACAAGAGCAGGGAAGATAACTGGTGAAATATTTTCTTCTCATGTACATTTAGAAACCTTTTGTAACTCACTTAAAGAAGTGGATAACATCCTATTGTTCAGTCTTTCAAACAGCAACATGAAAGGCAAATGGCTTTAAAATGGAAAATGTGTATTAAAGCATTATTATTGTCTAGAAAACATGGAAAAAAAGCTATGTGAAGTGCAATAACTTGTAATGCATTTCGTGAATGTTATTTGTTTTAAATTAATGCTGTCCATTTAAATCAAGAATACTCTGTGTGTTTGGGGAGCCCTTTCCTGTTGTCATTAGCTCAGTGTTGAGCAAAAGGAATAGCTGATACTTATTAGAGTGGCTAAAAATAAAACTGAATAACTCCAAAGGTAAACTCCTGGCCACAATGAACACCATAAACATTTTGTCTTTTCACAGAGGCATCACATCACCTTGAAAAAAAAGAGCAAAGGCAAAAATCAGAAATAGCTACACCTTGTTACAGAACTGCAGACATGAGAGGAAAAAGGATGAAGACACATTAGCAGGTACACCTGTGCAATAATTACTGATTATTTTTCTGTATCTGAGGTTTTGTCTTTCTTACTTTCCAAAGATCACTAAGAGAATGGCTGTGTTTAAAGGCATGTGTGGGAGTGAGTGTGCATCTGTGTCTGTTTTGTTCCACACACAGAGGTACACGCACACACACACACTTAACATCTTTCCACTGTTTTTTAATTTCAGTAACTCATTTAACCCAACTGGAAGTGAAGCTACAATTTCTTCTTGCTTTCAACATTATAAATATTCCCAATGCTATAAAATCTATTGTAAGAATGTACATTCAGTGACTTTATGAGGCACAGGACCTGCTATTGTATTTTCAGGGAAGCTCATGTGCGCTCTGTTCTGTCCAATGTTGGACAATGGTGGGGAATCCAGGGGCTCACGCTTGATCGCTTGAACCAAGCAAGGGTTTTTAAATTCACATGGCATTTTAAACACCTCATTACTCTGCTCCTTCTCCCCTGGAGCAGGGCTGTAGAATTGGCCATAGCCCTCGGCGTGCGGCAGGTCAGGCAGGCTTTCCAAGCAGGCGGAGGAGTTCTGGGGGCAAAACGGGGCCACCTCTCTGTTACGCAAACCCTTGCAAGATCTGTTCAGACTGAGGTTGCTGGGATGATTTGCTACAATGCACTGCCAGTTATGTGGTGTGTAGAGGCAGTGCCTTGGCTTCTGGCAAAGTGAAGCTTGCTGACAGAGGTCCGGTTCTGCTTTAAGGTGCACCCTATTGGGATAGCTGAACAACTGCTTCCTCATGGTGCCGTTCTCATCCAGCCAAGCTCGGTTTTGTGGCATCGGGTAGTTATCAGCAATGTTTTCAGAATCAGAATCGTATTCTGTTTTGATAGGCATATCCAAGGGAAATGATGCATCATAGAGAGACTCCGAGGATATTAATGATCTCTGCAGTTTCAGGTGGTCTGTAGTATAGTTCTCCACAGCACGCTGTTGTAAGCCTGAGTAAGACTGACAATTTTCTGCACTACCCCAGTGGGAAGGACAAGTTGATGCTAAATTTAAGAAACTTTGGTCCCTGTTGTAGAACGATCCAGCTCTTCGGTTTGAACACGCATTCATTCGCTGATTTATAGAACAAGAGCTTGAATTTCTGAAAGTCCAGCTACTGTTTGTGGTGCAGTTGTTTTGAACGCCTAAAATTGGTGCATTAGAACTGAGAGATTCCTCCTGCACGAAACACTCACCATTTGTATGAGGCTCAAACTTCACTTTTACATTATCTTGCTCATTTTTTACTGCTGTCCAGTTGAGATGCTTCAGTTGGCCCAGAGTTTCAATGGCACTGTTGTAGGAAAGTCCTTCCAGGTTTCCCTTCAAACTGGCAAAACTGTTCGGTATCTTCAGTTGTTCATCTTCATCCCTTTCAGTAACAGTAGGAAAAAAGAAAACATTCAGTAAAAGGTTTCTAAATTGACCTTTTCTATGGTACAAATGGAGTAATTGGATACATATTACAAGCACTATTTCTTTCCTTAGTTTAGTACCTCATTCTCTTTTCCGTATAAACTTCGTATTTGTCCAAGATAGAAAAAAAAGAGTTTCCATGCATGTGAGCACCACTTTGTGCAAGAATACCTTTCTGTGGCACTCTGACATTTAAGTTACAACATACATTTAGTTGAGGCACAGAGTTCATAAGCCCTTAAATATTGTAGTATTCTGTGTACTGTATGGTAACTACCTTACACTGTCATTCGTCTGTTAAAACGTATCTAATGGATGGGGTGCAAACAGCATGTTAAATGAGATGTATTTTGTTTGCAAGGAGTTATTAAGATGCCTAAGAACTTTCTCATCAAAGCAATTTGAGTATGAAACATGGGGGTCTTATATTTTGAGAATGCATAATTAGAGAGAGGAAACAAAATACCCAAATTAAGTGTCCAGAATAGTCACAGATGTTCATATTGGACGCAGAGTTATTTTACATGGCCAGCTTAATTTGTTTTGTCTTTAATTTTCCAAGATGATCAGTGAATTAATTTTCCATGCCCTAACACTGAAGAACTCAACATTTTTTAAGAGTCCAGACAAAGAAAATTGCCTGAGTATTTTCGTACTCAGTGCAGCAGGTTTTTTTTAACTCCGAACTCCAATTTTGCTGGAATTTGCAAATGTGCTGTTTTGCAATCATGCACAGTCTGTGCTATGAACCTGCACCCTCCTTGTCAGCATGAGAAGTGGACACTGCAGTAAGGAGCCAGGCATGAAAAACTGGAGAGGTTTTCAGAAGACTTTTTTCTTGACTCGCTGTCAGAAACGTTATCCCTGGGTATGGACTTAATGCGCAAGTATAGGAATTTCCAGTAGGGGGAGTTCGTGCTATTATAAAGAGAGAACTTCCCACCGTTACGAACATACAGCCAAGAACAGAGAGCATTTTCTTTCTACTTCTTTTTAAGTGTTCTGGGATGCAAGTTCGTTGCAGAATTACCTCTTGGGAAACGGTGTAATTGGGAAAATAGAGTGGAAAATATGCAAATAGTAGTAAAAGTTTAGATCACCAAATCAAGGATTTCACAGTGAAACAGTGAAATTTCTCGAAAGAAGGTATGTTTCCAGGAAGATAGCATGCATTTCAATAAAACAAAACAAGCCCACAGAACAAAACAAAAAAGTAGTGAGGGTAAAAAGAACAGGTGGAATCTACTGCACACTAGCAGGAGAACAGAACTGAGTATCATCTGTGAGGCCAACTCTAGCGACGCTTCAGCTTGTAGGAACTACTAAACAAAAAGGTAGATTTAAATGACTCAGAGTGTAAAAATGTAACTAAGAAAGCATCAAAGAGCATGTTCAATTGCACAGAAAACAACGTAAAGTGGAGAGTTGAGTACAAGGAACAGCCACTCTTAATCTGTTTTGTTGAAGTTCATTACTTTGCATGGCAAGATGATGTTTGTGCCATCCCAGTAAAAGTAAAGAGGTGAGAGGTCCTCTCCTATTCAAAAGATCCCAAAGATATGCTGCCTGCAAGGCGTATCTACTCTAGAAATTCAAAGATTATTTTTCATTTATTTTTCCAGCTGCAAGGCATCCGAAAAGAGAAGAGCAGAAATACTGGTCACATGTTTTCCTCAGGACCAGGTGGTGGCTACGTAAATCTCCTGGCCCCTGCTCTTCCCTCAGACGGGTGTGAACTGGGACAGTCCCATGGTGGAAGGAGGAAAAGCCTATGCAGGAGGAAAGGGGAAAATCCAGTGGAGAATTCCTCTCTGAACACACATCTGCTGGGTATAGTTTTCACTCCAAGGCTGAGCCTACAGCCAGCTAGGTATAAGATCTACAAACATACAATAAATACGAACATTCCTGTTTGGATTGTGCTGAACAGCCACAACTGAAAACATAAGCTCAACTGTCATCCACAAAGACAAAAAAAATAGCTTAACATTATCAAATATTGGGAAAAGCCAGGGCACTAAATCAACAGTTTCAGCTGTAATGTAAAACCAAACCCCAAGATACATTTTTGTGCAAGAAAGCCAAAACATATTAAGAACGAAAGAGCCTGGAATACTTTTTTAATATGTATGTACACTCAACTTCAGCAGAAAGAAGACTGAAGAATGCAAACATGTTCTTTAGGATTATAACAGCCTTCTCACATGATCTGGGACATAAATGGATTTTTATTTGTTAAATAAACTAAGTCCTCCTTATACACATATTTTCTTAGGATGCGACACCCATTTAAAGATCTCAGACATTAGGAATTCTAAAATATGGTTTTTTTTAGTATTGGAAAATATACTTACTTTAGCATTTGCTGTTGGGCAACAACATATTCTGAACAACCACTTCGATACAGAAGTTGAGTGTTAGCTTGAACCCAGACCCAGTGATCTTCATTTGTTTGTACTTTGACTAGAGAAATGCCATTTTCTCCATTATTCTTCGCTATGCAATTTAAAAGAAAGTATATTTTAATCCAAGCAGTTTTTAATATTTTTTTCTTAGCTTTTAAAAATTATTTTTATTTTTTACTGGTGAATGCCAACAGGTTTGCTGCCTTGGAATCATCATCATCAGCAAAGTATGTACTAAAATATGTCACAGAACTGGGAAAACTACATGAAGAATAAAATTTGAAAAATCTAAGGTGGTGATTAGAAACACTTCAGCTGTAATGAAAGGTATTTCAGTATTATTATTTCATTAGCAGTTTCTCCCTCTCAATAGTATTCCTGTATCAGTGATAAAATATTAATGAAAAATGAGGCTGTAACAATGGTGTTAAAGAAGTTACAGGCTTTTGCAGGTACAACCAAAGGCTGACTACAATTCTACAGAAGAAGTTGCCCTTTGGAGAAGACTCACCATGAGAATTCTATCCATTGCAAAAATCTGAAATACAGCGCAGATTCTCACAGTGTTGCAACACCCAAACACTGGGAAAGCGTGAGTCAAAGTCACAAGCAAATCTGAGCTCACAAGAGAATATATTTTTTTTTATTTTCCTTCTACTTTCTGATCTTTGGGGAAAACTAGCATCAATAATACATTTTCTAGTTTTCTTCACATAGGAATAGATATGATTGTTATAAAGAAAAGAATAAAAAAGGGAGAAATGGGACTGACACCTGGAAAGCCTACCAGGTGAAAAGAAAAGGCAAGATTCTTTCTCCACAGGCTGTATATAAACTAAAAGTACTTAGCATATATACCTTTGAATTGGTTTTCAGTAATCTGTAATACATTAGCAAAAGTTGCACCTTCATGATGACTATTTCTTCCATATAATTCTGCTGCTTCACACAGACCTGAATTACCTTTGGAACTGGAGCTGTAAGGGTCAGAAAATGGGGAAAATTCCTTGTCAGCAAATAACAACAAAGCAAAATTACAGACTCTGAAAGATGTGTGATTTTCAAGCTGTTGACCATTTTCAAAGATTGATGCTTTAAATATATAATAACCAACATTAAATAATCATCTATGTTTCATCATACAGTTGCTCAAACTGGAGTATGACTGGAATTCTGCATTCAATTCAAAGGAATAGTTATATTTAGGAGCATTCTGCTCATGGCTTACTATATGTGGAATAGTAAGTTCCAGCTTGAATGGAGACAAGCATTGTGTTCATTCTGCTCTGCTTGTCGTTCAAGGTACTTACTCACCAGCAGTGCACTTAAAGATTACCATGACTTCAGTCTGCAACAATCATGTGATTTAAATGGATTTCTTCCAATCTTTAGTTGGAAATATGTATCAAAGTTTGTAAATTCTGTAATAATCCTTTCCAAACTTTTTCCTTCGTTAAGACCATCAGACTAGAAATTGCTATATACATTTTCTGACCATCCTTGGACAGCATGATTTAAACCTGAAGCAAACGAAACACTGAAGTGTTGGTTCTTTTTAAATATAAACAAAATAATAATAATACAAATGAGATAGGAAATATATGAAGCACTTTTTTTCTTTTTTTTTGTCAAATCCTTAATCACTGCCCAGTTTTCCACTGTTACAGCTGGTAGAATGAAATATTTCTTTGATAACTTCCAAAGACTAGGAAGGAGAATCCAGATAAATGATGCATATTTACTTTCTAAGAAAAAGTTAACATAGAGAGTCATTTAGCATCACTTGTACATTTAATAAACTGGAAGCTCACAGTACATTTTACTAAATGCTATATGATTAATTTGAAAATACTTTGCATTCACTGCTGCATCATCAGCTTTGTGTTTTGTTTTCACAAGTAGGCTTTTCATCTTCATCTCTGTCACAGAAGGGAGAAGTAGTGGTACCACTATGCAGAATAAGGACAGCTGAGGTGGTAATACTGCTCCTGATGAGGACTTCTTCCTTTGTCCAAAAAGAAACTTCAGTTTGCCTTGAAACTGCATTGTCTGTTATATAAGAACACAACAGAATTATCTTACGCGTTTCATGTATAAACATTTTAAAAATGCCAGTAAATATGCCACCTATTGATTAAGTAACAACAAAACCAGTTTTGAAACAGGGAGGAAAAAAAACAATTTTCTATCTCTCACTATTCCTCATTTTCTTTGCAAACTTGTCATTGTTAGAAGAAAAACCAAGATTGGTCTTTAGTAAGCAAAGAAGTGATTTCTAGAAATAAGCCACTCTTAGCAAGAATATTCTTAGCAAGAGTATTAAGAATGCAAAAGACTTTTTAATTTTTTTTATTATTATTATTAAAGTGAAAAAGGAATCAGTTTTATTCCTGTTCCTCTAAGTAACACTTTATGAATAAATGCTAATGACTGAAACTTAGTTTTGCCACGCTTGTGCAAACAGTGGGCAGATATTGTCAGATATTGTCCAAGAGAGCTTAAAACATAAACATTTATCAGTTCTTTCAACTTGAAATATTACAGCCTTTTCTTCCATCATTTTTCACACATATTAATAAATGTCTTTAGTTGTTTCTTGTTAGAGTACAAGTGAAAAGCATATTCTATCTATGGCTGCAAGCAATCTATGCATGCTCCCCTATTTTTCATCTGAAGTAATTTAAATCTAGAGCATCATGACTACTGTTGTCTAAGTAAAATTAGACTTACAAGGAAGCCAGAAGTACTGTCCAACAAGCAGCGAACTCGACAGATGAAACAACGAGTTAAGAAGGAAGAATAATCTGTTGTTGTGCTGTCATTCTCTTGTGCTTTAAACAATTTACTGAGAATATATTCTTCTCCTGTCAACAACAATATGTATCAGATCACACTAGAAAAGAATAAAGCTGTTCTGTACCCACTTGAAAAGGAAATTGCTAAACGCTGTTTTATGGAGGGGTGAATATTTAACTGCATTATGTACAGGCATATCTGGAGATGCTCTACCAAACGAAAAAAGACAGGCTTTACGATGGGATTCAGGTGACTCTCTTCAAAAACTTTGCTTTACTTCCTGAATTCTTGTCGGTTTTAATGATACAGAGCAGGGTAACAGATGTTACAGATTGTAATATCAGAGACTAGAGATTGTACATTAGAAAAAGCAACAAAATCAGGAAAAAAATGCTAATGCAAGAAAAGCAAAAACAAAAATAAAACAAATGAACAGTGGCTGATTAGCTAACGTTCAGCTGTTGCCTTCTCGGTTTTTAATGAAGCATTTGCCATTTTTGGACTACAGGTGCATAGCTTTTGAAACATTTATTTCCCAAAAGACACACACAAGTATACATACAGAAGAATGAACTCAGGAATTAAGATCCTCCACTGTGTATACTCAGGACAAAAAATTCAAATGTTTACAACTTTCATAGTTTGAAATACTCATGCACTTTGTTCCATTTCTTTTCTGCATACAGCGTATAAAATTTTGCAAAATTCTTGTGATCTTTTTCCTTCAAAATACATTCTATCTATTAACTTTGGAATTCTATGAAAGTACATGACTCTGTTCCTAAAGAGAGACTTCATAAAAATTGCTGCAGGATTTCTTCCAATTTCCCCCCCGCTCATCTGAAAAACTATTTCCTTATCTTCTGGTGGAATGCATACATTTAACTGGGATCCTACTTGTTCTTCTAAACACTCTGATTTATACAACTTCATGTGGGAAAACAAATGGCAGAAAGACACGTAGCCACTGTGGTACTGTGCAGAACAATTTTGCATGTTTTTTTATCTTTTCCTGTTATTGAGAGAAATACTCATGTCCTGATTAGTGTGAAGAAAAGACAGGTAGGATGAGCACTGATGTTGCTTATTCTGTCTTGATAAGAATATTCATAAGCACATTAGTCAAAGGAAAAAAAGGAAACATCAACATTCTAGGCTCAACAGTACATGGCAGCATGAAAAATCCAAAATCAGGGAGAAACATCATTTTCGGGATATTAACACTATAAGTAACACTACGCAGTGTTGCAGTGAAGAGTCTAACTTGACAAGGAACGGGGAATAGGTGGAGGGCTATTCTAATTGCACAGTGATGTGTACATTTCCAATTAACGCTATTTAGTCCTACCTGTTTCTGTCTGTAGCTGCTGTCCAGACATCTGAGGTGGATTCATGGCCCAGTGCAGTTGTCTACAGAAATCCTGGCGATCGTCAACATGAATGTAATCATATATGTTTTGGTGCATTACATCAGTCTGAAAGAATTACAACAAGCAACATTTAATCCCCAGGTTTAATGGGATAGACTCTTGTATTTATTAGAATCATAGAATACTTGGGGTTGGAATGACCCCTGCTATGGGCAGTGACACCTTCTTCTAGACCAGGTTGCCTAAAACCCCACCCAACCTAGACTCAAACACCGCCAGGTATGGGGCATCCACAGCTTCTCTGGGCAGCCTCCTCATTTTCACAGTAAAGAATTTAGGTTGCTATTTTCCAAAAAAATAATGACTGATGTAGGGAATTTTGAAAGCAAAGACTCACTGAGGAAAGTTACTTCAGAGGCCCCTGTTTTTCACATCTGCTTTTTGACTTAATATCCTCAGAAGATTATTTTTAATAGCATATTGCAAATGTGAATCATAAAAGTCCAACTGGCAGCCAGCTATTAGTGTCCCACAGGGACTAATGCTGGGTCCAGCAATGTTTAATTTCTTGACAAATGGGTGATGGGATAGAGCACAGCCTCAAAAGGCCTGCTAAGGGTACCAGTCAGGGAGAGCTGGACAGACCTTGACAGGCTGTAAAAATTAGTTGGCAGGAACCTCAGGAAGTTCAACAAAGGCAAAATCCTCTCTAATTTTGGGTTCTTCGGGAAAAGAAACCGAGGCTTGATAAAAGTAAAAGAAATTGCAATAAGGGTGGTAAAGGGTAAAGTGGAAAAAAAAATTGCAGTAAGGGTAGAACAGAGGGGCTGTAGGATCTCAAAACTTGACTAGATGAGTCCTGGAGCAACCTGATTCAACTGGACCAGATCTGAGGAGGAGGTTGGAGCAGACAAACTCCAGAGGGCCTTTCCAACTCATGAGCGTATTTACTCTGTGCAAGCAACCAGTCTAGAATAGCAGAACATTATACAAAAGGATGAATTTGATTTTACTAGCAAATCCTATTTCTGCCAACAAAAACTTTACAAAAGGAAATTGCATGCTATGACATTACAAAGAATTCCTCTTCAACTCTCTGATTAAAAAAAAAGTCTAAAATGGCATAGTAAAATAGTAATGCTGTATATCCAACCAGCAGTAGAAGAATAGGGCAAAACAACAAAGTGTTCTATGTTTTAGAAAGCCAGTTGGCAGGAATGACTGCAGGAAACTCATTAGAAAGGCTGCAATATTAAGCATTCTATATATTTGCTAATATAGTTACCTGATGAAACCCTAGGTAGTCCACAATCGTTGATGATGCATAAAATATCATTCCATCTGCACTCACCACCAATGCAAAACCGTTCAGTGACTAAAGAAAGGAAAATAATGATCATCAGAAAACAAAGGGAAAAATGGGTCTAATAATTTAAATAACATTCTAGTTTAGTCTCCTTTTGATTTCAAATATGAACAAACATGAACGTACAGTCTTTGTGACTGTAAAACTATAGAATATCATTTTCTAAGTGCAGAAGAAAAATAATAACATAAATGTAGCATGTTTTTGCTGGGTTTTTTGTGTTTTTTTTCTTTTTGGTTGGTTGGTTGGTTTGGTTTGGTTTGGTTTTGGGGTTTGCTTTTGTTTTTGCAATTCAGAGTAAAATTTCTGGGATTTAGATGGTGGAAATGTTTTCAATTTCATAGATTCACATAGATTCACATATGTTTTGCCAGCCAGACTAAGCTGTCAAAAATCTACCCAATCCTAGCATCCGGACTGCAGTAGCAAAAGAGTGCAACTGCTTCCTAGAGCAGTCTTCCTGCCACCCACAATTCAAGTACTTCCCTTGTCTTCAATAACTTTTGAAATAACCTTTGAATATTCCTGTCAAAGCCCAAACTATTTTAATAAATCTTGATGATTTTGTCCAACTGCATTTTGAAACCACATGAACTTTTTTATACCCCTAAGCTGTTGCAACAGAGTAGTTTAACAGCTTAGTTTAAGGTAGAAAAACTTGAAAGAATTCTCTATCTCATTTTGTTTCATTGAGCCTGCTACTTTCTGCTGTTGCTTTACAACCTCTCGCTGTGTCACAACAAGGGGCAGTGCAAAATTCTTTCCCCTTTACCTTTGCAGTATGGAATGGATATGAAAAAAAACACTGTAAAGAAGTTGGACACCACATTTTTCTGTAGGCAGGTAGGGATTTTGTGCAAATTTAGTAAAGTAAGTTACTTTAATCATAAGTTTAACAGTTACATGCTTTATGTTGACTCACATTTTCAAGTAGAAATGTCTTGAATTTCATATATTTTTTGCTTGAAATATGCCTTATCTTTTTAGAAGTCTGATGATACAACAAAGTTCTAATCCAGTGTCTTGTACTAAAATCATTACTGATTGTCCAGTAAGATACTAACTGATCTTACTGAGATTCTTAATATAATGAATACAAGGAACTAGAAAAAAATTTGGTTCCTTACAAACATTGCTGTAGTTTCCATACCTTTTCAGAAAGCTCTCTCTGAAATGAAATAATGAATAACAACCTGGAACATGCTTTTTGCAAAAGTTAGGGAGGCTAATTGCAATATAACTACATATTACATGACAATATTATTATCTATTTTGAATTTGAAATTAACATTAATTCACATGATTAAAATTAATAACATCTATCAAATACTTCTTTTTGGTTATGGTTTAAAACATTCCATTCCATGATGCTTTGCATTTATATGCATTGAAATATACAGATAATGTAATAATTTCCAACAAGAAAATTAAACACATGTGTTCTTATAGGTATGGCTTTAAGGTTTGATGTGCATTTTGAGGTATGGTTATTTTCTTAAGCTTTCGTAAAAAGACAAACACGGAAAAACTGCAAAAAATGGAATCATTAAAATCAGGCAACAAATATTGCATTGATAGAGAACAATATTTAGTCTAGAAAAATGCTAAGTTAATGAATTCAGTGACGTAAGGAAAGCAACAAGAAAATAATTGAAATTAAAAGTAAGAATTAAATGAAATACATGACATGAACATTAACAATCATCACGCTGCCTGCAGTCCGACTAATTTTGCCTCTCCTCCCTTGATAAAGATTCACTGACATATTTTCATTCCAACAGGTTCACATTCCAAGGCAGATGAGATGATCCTATCCTGAGATGGTTTTCAGGTCTTTTGAGATTGCAGTTGAAGCAGCTGCTGATGAAGTACTGCTCTGTTTTTATTATCCTTACTTCACCTTTCTCTCAATTTACAGTTGCTGTGATGAGTGTCTTAATCCTGAGCTAATCCTGAAGCCTGAAGCACAATGGGAGCAAATTTTCAATTGCTCAGTTAGTAGATACACTACCATATTTTTTCTGAGTTTGGTTCTCTTTTGAGTTCCTAAATAAGGACCAGATTTCCAAGACTGCTTAAAGCCTGTTCCCACTGTGACAATGGTGGGCAGAATTTCAAGAGTTCAGCATACAATAGGCTGACCTCCTCAGAAGATCTGACCCCAACCATAAATGTGGAGCACCTTTGGAAACTTGGCCCAGTGGGGCCACATGTGGCCAGGAGCTCTGGGCCTTGACAAAGCTGTGAAATGGTGACTGGAAAAAGCTAGCAATCAGACAGCAATGGCTTACCTACATCTGGAAAAAGCAGTAACAGCATCCCTTTTGATCAAATGGATGTCAAGTATGAGTCAGCTGTAAGAACAGCCAAGGGCAAATAGTGCTCATCTCCAGGAGTGCTCCATCAATCTAGATCCCTTTCAGAATAAGCGATATCTTTGGCTAGTGGATTCACAAGTTATCCATGTCTACTCTTCAACCACAAGCTCTTGCTGGCTTGGTGCTATTTTCTACTTCAAAAAAATTGTCCAAATTCATCCCAGGACATCACCACACAGAAATCAGCATGCCAAGATTTCTACATATTCACATCTGTGCCTTTCAGTGTTCTGAGTGAAGCCTCCAAAGACAGTATCTGTCATACCCATTTCCAATATCAAGTGGAGACAAGAAAGCATTTTTGGCATCTTGTCCCTTTGGACTCATCTTCACAGCAATGAAACCATCAGTGATTTTAGGAATTTCATTACATTTTGAACATCTGGCAGGCCTTTTAATTTGGGCAGACTAAAAATTTCCATAAAGATAACCATAGGACAATTAACAGACCTCCTTTGTGCAGATGCCTGTAGCTGTTACCATGCACTTTCCAAAAGACCTCCAGTTTAGCCTGCACAGCTAGAAATTAAGAACACGTAGAACATATGCACATGGACCCTAAGAGACTTGCTTTAAAATGTAAAACTTGTTTCCCTCCAGTGGAATGTGGGCAGGTTATTCTTTTCACAAGTCTTTCTTTCATTAAGCCAGAATTAGGCTGGACCAGGTTTGTAAATATGGGAACGGGAAATGGGATCATGTGTATTTCTAAGGGTTCAGAACAATGAAGTGGGAACTGCATCTGGAGAGGTATTAAGGAAGGGTGGGAAGGAGTAAAAGGAAAGAAGTGGAAGAAAGGTCCAAGGAGCCATGTATCAAGGTTAAGTCAGAAATGAGTATGGATTTGAGGAGGGATGTAAATTAAGAAAGTTATAGATTTTCCCGTTGTTGTTTTTGATTTGCTTCTCAAAATGCTGATTTCCTTTTCTGAGCTAAGATCTCTCAATTACGCATCTCCTGGTTTCTGATTTTCATGGCCCAAACACAGACATCAGATGCTCTGCCTTGCAGGCAGGAAAAGCATAACCCACTCTGGTGCAAAAACAATTTTTATGAAGCCACATGAAGCTATTGAGGATTAACACAACTTCCATGTGCCTAAACCTCATTTTAGCTGGGAAACCTGCTGCTTCAACCACAGTAAAAAAAATAAGTTAAAAAAAAAGCTGGACATGGAGTAGAACTTCCTATCCAATGAGTTACCCGTGACTCCAAATGTTTTCTTAATATTACCTTTAAGTGCCGTTCAGTGTGAAATCTGGCATCTGTAGCACAGACAGACTGGAATAGAATGAGAATTGGGCTGAGATTCATACTTTTGTGACCTACTGGCTGTGGCTGTGGAAAAGGAGAAGGGCATTTGCTAGCGCAGGTCTACCCAGATGTGGGTTGTAATGGTTGCAAATTAGTAGGAAAATACCTGTTCTGATCTCTCAAAGAAATCTCTTAGGTATGATATAGAAGTCCATACTCAAGCCCTTTACAGGAACGCCACATGGAGATTTTGCATTATTCTGAACAGAACGCTGATGGTTTGTTGAACTGACTGCAAGACATAGCTTCAGTGCGTGATAATGAACAGAAACTATTCAAAGCTTTTTGGGTGTAAGTTATCAGGTCTCATAATTAACGGGACAATGAAATGTACAGCTCTGTTCATGGTTTTAGACATTCTCAGTTTCTGAACTGAAGTTCTGGGCCTTGGCAATAGCTTTTCCTCATTCCTGCTGCGTGGGGGACTGCACTGAGGTGCTGTGTCAAAAACAGCAGATACCTACCTGTATTATCAGTAACCTGGGAGGAGGAAAAGGGATGGAAAGAGGACTTGGATCAGCCTCATACTGCAGCTCACTCTGCCTAACATGCAAAGACCTGGCCAGGCAGCCAGAAATCTGCCTACTGAAGTGCTTCTTAATGCTCTGTAAAGAGCATCTGCTTGCCCAAAACACAGACAGGACAGCACAGAGAAGTCAAGAGCAGCTCTCCCCACCTTGGTTTATTCATTTGAGCATAAATAATGGAAAACTTAAAGCAGGGCTCATGGATTTTAGGGGAGAAAATAACCTAACCCCCTACTTCAATGTTATTTTCATTGCGTGCAACTGGTGTGTTTTAATTAATAAGGTTCACTTGCATCCTTCAATAATTGGTAGCCATTTGCATATATTTGTGCGCACGAACACAAGCATGCACGCACACGCAAAGACATTAGTGCAGACAGTGGAACTCCTGCAACAGAAACCAACTAACTTCTAATCTGCAAAAAGGCATAGCTGTAAACTGCCATTTGGTAAACCATATGGATCCAATGACAGATGGAATTTCTAATCCAGAATAATAGCTGAAACATGTGAGACAGACTTAAATATGCATTGTGAACATTTGTTTGTTTGTATTTGGCTTTTTAAAAACACTTACATGAGTTTTCTACATTGTGCTTAGAAATGAAATCACTCTTTTTTTCCAAGTGGGGAAAAAAAAAAAAGAAAAGAAAAAAAAAAGAGCTTGGCACCAGACAGAGGCCTGTGTTCTTTTGAAAACATGTACATCCAATTATGTACTCACGAAAAGCCGCACCTGCTACTGAAACAAAAAACAATGAATCTGTCAGTTCAAAGAAAGTACAGCATTATTCTGCTGCCCTCGGTAGCTGCGAGATGAAAGTTATCAGTTCCTTCCATTAAGAAGTTTTAGGAACATTATTAGTAAAGAGGTTCTCTTTGGGAATGAAGGCAAATATTTTGAGGAAGATAGGACTTCCTTTGGCAACAGCCTTTATATATCCTGATATTTTTTTCTGGTCCCATTGCAGAAAATCAGCCAGTAAATACTTCAAAGATATTTTGGTCAAGGTCATGGCATAGTAAAAATAAGAAAAGAAAAAAAAAAAAACGAAGAAGTTCCAAGCCACATTTCTCTTATTACTCTTCCTTGAAATAAAGGAAAACTCACTAGCATTCGGTCTCCAGAGACCATGTTGCTATGGTTACTAAAGTACAACAGTCAAGGCCTGCAGCCATGCCTTGCTTTGAACAGATTTTCAAGTCACGCAACTTGGGTACTAAATTTCCAGGGTCAGTTGGCTTGCAGTTTATCTGGAACGGTTTCATTTAATAGTGTGTTGCTGGGTTTTGTGTCCTATGCAGGATGGGGCCATTTTCTGATGATCTAAATAAGAAGCTATTTAAAAACTCTGGAAATGATATACTCACCCTCGTCTTTCATGCTGAAGTCTTACGAGTATTAGGAAGAAAACGCAGGCAGTTAATGTGTCTTTAGCCATATTGTTTAACGAATCAGTATTTCTTTCCACTGGTGTCTCTGGGATGCACTATTACTCTTCTAAAAATCACAAAAGAATCCCTAAGTTTCTCCTTATAAACCAAAGAGAAAGGACCACTTACAGATTCCTGCAGCAAAACCCAGCATAAAAGACTATTCAGAAATACTGTATCTAATGACATCAGAAGATGGCCTTTGCTCGGTATGTACAGTATCTCCTAGCCCTTAGGATGCTTATGTATTTCTTTGTATTTCTTTGTATCTAAACCAACTTCAAAAGGAGCATTTGGGTGACTAAGTGCTAGTCAATGCAAAGGGGGAGTGGCGGAATTGTTTTTAGCATTCAGTTTTGATCAAAGACTTGCATGTACTGGTTAGTTTTCAGGCTAACGAAACAGAACAGAATATAAATTTCCATCATTGGAGCCAAGGGAGGAAACAGATCCTACAGGCTGAAGCCTACAGCTCTGGGTTTACACGGGAAATCTTTCAGAGGGGCTGCTGGGTCTGACTGCTTTTCATAGGCAGATGTGTGCATGACAGTGGAACCAAGTGAAAATATTCAAGAGTGAATCTGCAGCATAAATGTAGAATAAATACACACATACAATCAATTATACTCCTTTCATTCTTCTTGTCTTCCCACATAAAACCACATTCACATTCCTTCCTACCTCCTTGAGCCCGGATATCATTTCAGGCTCCTTAAAGACAGAATGGAAATTCAACATCTAGTGCTGCACTGCTCAAAGCAGATCTCAGCCAAAGTTTCAAAGATCGTCCACATAAGCCTTAGAGCCCTGGATCTCATGTTTACTGTTGGGCGGAACAGCTTTGCCATCCAAAATGCACAGGCAAATGATTCACTCAGTGTAACACCATTTTTCACTATCATATCACTTCCACCAAAGAATTAGATCAACTGGGAGATACTTATTTACATATGTGCCTTCAGTCTAAAGAGGGAGCTGGAATGCTGTGGCTTGTCAGGAGGCAGCAGACAAAACTGGCCTGCTGGAAATCAGTTAGGAAAATGTAAGTCATTGGGTGCTGGTAATTGTGAGCTATAAACTTTCAAAAAAACATAGTAGTTCTCTGGAGAGTGAGACTGTAATGTGTGCACACATGTAAACGCACTTTAAACCATGGTGATAATGTTTTTGATATGCTCGATGCGTAATAAGTATTGCACACAACCAAAAACAACTTTGCCTTTAAAGTTGTTCTGATCACATGATGTAGAAATGCAAATGTAGCTTTTCTTCCTTTATACTTTATTTCCAAGCTAAGCTTTTGCAACAAAGCTTGTTAAGCCTGCGTCAAGTCCTTGGGGTAGAGACTCCCTTTGTTCCTATAGGCATAAACTACTGGCCTCTGCTGAGCACAGGGCCTCAAAACAAGCCACTCTGCCAAAGACAGTATTGAGAAACAAGAGCTATATGCAGGCTGAACTGAAGCATCATTTGATTTTGAATTTGCAAAAAGTTGGTACGGTGCTCTCTAGAAAGAGATGCATGCCAACTGAATCCAATTGTTTTCACAAGAACTAATCGCTGGACGTTAGAATGTAAGTTGTGCTACAGGCTTCTAGGGTTGAGCAATCCTAAGCAATAGCTTAAATAAAGATTAGGGAAAGTTTTCTTTGAAAAAGTGAATTGAAGGGTGACACCAAGTAGTTCAGTACAGATTTGTTACACAGCATATGTGTTTGGAAGCACCAACAATGCTTACTATTGATGGCAAAGTTTGATCGATTTTTCATGCCTGATTGTAAACAACACCAATTCTTTTCTTTGCATTAACAATGAGGATTTCAAATGAGAGGCAAGTATATGAAGTATGTGAATACCACCTGAGATTGCACAAGTAATGGGGACTACACATAGGGATCTAAAGAAGAAGAATATTCCCAAGTATGAATTCTAGAATTGTCAGAAAAAATATTTTATGAATACATACAAATTCTTACTCCGATTAGTAGTATGCTAACAAGTACCTGGGTGAGTAATATGTCATTTACCCAAGCAATTATCATGAAAGGATACTGAAGTTTGACATAATCTTGCTATCTTTCTTTAGCTTCCTCATGAATCATGGATGTTGAATTTAAAACTGTGCTTTACCAGTAATGGAACCCTACTGTCAATGCTCTTTCATGAACAATGTGCCCTGGACTACACTTGGAAATAGAAACAGTCTTTATAATGATTTATGCAGTTTCTCATTCCATTTTCTCAAAACCAGATGTTCTATTCACAGATGGAAGTAAAGATGGGGCAATATCATATCTTTAGTGCAAGTTCAGCCCATCATTCTTTCTAAGTCCTGCAGCTGCTCTGGGCTTTTCAGGCTTCTCCTCAACAATTTCAGTATAGAAAATGCCAGTCTGATTAATTCTATTTGAGAAGACTCAAAATGAAGCATTGATTGCTCACTACTCTGCACTTCTAATAACAAATTTAGTTAGGTAGCCTTTGCAATAACAAATGTAGTAAGATTACCCATTATCTGCCTCAGAAATAACTTTCTGAAAAGAGATTTGAGTAATATTTATCCAACATATTGGACAATTAGACATATGTAAGTACTAAATGTCTGGAATTTTTTTAGCGTTATTTATATGTAACTGTATCAAGTCTTGAAGAGAAGAAGCCATCATAATATTCCATCCACAGCTGACTTTTATTCACACTTGCAATTTGTTAACTAGCATGAAGAGCAGACAGCTCTTACTGCAAGAAATCAAAGCCTAAAAGAGACAATGCTGACGCCAATGGACTGAACGCTGAATGCAATGTCCTAATTTCAGAGTATAATTTTTCTGTGCATTTAACACTATATATTGCCTTTTCTAATTCAGACATATCTTTGAAAGGGAAAGAAAAAAAAAAAAAGAAAAAAAAAGAAGAAAAACAACCTGCACTCCACATTCTCTCCAGAAATAGATGCTAAAACAGCTTTTTAAAGCACTGTTTCAGGTCAGCAAAGTTTTTAAGGGAGTGTGATGTTTCAAAATTTGTCTTTGGGAAGAGTCTTGTTGCTTTAGTTATCACCTCATGCATGTTTTGTAACCTGTAAAAAACCCTGTATAAATGTAAGTGGTCCCCCACTGGCAGCAGACATTGATTCTGCTATGATCATCCGGGATATGGTGGAGATGGAAAACACAAGACACAGCCCCTCTAAGCACTGGTAACACACACAAATCCTAAGTTGAATTTTAGACTAGGTGAAGACGCCACCCAGGCCTTTCTGCGAGTCTCTGGTTTAATCTGAGTAGACATTGGTTTTCTCATTGTTAAAACAAACAAACAAACAAACAAACAACAACAGTCTCAGTTACTGGAGAATCCTGAGGACTTTGTAGTACTGGGAGGAGGAAGGAGGGTGTGAAATGCATTGGAGAAAATGTCTCTTTGCTGGGCATCATCAGCTTTTGCATCTAGGAATTTCTGGAAGAACTTGAATTATAACAACATATTAAAAGTATCTTTTTTTTCTTTTTCTTTTTTTTCTACTCATAAAATGCCAAGGACGGCTAAAATCAGAATGATGGCCATTTCGCATGAAGTTCCTAAAAAGGCAGCAGAACTATCTGAAAGGTCATTCTTTGTCCTCTTTTCTCCTAATCAGCACTATATCCTCAATAATAGAAAACACTATACTTAATGGTCAACAGCATGCTTTGCAATATCAGTTTTCTTTTCCGTTCAAACCTATCAAAAAGTAGTCAACTTTTATTATGAGTTAAGCAAACAAGAAAGAAAGGCATTCTATTTCTGGTAAAGCATCTATTTGTTTCTTTTGAAAACCACACAACCACACATACAAAAAAATACATCAAATTTGCAAAAATTCTTAAGACAGCACACATTCTTGCCTAGATCTGCTTTCTTGATTGTAATTTCACCTTCCTAGGAAGCTATCTAGGCTGAAGCTCATTACATTCTCTGACTTGAGAATGAGGAATAGACTGGGAGCAAGCTGCAAATACAGATTAGGCTTCTGGTTTATAATTTTTCTTGCTCAAGACTGGCTAAACAATGTAAAATTGTGAAAATGTAAGTTATCTATGAATGCAAGAGCTATCTAAGGTGGTTTCTATTTCTTGTTTTCTTTTCTTAAACAATACATGACTATGCCATCTTCAGCAAATGGACACTTCCCCAAAAGCAAACACTCATAAAGAAACGTGTAAGGACACAACAGTGTGTTATGACTTCCTTAGCTACCTGGACGTGAGTAGTCCAGTTCTAGCAACAGTAAATCCCAGCACATGGATACGACGCAGCGCTTGCACACAGACACTGAACCTACTGATTGGTAAGAACAGTTGCCAATGATTAGTTTGGAGTCAGGGAGAGAAAAAAAACCTAATTGAGTGGAAACAAGAGAATATGTTTTGTTGTGGAGGTCACGTGGCCATGGGACTGCCTCCAGAGGCACTGAAATAGCCTGAGCAGAAACAGAGGAAATGGTTGTGAAAAGTGAGCTTGGGTGGAGTTTGCTGTGATGAGCAGCTTGGAGACAGCAGTAAGGGATCTTAAATCCGGATTCACATCTGGTCTATGTCCAAAGCTGACAGACAGCTTCCCTGCTCCCCAGTACAGATACAGTTTCTCAGCCAGGCCTCCTCTTACCACATCTGAAACATTGCAGCGTGTTTGCTCTGCCCCGACACATGGAAATTGACTCTTCTGATGACAATGTAAACTGACACGATGCTGCCTTCCCCTCTGCATACCTGTGCTGGCTGCTGACTCCTCCTCTTCTATCACATTAAATATCAGCTGCTTGACCTGATTTTGAGATCAGCTCCAGCTGACTACCTCTAGGTCTGTAATCTTCCATTCCATGTTGGAGAAGTGAAATGATAGGTGTCGCCATTCCCAAATGTTGCTCTCTCTCATGCATGGGCAAGAATTGAAAACCAGCATTTAGTGGTGTCTCTGTTGCTAAAAGGTTTCACACAAGCATCTGAAAAGATGCTTTCTCCTTCAAATTATTCCTCAGTATTCTTTTAGAAGTCTGGACTTGTGCAGTCCAGGCAGCTTGCACACAATGATGCCTGGCTATTACGGTTACAGTTTTGCTGCATTGTTGTCATGTTGTCCATTGGAAAACATCCGTAATCTCACATTTAGATTGTAAATCTGAAGGAAAGGTTTTGCATCTTTTTCTTCAGTTCCAGCAATCTATCAAGCTGAATGATGCTGCAGCCTAAATTTCAGAACCCAAAGCACTATGGTAGTATTGTGATTGCTGCAGTAGTAACAGTAACACTGAGAACTGGAGTAGAGATCTACCAGTATTCAGAAGTCACAGGCTTTTCGGTCCAGACTTGTTTGAGAGGGCAAAAAGAAAAAAAAACCAAAGAAATAAGTGAGAACATTAGTTGTTTGTTTAAAGGGCAATAGAAAGGATATTTTTTGCAGAATGTTGTTCCCATGCCAAATTTCAAGTCTGGATTTTAGAAATATGCCCATTTGTAAAGAAAAGGAGAGAAAAAAAAAAAAAAAAAGAGGGACCAAGAACTCTGAAATGTTCCTTTGTGTTCCATCTGTGCCTGCCAAGCAGAAAGTGAATGTACTCATGTGATAAAGATGGCAAGTTACTCCTGACCCCATTTATGGCTCTTTTTTCATGGATATATTCTCTGCTAATCATCCCAAGAGACTAATGTCAGCTTACATCATGTCATCTGAATCACTGGGATAAGGTTCATGTTTGAAAACAAAGAAATGCAAAAGGGTTATTTGGGTAACTTGTAAAACTTATTAACTGAGAAAGAAAATGCACCAAGACCAAGAACGCTTTGTGAGAACTTCCTATTTTGGTGGCTGCATTTTAAGCCTGCAAATTAAAAGGTGAAGCTGCGTATCATAACCTAACAGCTTTATTTTAGAAGGACTGCGGTGAGAAAGAAAGCGCCGTCGAAAGCTGAAAAGGAATTCAAGAGCAGAATAAATCAAAAAGTTCCTCTCTACCAGCTTCCGAGTTCTGAAGTCTGTGCCTTGGTCACAGCCCTGTGTAACAGCCGTGCACTTTTGTCTGACTCCCAATCTTCCTTTTCAAGTTTAAATTAAAAAATAACAGGAAGAGTCAAATCTTTTGCTCTCAGACTGAAATTCAACCTAGTGTACCTTTTTCAAGAGCATAGTTTTATCAAGTACTGATTACATAAATCAGTTTGGAAGGAGGAAGTGGAATTACACTAACAAGTTTAAAAAAATTACAGGAAACCAAGTGGGAAAAGGTTTCCTATGTTATTTCCTTAAGCAGGGTGAAGAACAGCACCAATAGGATGTTTTCTAATGTATCATTTTCCAACTCCCTTGGAATGAAACTTGAACTCCAGTTCAAACTGTCAGTAGAGGCCACCTGGAAGTACCTTTCTGTGCCAAATGTGTACATACACCTCCCTTTTGAAAGTAACTCCCAGAAATCTTACTATTTGCAGCCACTTCTGATGTAACTACAGATTGTTAAATAATAGGATTCCATTGCATTAAATCCTGAATCCTCTACTTAGGCAAAAACTCCAACTGGCTTTCCATTGGTTTTGGTGAAGACTGCAGCTCTACACCTGACTGCTTTCTGTTTTGCATCAACAGCCCATTGCAAGCACAAATGGTGCTGGTTACAAAGCAAGACACCTCATTTGCCCCACTAGTTGTGTTAACTGCAACTCAAGTCAGCAAAATTCATCTGCCAAGTGCTGAAACAAAGGCATACAAATAGAACATGAAAACTCCATTTGCCATAGAGACTTTGTTAGTTAATGCACAAAATGTCAATAATTTCTTTTTTTCTGCCACTGGTGAAAACTGAGAGGTATTTTTTGTGTTTGTGCAGAACAATAGAAGTCTCTTTCATAGGCATAATGACATCTAAGAGTACCCAGCAGCAACATGGGCCTCCTGAGCTTAGTGTCCCAGCAAGCTAACATGAATAAAGATCGAAGTAGTTACTCACCACCAGCTGCTCCAGAACAGTGGAGAGGGGTGCAGGAAGGTGAACATGGTTCAACTGAAAGAGCAGGTGATTTTTGGCATCAGTGGATGCCAGGCAGGCTTTTGTAAGCCTGTTATCACTCTATGTAGAGAAATACAGGCTATGGGGCTCTTTCTCTTCAGCACACAGATATGCTAAACCTGCAGTCACCCATTCAGGTTGAAATTCAGATTATGCCTGAAAGACCTTTGCATTTCTTCTCCCACACTAGGGTTTTGTGGCAAAACAGCAATCAAATTCACTACTTTCTTATTCACCTATGTCATCATTTGTTTTTAGCAGGGAAATAGTAACTGAAGTATACATAGCTAAATCTCTGCTCAACACGGGTAAATGTATGGTGTCACTGAATAAGAAATATTATTATAGTATGATGCCTCTTTGGCACAGCTATAAACCAGAACATGAGACAAAATCACTGAAATTTGGTTTCTGTACTCAGAAGGCTTGAAAGTTGAGGATTAACAGAAATCAAAATGGGCCTTCCCTAAAAGAGCATGAGTTGCCAGTGAACATGGAAATGGCTAAACAGGACAGCTCTGGCCTTTATCAGTATTCATCAGTGAGATAATGCATGACAGACCCAGGCAGTCTTATTCCATTAACATCTACTAAGGAGCTGGACAGATCATCCAGATTTCATTTTAATACTCGTGATGTTTTGGGCATAAAGTACTATTTTCACACCTGTAAGGAATTATGTCCGTATGTCTGGAGACAGAGACACCATAAATCCTGTGCTGCAGAAGGAAGCACCACAAAGATTGCTCCCTCAGTAGCAAATACTTTCATAAAGAGCATGAATGCTGCAGAAGCAGCGTTGAGGTGGTCCATAAAAGCAAAGTAACAATTTTCATCAGGTGCAGCTCAGTAGATGGGTGATGTTTAAGCAAGAAGCAGCACCAGCAGTGACAAGGGGCCACTGCCTGACTGCATGATAAAGAATGTCCAGAGAGGGCCATCCTCTCAACAGTGGGTGTTTAATTCCTCAGATGGGATAGTGCATAGTACGTGGAAATTAGAGATGTTCTTGGGATGAGATATTACCTACACTACAGCCTAAACTCAGCCTGGATTTGAGAGCAGCATAGCTGGGGGGAAGAGTATGAGATGGCTAACAGCCACAGGATGAGTACTGCCGTCAAGGCTAGTGCCTAAATAACTACTGGTGATTCATTTTCATTTTTCCAAGTAACCATTTTACTGCGTTTCTCCACCCCATCACCGCACCCTGTAAATTCTATCTGGATTTACTGACTGCCAATACAACTTATTCTCCCACTTTTCTGGTTACAGATTTGGCCCAGCGCTCTTTAAACATTCAGTAACAGGCTTCAGAAATGGCATGCAGCCTTTTTTTGCAGGAAGGCATGTGGAACAAGGGCTGCAATACCACCTGTCTTGGAAAACATTACAAGAGTGCAAAATCATTACCGTAGTCAAACTGTTGGTGTCCGAAGTCTCCAAGAAGAGCAAAGATTGAAAGAATGGAATATACTGAAAAAGACCATTAATAAAATCGGATTTGGTCATTAGGGCTTTCTTTGTCTTCTTTCAAATGAAAATTAAATTATGGCAAAAAAGACTCTTTTACTCAGAAGAACTGATCCTTAAACTTAAAAGTCTGGAAGAAATTACATATTTAGATACCTGCTGTGCTCCACTAAAAAGTCTTTGATAAACTGGTATCATTGTTTATTTCATTATTGCTGATGAAAGCTATTTGATTTTAGCTGTAAAAATATCTCTATAAAATCTTAAATAAAAACACATGTTGTGGCACAGGCCTTTAGAAATAAAAAGCATTTTAAACATACTTTGAAGACAGCCTAATTTCATTGTTTTCTTTTAAGCTGAAAGGGGAAGTACTGCGTTGTTCCAAGGCTGGAGAGGCACAGATAAATTATGTACCAGTAATTAGCTGTCTTGTTCTTCCATATTTCTACCTATACATAGAGCAAGCGTGATCCTCCACACCAGGAAAAAAATGCTATTATCTCTGTTTCTCCATTATTGCTTCAGCTAGAAGCATTATTATTCACATGTATTTTGGTTGATTCAGATTATCCTGATTTATTTAAGTAAAGCATCGAGGAGAGGCTGCAAAGTGTGAAGTGGTGTCATGAAAGGAAAGCAGCATTTGACAGTGGCAAAGCATCTTCTGAGAGCAAGTGAAGTGGCCAGATACACAAGTCAGTGCATAAAACATTGCCACCGCCAGCAAGGCTGTTTGCTTCTTTTCAGAAGGAATCACAAATGCAACCACTTAGTGAAAAGTGCACAGCCCCCAACAACTAACATAGCAAATTTGATGAAACAACACAAACCCACTCTTCATCACATTCCATGGCATCTGGATGAGTGAAACTCAGGCCCCAGAGAACATTCTCAACAAGTCCTAAGGAAAACTCACCCTTTTATTCTAGGTCAAACATTCCTGGCTAACACATTCATATCAACATGCACTTAATCATCAAGATAGTGATCCATATTAAGTATGATCCAGGACAAAAGTCTCCCATGTATTCAAATAAGAGTGTGATTCATATCAGACCATAAGCATAGTCAGTAATATTTGGCACTATATGAAATTACTGGCAGCGTTCTCTCCATGTGTTTGAAGATCCTTAATGATTATAAATTGTGGGTATGTAATATATACCAAACAAAGCATAGTCTAAAGATAGGAGAACATCATTAAAAATTATATATTCACCATATTTATCATTCACTGTTTGCCTTGTGTTTACTACTCCAGAGAGTGGGAATTGTTGCAAAATACCTGACAGCCAAATATCTCATTTTGGCACTCATGCTAATTAATCAAATGCCTCTGTGCCACTTGCTTTGAAATGCAAAATTAAAATCTTCTGAAGTATGAGGAGGAACAAAAGCAGTGTGCCAGTTTTGACTCCATAGACTTGTAGAAGTTATCATACTGGCTCCCATGCTAAAAAAGTTTTCTTTTTTTTTTCTCTCTAATAGTCTATAGCATCCATTTGCTGAAGGTTATTATTTAATTTACATTTAAGTATATCTCAAGGCTGTCACTGTAACATGATTTTTATTCCACGAATATTATTCTATCCAATCCAACTATACATATGTAGTCTTCATTAAATAGGAATTTCCAAGGATCTTAAGTGTATAAAAGGCACAATTACATCATATGTTTAAAACGCAGGTGTATCTGTGATTCAGTAGTTAACGGCTGTATTAATTCTTCATCCAGATTGATGGATCCAATTCTCAGTAGCAGTATCATACCACCCTGCCAATACAAAGTCATCTTAAAGGGGATACAAAAACATAGAAAGAATAACTTCCGCACACACTGCTTCCTTCAGAGCACAGAGTTCAGGAAGTAGAATAAATTAAAACATCCCAGAGTAATCTTAGGTCGGATCAGAAACCTGGCAAGCTGTTGTTGGTACCCTCAAAATGTGTGCCAAGTACAACATATCTTGGCTCTCACCCCAAGTGATTAAGAACTGTGAACTGGCCCATAGGACTTGAGGGACAACCCTTCTTCTGATGGAGGGCTGCAAAAGCCCAACAGATTGAGCAAGACGACCACGACTGCCAGCATCACTCCTGCAAGAAGCTCTCACAAGCATGATTGATTCCTCAGTGATTCACTCCAAGACAGACGGTCTGTTCCAAAATGCCACAAGAGATTAACCCGCGAGTCTACCGAACAGTAAAAATTACTTAGAGCCCAAAATGACGGCATTTGTCACTCACCTCTAGTAGAAGTCCACCTTCCTGAACAGCAGTCTTGTTAGATACATTGTCTTCTTTTATTGTCTGACCAACTTGTTTCTTAAAGTGCTTTTCTTGAATGGCTGTTGGAAAGAGTTGGTATGAGTTTAGAGATCATACACACTAGGGCCACTAGTCTAAAAATCTTATTTAGGCACTTAACATGCAATGGACTAATTGGGAGGTACTGTCTTCACAGTCTGGATCTCAGTTACTGACAAGTTGCTTTTGTTGTGAGGGAGATAGATACATATTCAGCAGTCCAGATGTTTTTTATATGAAATATCTATCACACTTTTTATTGAACATATTTTTTCCATTACTGTACTCTACATAAAGCAATAGCAAAAACCCACTGAAAAGAAACAAAGGATAGTTAGTAAGTTGTTTTGTTAATAAGAATATGTACTATGAAAATGTAAAGAAATGCTTATGTAGCTCAGAAGACAAGGGACTGAAATACATTTCTTGTTTTCAGTGCTGACCTCCTTGGCACCATATTATTTTCAGTCTCACCATACCCTACTCTATTCTATGAGTCTGAGACTGATTGCTAGATTCACCTTCTTAAATTATTTTATTTCCAAAGAAGGATCGGAGGATTGGCTGACACACCTGAAGGCTGTGCTGCCATTCAGCAAGACCTGGACAGGCTGGAGAGCTGGGCAGTAAGAAACCGGATGAGGTTTAACAAAAGCAAATGTAGAGTCTTGCATCTGGGGAGGAATAATTGCATGCACCGGTACAAGTGGGGGATGAGCTGTTGGAGAGGAGCTCTGCAGAGAGGGACCTGGGTGTCCTGGTGGACGACAGGTTGGCCATGAGCCAGCAGTGTGCCCTTGTGGCCAAAAAGGCCAATGGCATCCTGGGGTGCATTAAAAAGAGCGTGGCCAGCAGGTCGAGGGAGGTGATCCTCCCCCTCTACTCTGCCCTGGTGAGGCCTCATCTGGAGTACTGCGTCCAGTTCTGGGCTCCCCAGTACAAAAAAGACAGGGACCTCTTGGAAAGAGCCCAGCGGAGGGCCACGAAGATGGTGAAGGGCCTGGAGCATCTCTCCTATGAAGAAAGGCTGAGTGAACTGGGTTTGTTTAGCCTTAAGACTGAGAGGGGACCTGATCCAGGTCTATAAATATCTAAGGTGTGGGGGGCAGAGTGGCGAGGCCGGACTTTTCAGCAGGATAAGGGAAAATAGCCAGAAACTGCAGCATAGGAAGTTGCACACAAATGTGCGCAAGAACTTTACAGTGAGGGTGACGGAGCACTGGCACAGGCTGCCCAGGGAGGTGGTGGAGTCTCCTCTGGAGGTATTCAGGACCTGCCTGGACACCCACTTGTGCGACCTACTGTAGGGAACCTGCTTTGGCAGGGGGGTTGGACTTGATGATCTCTGGAGGTCCCTTCCAACCCCTACAGTTCTGTGATTCTGTGATTCTGTAATTCTGTGAAAAGTTTAAAGTTTGATTTTTGTAGGTCTTTTACTACATGAAATCCATCTGTAAGTTGAAATCACATATATTTGTCCTAACAATAATGAAAACCTTCATGGGAATCAAAATGCCTGGTGGCTGATTTTCCTGCATGTGGGTTACCACTACTTTATCTGAAATACCTTTGAATACTCAGACTGTAGTCTTCAATTCAATTCAGAAAAATCCCAGAAATACAATCTCATTTTTGGGGATAATGAAAGCATTTCTGAGAACTCTGATGCCACTTAACATATTGGGTTTCTGCATCCTCTAGGGAGCATGGGTATCATTTGTTCAGTAAAAAATAAGGAGTCAACTTCATGCTTACTGCCCCATTACAATGACACAACTGTCCCAGGCAGTAAGTAGTGATTCAGTTTTAAGGCTTTTTATCTTCCCATAGAGCGTGAGAGGAGAAAACATAGCAGTGGAACATACAGTACATATAGTATGTTCCTGCTAGAAGTGAGCTGGTGCAGCCACAGTAAAGGTAGTTAATAATCCCAAAAATGGTTGCGACAAACAGAAACTATTTTTATATAATCAAAGTAAAAAGGGAAGACAGCAAGGCTCTCACGTTCATGAGCATCTAGATAAAAGTCATGGCAATAGGTCTTGAATTTTTAGTGGGATTTCAAACAGAAAAAAATCAAACATCTACATTTTTTAATGGCTTGAATTATATTTGCTGCAAGTGAACGTGGATATGACCTAAATGGAGTCACTTCCTTTCCAAAAGGCTGCACAACAGCCATTCTGTCAGACTGCCCCTGTGCTGCCATCTGTCACATGGCAACAAAATGTAACTGGTGGGATACTGGTGGGAAGGTTCAACTTCTGCTGCCATACCACCAACATCTGCCTCTGATGCCGTGGACCAACATAACAAAATAGGAGGCATCGCTTTCAGAGCAACCCTCATAATTGCAAAAGATCATTTTCTTCGTCCTGCTCAGCCAAGCCTTCTGCTACATCTACCCATAAGAACACACCTACAGCTGTCACAGCAGAATGTTAAGCGCACGTGGCAGTCATTTTCAAAAGCACAGCCCCTATTCCAATGGTATCTTCCAGAATTTTCTCCCTCAGAAAAGATGTTTTTGTAGCTACTTCCACAGTGTTTTGCCATCTTTGCAAAGGTTAAATGACAGTAAGGGAGGAGTGAGAGGAAACCAAGGTTTATTTTTTTGATCTGTGCTTTTGGCTTTGTGAAAATTCCACCAGTTCTAGCTTCATCGTTAGTGGAAACTATTATTGTACCTAACTGAGCAGGCCAGAGCTCCCTGCCTGTTTGTTAGCCTTCAGGCTCACACAAACATAGCAGCAAAAGCACAAGAGATGTTTGTTCCGCAGCTTGTCTGGCTAGTATAAATTCCATCTCCAAATGGAAAGTATTTTAATGCTATTTTGTCGGCTAGAGTTACCCTTATGTCAGGCCACACACATCCGTTTCATAACATACTCTACTCGCTGGCCTCAACTGCAAAGAGAACTATTGCACCATCAAAAGCAAATGGCGCCCTCCAGGCCAAGAAGCAGGAGCCCCTCTGACACAGGCATGTCTCCCTCGTGCACCTGAGGCCTTGCTCAATAGTCGTTCTCCGTCTGCCTCCCTGCACTGGAAATACACTGCTAAACCACCCATTGGGGCAGCAAGGCTTGGCTAGTTCAGCAGCGACTGCTCAGAGTGGTAGAACATCATCTGGGGAGGGCAAAGAGAGAAAGGCAGAGCATCGTGCAGATCTCCAGTATGAAAGAGAAAGAGGAAGGGCAAAGTATGGCATGGTGAGAAACAAAACTGCAAGATTCTATCTCACTAAGCAGAAAATCAGGGGAAAGAAAGCAGAGCAGCCTCATGGTGTCCCTGCCAGCACTGAGTCTCAAATGGGAGAACTGAAGGAATGTAATGGTTACGACTGGTGGCTCAACAAGGCAGATGTGACCAGGATGAAATATTACGTAAAGTTGCAGGCTTCCTGAGCAAAAATTAAGCCCACTATGATGAAAACCAACCAACCAACAAACAAAAAAAACAGAGAACGAAGGAGTACTGTCTCCATAGGCAGGGAGGAGCAAGTTGTGGAAAATTAAAAATAAAAAAAAACCAGAAACAGCTAATAATGACTCAGTGACCTGAGGGGAAATCTTCTGGCTTTTGGAGTCCCATATATCAAGAATGGGGCAAGAAAATACTGATATTGCAGGCAGTCTGATGAACGCTGCTGGCTGTAAAAAAAAAAAATGGAAAGTTTTAGCTTTATAGAGCTTTGGACTGCTTTCTGTGGCAGAGGCAACATTTTGGGCCAGACTGCCAGCAGTTAACATAGAGAGCTCACCTACCAGGTTCAAAACCAGCAAACAGAATGGATAGGAAGGAGGAGTATGAGAGACCTTGTTCTGAGCACAAATTATCTAGCCTGCATTTCCAGAATACAAAATAAAACAGAAGATGGAGCTGTTCTGCCAAAGAAGATGAATGAGTGTATTGATACCATAAAGATGATAAACACGTGATACTCAAGATCTGGGGCTGACAGTTTTGCAAGGTCATGCAATTGTGAGCATGGTGCTATCACAGGCAACATTAAAAAGCCAAAAGTTTGGAAATTCTGGGCCCTACAACACTATGGAAATATGCCAGACAGAGGAGCAGGGGGAGGCTAGGAGGAGGAAGGAAAAAAAAGGAAAATGGCCAGAGCAGTTTTCCTGAAGATCAGATCAAAGACCTAAGAATTTTGTTCCAATTTCTGATGTGAATGTGATTAAGGAGTGGAAACTGAAAAAATAAAGTTGAGTTAGAACTGATAGCTAATTAATTGGGGGAGCTGGACAGAGAGTTACAAAATCACAGAAAGGGTGATAAGCTTGAGTAAATGGAGTATTGGAATGTCTTACACGGTGCTGCTGAGCCTTTCACAGCCGCACTGTCCCACTGTAAAACCTGAGTTCTTTCTGAGCCTCCAATTCTGACAGGGGCAATGCTATTTGCATTTATCAAGCAGTTGGCTTCAATACTGTAATATTGTAAAAAACAGAAAAGCTGCCTGACACTTTCAAGTGTAAGGAAGTATGAAAGCAGCTGTCCCCTTTCCCCCAGAAATAACAGAACATATACTCGTTGTGGAATATGCTTTCATTAGGAGGGATGGAAATTCCAGGATTCTCATAAAACCTCACTTTTTAAACCAACAGGAATACATTCTCTGAAGTGTTTCTGTATCCCCTCCTATGCAAGCACAGCCTTCTTTCTTCAAAAAATCATCAGAGGAACTACCTGCCAAGCTAAGGCCTGTAACAACCTTAGGTGTACTCCAGCTGCACCACAGTCATCCCGCAGCTCCCAGTGCTGAGGCTTCCTGAATCCCACAGCAGCACAGGAAGGACAGTGGAGGGATGCTGTGTTTGATCTGGGTACCATGCCTGGGTTCATCTGGGGTGGGAGAAGAGGACAGTGCTATTTAGGCTCAGAAGGGTGCAGGTGCATCAGCTTCACTTCTATCTATGAGGAGTACTTGTGAGACCGGTGATGTTCCAGGGACACATTATTTCTTTTAAAGGGCAGATTTAAATACTTGAATTGAGCCTGCAATTTCAGAGACCCTGCTTTACTAACACACATCTTACTTGTGGTTACTGTTTCTCGAAAGGAAGTGAAAACCGGGTCTTTCTTCCTGGATCGCAGAGACGCAGGAAGAATTAGCTATGCATGCTACCCCGAATGCTAAGAAAACAAAACAAAACACCACAACTAGGAAACACTCCGTCTGAGAAACTTTGCTAAGCAAACCTACAGACATGAACCAAAACTGTCTGTTTCCTCTTGCCGTGCTGCAGAGGACAGCGAGTGACAGAAAGGACAGAGCTCTTTCAATACACACTGAAATTAAAAAATGCCTATTATAGAGAAGGTTGCTGATGCATTGCTGAGACATATATGAGAGGGACATTGCATTCTGCAGTGCTGCATGTTGCACAGATGCACTGGGAGGGGATCTGGCAGCAAACTGCCCCCTCTGAATGTGGCGCTCAGTCCTGGTACAGAGGCTACCAGAGCACCAGATGCAATTGCGCTAGCAACAATGCAAAGTTTCTCTTCCCAACTCGGTGGTTTTCTCAGTCTGCTTCTTCTTAAGAGATGCTTTGAAATCCAACTGCCCTTTGAAGTTTCTCAAGTACAGCATGACATTTATTTAAGGTACAACCTAAACTGTTTTCTTTCCAGATCCCATCCCCTCTCTCTCTTCTCTCGTTTCTCCTACAAGCCCCGCACTCCTCCCACGTGCGAGAAGCACCGAAATGGGCCCCCCTCTGGGCCGCTCGGCCACAGCCTTGCGTGACGGAGCCTGCGGCACGTGGGCGTCCGCCGGGCAGACCGCCACGGCGGCAGGCTGACACCCCAGCCCGGCCGGAGGATCCCGTTTGAAGGAGAGGCGCGGGGGGGGGGGAAGGGGAGGAGAAGGCCCTGGCGCGGAGGCCAGCTGCTGACTAACCCGGCCGCGCTCTCACGCAACCCCACTGCCTGTCAATCTCCCCTCGCCTCTGACAGAGGTCTGGCGCCCGTTCAAACCCTTGCGTGCAAGCAGGCGGGCCGCCTTACCCTGTGAAGTATTTCATAATAACAACAGCTGTTAAATATTGATGACTCCTGGCAGGCTCTGAATGCTTTTCATGAAGGTTAAGCCTTCGTGTAATGGAACCTAATTCCTCATTATGCACTGTATCGGATATCTGGAAGTTGCCTAAAAAAAGCGAGAGGGCTTAAAGTACAGAATCAGAACATAACTCGCCAGCGCCAGGGAGCGGGGCAAAAAACAGCGACGTGAAAGGCAAGGAGAGTTTCTGTGAAGTAAGATCCTTTCACAAACAGCACACAGCGCTACAGGAGCAACGACTGGAGCAGTGGATTTAGCTGTATTCCCCTGGGTCGTTTTGCGTTTCTATAAATAGCTGCAGATGAAATAAACTTCATAAGGCGGCAATCTGACTGTCACTGTAGTCTATATGTGAAAGTACACATGGTAATTATTTCTACAGAAAAAGAAAAGAAGGAGAAAGCGCAATCCCACAGCCTCTCCTCCAGCATCAGTCCAGAGAAGTCTGATTTGTGGCCATCAGGCTCTGAGATGTTGCCCTGGAAAGCACTCAAAGCTGGGCTGGATGGGGCTCTGGGCAGCCTGAGGTGACAGGGGGCATCTCTGACCACAGCAGTTTAAGAAATGCTGAGAGCTGTTCGGTGGCTGTTGTGAAAAGTACGTGCATATGAAGAGCGTGTCTTACGATACCTTTTTTTAGTGATTTATGCTAACTCTATCTCACAAAACTCATTCACAATAAACCGCACTTTTACTTCATGTTTTTCTGTAGTCTGGGACTGTAACATCTTTCTTATCCCACAGCTTCTGAGCAACCAGAGGTCCACAGAAAAACTGTGCCTCTATGTGAAACCTACTTGCATGATGCAAGCAACAAACTCAAAATACCTTGTCTAGAAAGCACATCTCCTCCCTGCGGCTCACTGTTGCAGCCTTTCTCTCTTCTTATGACTCAAGAGATATCTTGCCAAGAGAAAACCCCACACTATGCATTGGTAAAGATATTTTAGATATCTGCTTGTACTGCCCTAACTAAATATTAATCACTTGGTCTGGTAAACTATACTGGATATAAGACTGCCAAAGAGATTCACTCCTCCTAGATTATCCCCAAATATAAGACTTATTCCAAGTAATTTTTTTTCCATTTCATCTTTGTAATTCTATTTGATCACCTACTGCTTTAAATCTGATAAATTGACAGTGGGAGGAACCTGCTGATTTATAGATTTGGTCCTGGGGCCTTAAATTTATCCCTGTATTATTTCATTCTAAGCATGATTAAGCTGTAATACACTAGCTTGTCCTAAAGTGTATTTGCTTGCACCCGCTTTACATGCATACAAAGTAAATACAATTGGAGTATTCTGTTAAATTACAAGATGGTCACAAGCCTGAGTCCTAGGCAATCTTAGGTAAGAAATCTGCAATCCACTTGGATAACTTTCATATCAACAGACACGATCTTTATACAAATTATTTGCCATTAAGGCTCAAGCTTGTAAGTTACTTATTTGTTAATCTGAATCAAGTTGTGAAGTGTAAGTTTAATAAAGAAAAAAAATTTAAGAGAATCCTGATGTATTTAGATGCTTAGCAATAATTAGTTCCAGTGGGAATGGCCTTAGAATGTACAAAAAATGTAATTTTATATTTGTTTAGCGTTAGTCTCCATTTTCCTCTATACTGCACTATGAAACACTGCATGTTAAGCCACAGTTCAGCAAATTCAAGTGGGCTACAATGTATTCTGACCTGCCACATCCTGACCATCTGAGAAGGATCCCAGCAAATCTCACTGATCATGGCATCCATGCACACTCAGAGGTACAGTACTTCAGGACACATTTACTCTATTATCTACGGAGCAGATAGTCTACCAAAACGACTTGCATAGTTTCCCAATTGTTCTTAGTGTCTTTAATTAGAATTTTGTTGAATAGTTGTTCATCTTTTTCCTTCTCTATGTATTTAAAAAAAAAAAAGTACAGGGAAAAATAAAAACTTTTCTGTATTCTTTGAATCGTTTTCTGTCTTTACAGTGAAATAAATCTTTTTATATGGATCATATTATTTCATAAGCCTGAGGCCATTTTTTTTCACCAGTTTGATTCTTCCAATTAAAATAATGAAGTGATGGACATTGGGGTACACAGCAGAGACAGCTCTCTTTGAAGTGAAACTGTAATGCCTACAACTGTTCACTGTGCAAGACTAATTATTGCATTAAACAAACAAACAAACAAAACATAAGTCTTCTTTTACAGGAAACAATTTGTTGAAATAAGCTCGAGTCTGAAGTATATTTCAGAAATATGAGGCTAGAATTCTTTTTTCTCTTTTTTTTTTTTTTTTTTTCCTGGAAAGACAGCTAAAAGAAAAATTATAGGTGGTAAGAAGTAAGAATCTACAATCTACTGGAATCTTCTCCACTTTAAAAAATGGAGACTCTTAAGTGTTGCATCTTATGGAAGAAATGCAATAAAGTCCTCGTAAAATATTTATCTTGAGAATATCAGAACATTTTTAGTCTTTATCAGCTGCAGAAGATGTGCACCAGTTTACCCTCTTCAATTTAGGCCTACAGTTCAGAACATTTAGTAAATCAGTCCCTGAAGAACGAAATCAAATCAAAGGCCAAGCATGAAAATAAACGCAACTAGGAAAGTGTATGAGAAAGTCTCTCTCACCCTTCCTGATTAAATCAATCTGACAATGACTGACTTATCTGAAATTTACATTATCTTTGCTTTCCTTTTTGGATTTGATAACCTCTTTCAGCCCTGTGTTTGAAACAGTCTATCTCCTGAGCTTTCACTTCTCAATTTGTGCTGCTTTTATAACATTCTTGTCCCTTTATAATTTCATTTGCACCACTCTGCATGGAAAGGCACAGTCTAAATTCATACCTGCTAGCTCCAAGAGGGAATTTAAGTCAGTATCTCTTAGAAAAGAGTTGAAAGAGCATATGTCAGTAGGCCAGTATATCACCCAAGAGACTGTTTAAAAATAGCCAAAGCACAAGATCTGGAGAGGATAAAGGAAACCTTTAAGATGAAATAAACATTGCATCTAAAATATTCACGCTGAGAACTTAGTGCACAGGATGTGCATATGTTACCCAGAAAACCAAATCTGGCTTCATCAGATTCAGAGCTAGAAGTATCATAAGAACAATTCCAATCTGCCTTATACAGCAGCCATGCTGTATCCAGTATTAAAGGCAAAGGCACAGGCACATTTGCTTTCCAGTGGACTTAAAATAAGCAAACACACTTGAGAATCTCCACCTTTAAATCAGATGGAGATTGCAGCATTCTGCTGCACAAACACTGATAAATATATATCAGAGAATATGGCACTCCCTGTCTAAGGCAGACCTGCTCTGCTTTGGAGGGGTTTTTTTTGCTGTCTTTTGAGACAGCCCTGATGAGACTGATTGTAATAAAGAGCTGACTTGAGAGGTCAAATGGACCTAACAGGTGGGAAAAATATGCCTGGTTGGGGCTCCTCAATCTCTGGTTTTTCTCCTCAAATACATAATAGAAGGTGCTGAGACAAGATAAAGGCAAAAGAAATATCAGGAATGGTATCCGAAAGTTCTAGAAATTATTTTAGAATCAATTTTCAGGATAGCTTTCAAACACTCAACAATATCCCAGGAGTTTTTAGAATATTGAAAAAAAACTAGTAGCATGAGAATCTCTCCTAAAAAGTTACGAATGAAGTAGAAGCCAACAACTGAAGTAAAAAATCGAAGTGTCAGAATACTAAATTGGTAATGCTACAATCCCTAGATAAGTTTAATGTGTTTTTATACACATTAATATTTTAAGACAGGCATTTAAAGTCTAGTCCTGTAAAGCTATCCGAACAGATGGACCTTGCTCCCAACTGGAATCACTTGCAAGTCAGAGGGACTGTAAGGAAGGCATTTCAGTTTGTCCAGAAAGAAATTGCTTTGCAGAACAGGAACCTTCTGCAGAAGTAGAAAATACATGTGCATCATGTGTTCGATTACTACAAGAACCTTCATTTTTCACTTCCTCAACACTGTTTTTCTTTGTCTCTTTCCACAGGCAGGTTCCACGCTCAGAAAGAAGATCCTCAACAGACCCTAAAGATCTGAAGCAGGCAAGGAACGGGCTGACATATTCTCTGTGTTAACACTGGACAAATCAAATAAATAAAAAGCCACAGTCCCTAAATCAGTGGCCAAAATTAGAAGCTTCAACATTTCTAAAGCATAATGAAAAATACTACCTTCAACAAAGACAGAGGGGGCAAGATTTGAAAGCTCTAGAAGTGTAAAGTAGCCCTGCTTTGATTTGATATTTTATTTTTAAAAACATAATTCTTAGAGATAAAATTAAAATCCAGCCACACAGTTCTTATCAGACCTGTCCCAGAGAAGACAAGGAACAGCCAAACAATGTTCTGTTTTTCAGAAACAAAGTGCTAGCTAATAAAATATAACCCTTTCTCCACTTTCAACTCTTCTGCATGTTTGTCACTGACTTGAACAGGCAAGTCAGAGTCCTGTGAAGGTGTCTGCTGCCTCAACTCACAGCAAGAAACAGAAGAAATAATCACTATTCCTTGTGGGAAAAAGGAAACTTGTGTTCCTCTCATGAAATGTAAAAGACTGTGGCCTCAGCTTTCAAGAAAATGATATTTAAATACAACTTTCACCAAGCAATTAATGATAGATGAATAGTACACATAAAGAGAATTATGATACATGTGTTACTTCTCATGTTCCTTCTTATTCTCTCAAAGTCTTCTGAATGAAATTGGTAATATCCTACATACTGACTCATCAGATCTGTTTTACACACATTATCTAACACAAATATCACCTTATACTGGTTTTCATCAGTTACAATATGATTTCCACAGATGTACACAGACTCTCTGCCAGAATCAGTCCAATAACTCTGAGACACAAGTTATCAGCACTATGCTGAGGAAAATATGAAATGCTTTAAGGCGGAAAACAAACGCTGCAAATTGCAAAGAGCGAAATCAAAGATGCCTTTGCACATATTCTTTAATGCTATGAAAATTAACTGAAGAAAATCTGTACACCCAAATTTGTTTTCGAGCTGCATAGTTTTACAAGGAATTGTGAAAGCCTAGGTGTCTGAGCACTGCATCTCAAAGAGACTCAGCAGTGAGAGAGCCTTTTTCCTCCTGCCAGGGCAGAGCTGCAGGGAGGAGGCTCATTTGTGCATTGCCGGTCTCACAGGCAGCAGAGCTCTATTCCTCTGATCAAGAGATCACTTTCATAACCACTTTTCTGAGGTCACAAATGAGTCTGCTGCAGTCACGCAATCCCTTGCCTACCAGAGTTTACTATAACAATACAGGTTCATGAAGACCTTTTAAAGAGGCAGCGCATCCTTTTTACCAACGCAAGTGTACGGCTCACACATGGTATTATATGGGCTGTACCAAAACGTTGTGGGGCTGTTGTATTTCTGTTCAACCAGGGGGAAAAATGTGTGGTTTGGAGTTCTGTCTGGCTGGAATAACGTCCCCTAGGTAAAATTTAAAAATAATAATAAATTAAGATAAATAGTTCTGGAATTCTTTTCAAGTACATGGGCGCCTTTTTCAAATATTTATTCAGCCTGCTCCTTTTTTATTATCTTAAAGGTCCGTGTCTGCCAACCATGTGCTACCGAGAATTATGCTAATTAAGATATTTAAAAGCCATGGTAAACAGTGAAACAAACATTACATTAAATAAACAACAGATACGATTGGTCTGAATTAAACATTTGCTGCTGCAGAGTTAGAAGCAGCAATGACACAGAAGCGTATCATCAGGAAATGGGCTTACTATCAAAAATTTGTTCAGAAGAAATACTACGAGAATACAATGAATACTAGTTAGAGCTTGTTTCTAGGACAAAAAGCCTATTTTATATTTTAACTGGGAGTGTCCCACAAATGGCCAACATACTAATCTGTTTTATGGAAAAGCCACGTTGCTGTTAGTCGGACTGGTCTTTGGCAGTGGTGGGGGGGGGGGGACATAAATCTAAAAAATTAAAATTCTTTTTCCTGCTATGGTAAGTCATTTCTACCCAGTGAATGGGGGTTGGCCTATTTTCACAACCAGTTTGCACTATGGAAACAACAGTTGTTCCATCATGAAATATTTCCATTAATGTACTCCATTTAACTGAAATAAAGTTTTCAAAAGCTTCAAAGCCTGTGATATGAGAAATGAAGTTGGACATATCTCTTATTGACTTTTGTGAGGATTAGCATAGGCACACATTTCATCTACAGATAGCATGGGCTTGCCCAAACCAGCTTTGTAATCCAGCTTAAATAAGTAACAATAGCAATGAGGGCACGGCGCTGAGCCCACAGAAGACTCGTGTATGGGCTGGGATGAGCTGTGTGCACACTGCATCACAAGCTCTTCGCTATAATTAGCCATGTCAGACAGATTAAAGTCTGCTCAGATATACGTATACGTTCTACAGCCAGCTTCAGGGACTGTAGAGATGTGCTCAAGGCTGGTGTAGGGCCCTTTGCTTCTTCCATAGAGATTCAGATTTGACCCTGATACCTATCTTCATTCAGCACTGGGAGAAGTCCCCTCCCATCACCAGTACAGTTTACAGAAATGATGACCTTCTGGTGTAGCTTTGATATGCCTCCTCAAAATCATCCTCACCTCTGCTCCAAGCCTTGCCTATGCTTACAGATGGGAATTAGGCTGAAAACTGGGCAGGAACAACCGGGCTGCTGCTTATGGACCCTGCAGTCAAGAGGCTGGTGCACTCCACAAGAGGAAAGTCAGGGCATGAGGCAGGCTCAGACGTGTCATCACAGCTTCTAGGCTTGGACAAAGTGCTGCTGGAGGTGGTGAGATCTATAAACAGAATGTGATCTATAAACAGAGGGCGTTGACAGCCCCAAGAGTGACCTGAAGGGTAACAGGATTGGTGCAGACAACGCTAAAGGCACTTCCGAAAACAGACCATGGCTTCAAAACTTTCTGAAACTTTTGCAGAAGTTGCCCTAAGTCTTGCACTACTGACTTGTTCTAATTCAGTGTTACAACTTCCCGTGTAAAGGAAAATCATATATAAGGTCAACTTGCGTCTAAACAAAGAGACGTGACTTTGCCCCTCTTTATAAAATTTGGCTAAACCACAAATTAATGCAAGATGAAATAGCCCTGGATAATAATGCTAAGTATTTAATTAACAGCGATTTTTCCTTCGTAGTCATGGAAAGAGATACATGAGAATACTGTTGTTTTACTTTACCTTTACAAACAAATTATACTGTTCTTCTGGAGGCAGATGGCAAAGAAATCCTTTGTAACAGCAGCAGCGAGCTGCTGTATGAGTATTTCAGGGAAAACAGCTGCTAGAATTCTTGCTGCTTAGCACCACTTTGGCAATCTGCCGCAGAACTGGTACCAAACAGTTTGGTGCTATTGACAGTCCTTTTTTGATTCCTTAGTATATGAAAACAAAATATTTTCAATCTTTTTTCAAGAACACGGCCTCTTATTTTCAGCTTCAGTGTGGAAATTGCTCTAATTTCCAAGGAGATGTAAGAAGGAGTCTAACGCACGTCCCCAAATTCAATTGGATCTACGATTCTAGAGAAGGAATTGGTCAATAATTTAAGTGTAGTAAAATCAGGAAAAACAATAACCTCTGTTATGTCAGTTTCCAAATAATTACTGCAACCTTCCCTTGTTCCCTTTGTATCTCTGAGAAGTTGCGTCCAATAACCAAAGATCTGTTCATCACCTCTATACATAAGAGAAAATGAAGACTGTTTTGAAATGGGTGCAAATCTGTCTTTAAATTCCCCTTTTTTAGTCCTTTTGTGAAATTTATTTTGTTTGAAAATTATCCAAAGAAATGTAATCCAACTCCCTTAAACTTCAGCTAATAAACTAAAATCGAACGATTTCAGATTAGTGTAATACAAATCATTATTTAATACATAAATTGACTTTAAATAGATACTAAGAGATATTCTTTCATTAGAAATAAGTTTAAGCACTGTGAGAAATTACAGTAATTACAATCAAGCTTCAGGGATTTCTGAGTAACTCAGTTACCAAAATTACATCAAGCATGCTCAGGAGAGAGCTGTTACCCTTGTCCCCTTCCTGCAGCCTTGATATCCTACACATATATGGCGCACAGCTACCTTTCTCCCATAGCCCAGTGCTTTTCAGACATCTTTTTTTTTTAACAGTGGAAATAAAGGTGTTCTTCTGCAACAGCGTAAAAGATCTACCTTAGGACTGCTGAAAAATATCCTCAGTATCCAAGTAGTAGGCATATTCAAGAGGGCAACAAATAGTGCTGAAAGAAGTTTAAGGTGAGTTAAGACTTTGCTGTGATTGAGCCTTTTGCACGTGGCTGGGCATACACCGTGTCTTAGCGCTGCCTTTGCTTGGTGCATAAAACAGGAGAAGAATCTGGAGTGCTTGACTGTAGCACTTCGCAACAGTCAAGGCAATGCAGCTGGGAGTAGTGAAGTCAAGGCTGGATCAGGGGGCAGGCTGGGAGCATTCTTATGTCTAAGGCATTTTCCACTGCCCAGATGTTCCACAATTGCCACTAGTTGTGAGACACTGGACAGACCAGTCCCTGTGGGTGTTCTGATCCCTGGGAAGCACTAAGGAGGCCCAGGCCTGTCCAGCATCGAGGAGACACAAAGGTATTTTGAGGGGCTGATCATCTCTTCCCCCGTGTGGTTGCTCTGCCAAGTGTAGCTGTGGTGCAGGAATTCAGCTGTGGTGCAAGATTCATTTTGTGCTTTAACCCAATGAGCCAAAATACCATCTGAGACCAACATGTAGTTAATTGCTGTGAGAACAAAACTTCGAATTTCCTGACCTATTCAAAGTTTGAATTTCCCATTATTCCCACATTCCCATCCTAACAGATGGTATACAGGACATAGTTTCAAAACTCCCTGTATTGGAGCATATGCAAAGAGAATGAGATGAACTAAACTGCGTAGGCCTGGAAACCTGCTCTTTATTCACAGGATGGTAAGCTTCTAAAGGAACCGACTGACGTGCCCGTGCAACCCCCCTTTCATAAAGCTAATCCTTCTGATGGAAACTCTTGCACCAAATCTATCACTGCATGAAGAGCTGGAAAAGCACTGGTTAGCAGAGCTGACTCATCAGCTGACTAGCCCACAGCATGAGCCACAAAGGACCAAGAATGCTGGTGGTGGCATGAAGCGTGTGGGTGGGAGCAAGGAATAAGCAATCATCTGGCAGCCTAATGTAGTAGGGAGGGTTGACAACACTCATTATTTATTCCCCCCTCCCGCCTTAAGGCTTCATCCCTCTGCTGCAGTGATTCTCACCATCCTGACGCTGTGGTAGGGCTCTATGCAGGGGAGGGAATGAAAGGTACATCCCCCGTAGCCCACGTGATGAAAGCATCAGCTGGCTATCTGAGCTCACCACACCCGGACCACATACGGTAAAAGGCCCTCATGGAGGAGAATGGGAAAGAGGTTTGCTGCTCCTTCTCTCACCCAACAGGAGATGAGAACGATGCATTACTAGCAAAAAAAGAGGGCACTGCTTTTCCACCAAAGTCAAGTCTGTCGGTTGAGGGAATAGATGGAGATCTAGTGTTGGAATGGCAGAGGGCAGATGTAAGAAAAAGAGCTTGGAGAAGCGAGGAACACAGAGAAAGAAAATGCTGTAGCATTTATAGGAAAAGGGGGAAAGAAAACTATGGAGAAAACAAGAAAATCTACAGGTGAGGAAGATACAAAAAAGAAACATTCAAAAAGAGGCGTGATGATTTATGTCTGGGAAAGGCTGCTACTGTTAAATAGGTGGAAAATATTTCTTGAGATTTCAGAAGAAAACAGATTAACAAAATGCAGACAATGAAACAGGGAAGGAAAGTCACCAAAGTAAACAGTAAGAGCTAACACAGGAAAAATAAAATTGGCGGATTTAATTAAAAGCTTGATATGAAAATACACTGATAAAATCCTCCAAATTGACATGTATTCCATTACTTCTGCGATAATCTGAGATCACTTTTCAGAGCTCTTCCCCTCCAACACCTTGCTAATCTGGCAGCAGTGCAGCTCGCTGATGCCCAATTTGACCAGCAAAAAACCTCTGCAGCCGAATTACTGAAGTTGTGAAGGTGCGAGCTTACTCACTTGTTTAATGCTTCACTGTTCTCAGTGATGCCTTTCTTTGATTTGCAAAAATATATTTAAATTCCAGCAATGCATTTTCAAAACACTAAGCCAGATTCTAAAGGCCTGAACTGTGTCATCCACTAATGGCAATCTGGTAAAATAACAAGGAATTAAAGACTTGATCAACGTCTTTATGTTTCCTTCCCAGTCAAACCTGTTGTTTTCTGTGAATTGGCTTTTTGCCCAAATTTAGTTTACAGCTGGACTTTCCCAGCAGATTGCCTCAGTGATAAAGAGGTTATAGGTTTCTCACTGTCTTCTTCATCCTTGGAAAATTTCCGTTCTATTTCCCAATCTCCACTACAGGCATTTCAGGACAGATGAGCATATAGCTTAAAAGTCTTCCCCAATATGTTTCTCACTTGCTGCTGTACCTACACCATTTAGCAAGGGAGCAATGGAGACTTCCCATTCCACTTTACTTTCTGAAGTGAAATTAAGCTTGTTGAATATTTTGTTCAGAGATTCAGAAGCTGAAATATTTGCTGAAACTAGAATATTTCAAGGAAGCACATCAACCCCAGTTTGGACAGTGTGACTTGACCTACCTAGAGAGAAAATAGAGAAACAATAAAGCAACCTCTTTACCCAGTGTATTCCTGAAAATCTGTGGCACTGCAGTTCTAATCTCCCCTCTGGCCTTGTTCTGCCAGAGATGGCTATCTGAGTCACACTACTGCTGTTAAGGACATTCTCAATTACCGGTGAGATCTCAATTAAAAGGTGAGATTGCAAAGCAAAACTTTGAATTGACATTACCTCTGTTTTCCAAGCCGTAAGTTTTCAGGAGCAAACGTAGGATCACTGTCTCCAAACAACATGGTAGTTATTACCAAATTTATTAAATATTTCTTAAGTGCTTGTTAGCATCTATAAGAATGAAGATTGAATATCACATTGTGTAATACCTTCAAACTCTCTGCCACGTCACTAAGTGTGTATTTGGCTCAGAAGAAAGATCTCTTCCCTTAAAATGATATGTAGAGCCATATTGCTAGCATTAATTATCATAATATTATTCTGATGGTTCCAAGAAAGTGTTAAAAACAGCCAATTCCTGCTGAACAGAACAGTTATTTTAAAGCACTCGGCACTTTGCATGACTGAGCCTTCAATAACTATTGAAGTAATTCCTCTAATTTTAAACACCTTTGATTTCCTCATACAATTATAATTTTTTTTCCAGACATACAACCTTTTTCTACATCGAGCAATGTTTGTTAAGACATAAAAAGAAGAAATATAGGTCCATTTTTTTCCACTACTGTCTTAGCCATCATCAGAACATACTGGCATATTTTCCTCATAAATCCTTACATTCATCAGTTCAAGATCTATGTAAGTTACATTGCTTGTCCCCTGAAGAAATGTTTTCATAAAATATTATTTATTGGGCTGCTTCCCCTCACAAGGTTTATAGGGGCCATGTGATGGCAAAGTATCATTTTAAAAAATTATTTGGAACAAAATACTGAGTCTTTGTGACAAGCTTTCAGTAACACTGATATGCAACATAATGCTAATATGTGGAAGATAACATTTCTGGTACAGATATTGAAACCTTATGTAAGATTCATATAAGGGCCATATATGTTCTGCAGGTATACAATTAGTAAAGTGATTATGAAGGCATGAATGGATCAGAAGAAGAAAACATAAATTATATTGGGGTTTGATTTAGATCTGATCTTTCCTTGCTTTCAGTCCTCTTCTCTCCGCTTATTTCAGCTGTTTCCAATATGTAAGTAGCCAATTCACTGCAGGTTCAGAGGTAAATGGGAATAGCTGAAACTTTATTTATTAAAATAAAAGCTACAGCCAAAATTTACTTCCAATACATACTTTAAATATTCCATACAGATTTATATATTCCATACAGATTTAAAAAGGGAATGCATTGAGGATATTTCAATGGAATCTTAGAAACACAGTAAATCCATGTGATCTGTTTTCAGCAAGACTGTTATATAGCATCAAACCTTCATGAAAGAAATTATGAGCTTCTTTGAAGGAAGTTTTAAAGTCTATTTGCATGTTCTCTTAGGAAACATTTAATTCAGTTTACTGATATGCATTATGCCTCCACTTCTACAGATGTAAAGATTTTTTTAAAAAATCATCACTTGTCTTCCCTACAGGACTGTACCAAAATTCTAACCAAATTAATACTGGATTTATAAAGGAAAATCTGCTATGCCTTATCTAAAAAGAATTTAATTTAAAGGTGGTGAATGTTCAGAGCACAAATATGTTACTGGTATATTATAGAGAGAGGAAAAGCATCTGTGTCAGTCAGCTGGGAATTTCTTTCAAAAATATGAAAAAGAGACTAGACCAAATATAATTAAAGAAAAACAAATACTTTCTAGTAATCCAGTGAGTCAAACCATAGATCCAGTTACACAGCAAAATGAGGTAAGATTTGCAGAAATTAAGGTTGCTTTTGTCCAAACCAGGCCCAACTGATGTTTTAAGATTTCCAAGCATCTAGATAAGACATAGTCACAGCCTGGAAAGACAGCTGTCTTACACAGAAACAGTCCTATAAACCATGTTGTAAATTATTAACTTTGGAGTTTGACTAAACCATTTATTTATTTATTTACTTTCATACTTCTATAAATCTACCAGCCATCTGCAGCTTTGCTCATTACAAGACTGCTGTGCTATAGGAACTAGTGAGTAATCCAGGCATTATTTCAGGAAGGGTATTTCATCCTTAAAGGGCAACACGAAGAAGGTGAAGGATGGCTGTAGGAGACAGAATCAAAGACACAAAAAGAGGAGAGAAGGTTGTTTAGTAGGCATGGTTACTTACAATTACAAGTAATAGCCAAGGATTATTACAACTACATGGCCTTCATGGGATAAAGCTGGACACAGATGCCCACAGAGGCATAAGAGCATGTTGTTCATCAGAGAAATAGGCAAGAAAGAGAAGTTACTAGCTATGAATTCTGTGGAGCACCAGCAATATCAAACAATATCAAACCAAATAGAACTCAAGATTTAGACAAGTCTCCATGTTGTATTCAAAAATGAAGCTACAGTCAGAGATGGTGGAGGGGGGCAAGATGTCTATAAGGTATGAAGTCCTCACCACCTCACAGCTGTGCTTGGACCCAGTCATGGGTACCACTGAGCCCTGGGTTCTGACCTGTGCACAATGTCCTAGCCTCAGCTCATCCTCAAGTAGGTGGCTGGTGCCTGTGGCTTGGCTGGCTGCCCTGCTCCTGCCTGGTCTAGTAGGACACTGCTTGGCTGACAGTCCCTGTGCTGATTGATCTCATGGACACTCTCATCCCTTTGGGACCAGCCAGCCTTCCCAACACCTTTGCAGGGGTTTCCGACAGCAGGTTGTTTGAGCAGTAGTGGTGTCAGCCACTACATGGACAGGGATTTAGAACAAAAGAAAGGAAGAACCAATCTTGCCCATGGGAAGCCCTCAAAGGTTCGGTAGAATACTTTGGAAATCATACGAACAAGAGGACTGAAAGGCATGAACTGCTGAGACTTGAGTCATCTCCAAGGCTGTGGAGACTAGTAAGAGCAAAATCAATTATTAAAGCAATCCTGAGAAAAAGAGTCTTCCTTCCACAACAACGCTGAGCAAATGTGTCAAATTGCTATTCAGAGACATTGTCATTACATGACATTAGAGTTCTCAGTCATTGACAAAAATGTTCTAAAGTAGTAACTAAGTAAACCAGCGCTATCTACCTGAATTCTGGTGAGGTGTTTTGCTTATTGCTCATGTTAAATTTAATTTCATTTGCTCATTTTAAACTCCAAGCACAGAATACAAATAAAAACATATACCCTTATTAAATTCAAAAAAGTCAATAAAATACTATCAGTTAACAAAACTTCAATTGAATTTATCAGAGACTAAATAAAATCTTGAAAAGACAGAATTTATTTAAAAACAAAACAAAAAAAAAAACAACTAAGAGCACTTAGCCTTGCTCTCTTCCATGTCTTGGTACCCTCTTGTCTTTGGCTTGAGTCATCCAGTAGATTTGCAGGGCTATTACAGATGGAAATACATTTAGCACCACAGAATAAAAAGCCAGTCACCCACTGCCAAAGCATGCACATACCTAGTGTAAGTTAGAAAACAGCAGATACAGACAACACAGAGAATTGGGGGGAAGTGCAGGGGGGGGAGAAAACAATGTCTCAAAGCTTCAACAGCCTAAGAATTATCAGAATTTAGGGGAGCAGAAAAAGAAAGAAGTTTCTTTAAATAAAGCTCTTGGAAGTAGATCATAAGACATATCTGTGTATGGTTAAGGGGGAGATGCAACGTAGCATTTCTTTGAAAACCTAATAAGTAGAAGATGGAAGCCAGTTAAGGAATTAGCTATTAATCTTTGTCCTATTCCCTCTTGCTGAAGCTCTGCCTTATCTCCCTAACCACCCAGGTTTAAGACCATCAATAAACCTCTCTTTACGTATAACTTGGTCTTTATTAGGTATGAAGTCCAGCTGAAAGGATAGGGGAAAGTGTTGATAAGTACAGCTTAAAGCTATCCTTTTGTCTACTCTTGACATATTATGCTTCCTTCACGTTTTCCCTGCTACTGTGCCTACCTCTCATATTGAGATTGCATCTCATGAACTTCTCAGGGTCTCAGCAGTCAGCCAGCATGAAATGCTAGTGGACATAGAATCAAAGAATCACTCTGGTTGGAAAAGACCTTAAAGAACATCAAGTCCAACCGCAACCTGACGATACTACCCTAACTCTAACAACACTTCACTAAATCATGTCCCCAAGAACCACATCCAAATGCTTTTTAAACACCTCCCTGGGAAGCCTATTACAGTGCTATTCCTATTCCAGAATTCACTCAGTGCTGCAAAAAAAAGGCTTGTAAGACAACATTTAGAACTGACTGTATAAGGTCACTACAAAGTCAAGAAGTTGAATGACAGTTTTGAAATGCAAGATTTTTTTAAAAGTCTTAGAAAGGAAGTGCTGTTTCAGATTTACATCTGTGTGGCAGGCTCTTAATTCAAGATATTAGTGGATTTGTCTTCTCAGAAGTCTCATTAGAAATAATTTCTGAACATACTTTATGCTACTTTAGAAGAACAGTCTCCAAAGCAGTTATGACAATAACCGAGGTTCAGTTCTCACCCACCTTTATCCACAAATATCTAGATCTTAGGATAGCTTGCTGTATTTTGCTCAATAATGTGATAAATGACAAGGAACACTAAAGCAGAGAGGGACCTATATGCAATGGAACATGAATTCTTGCTTGGTCTGAACATATGCTTCCAGCTTTTCATCTGTATGGATCACAAGTGTCATCTTGAACTCTGCCTTGGCATAGCCAATATATCTATGCAGACACAAAAGAGTAAAGTTGTCTGATCAGGCAAGAACCAGAGAGAGTACATTGGCACCAGACATGCATAGAGTGTAGCACAAAGATCTCTGAGCTAGATTTAGGGGTGTGGGCACACAGCATTTTATGCTGCTACAAAAAGCTTTAAAAAAGTAGCTATGGGATGGTAAGGCACGTACTGAGAGTAAGCTGTGCCTCTCAGGAAAGTTCATCCACGTGCACGTACTTCCAAAACCACTCTGCTTCTTGCTGAAGGACCAGCTCTGACATCTGCATTATTTCAGAGTTCTCTGCAGAGAGCTTCACCTTGTACTGTAAGCCAAAATTGAGGCAGTAGCAGAGTGAGGAGAAAAACCAAGAAGGCAGTCTCCCACACTGTTCTCTAGCCTAAAACTATTTGTCCTATTCATCTTCAAAGCTCTTTGCAATTATATTACGCCAAGATAAATTCCTTATTCAGTTGGACAAGAGGTATTGTCTTTCCTTTAAAACATATCTGCATTTAAAATTAGAAACAAAGTAAATCATTTTCTTGACAGTAAAGAAACACATTTCCTCTCAGAAACAGTAATCACTCATGAAACTGAGAACAAGGGTAAATCAAGCCAAAGTTCATGCCCGAGGGAACGCTTTCCTACCTCCCATCCACTGCAGCAGCAATGAGGGCAAAATTATTGTTACTACCTTCTACCACTGCAATTGCTAGCACCTTCTGTTCTGAAGGTACAGTCCTTACTATAGTAAAGCCCAATCTTGTTTCCAAATCCAAAGAAAACCTGGGCCGCATTAGAACTGAACTTACACTAGGTTCTTAGTCTTCAACATCAAAACACAATTTATCTCAAGAAAATGATGTCACAAGAAGTCCATTCATTATAGTGTAGGATAAAAGAATTCGATCCACAGGACCAGTGTATTTCAGTGGTTGGTTGAGGCTGGGCCAAGGAAGATCTCAGCTGCAGAGGACAGATGGAGCAAGAACAGTGCTCAAGCAAAATCAACTTTCTGAACACAAAAAAGCACATAAATAGGTCTACTGGTTTAGATGGGTCCATTTTTATCCTTGTCATATGCATCTATTTATTTATACTACTGCTATATGAGATTCATAGTGTGAGCTAACCAAATGGAACCAGCATAAAAGCCTATCAAATCAGAGTGGTTAAAAATGACTAATCAAGCTGGAGAAAGATAAAGATCCGTGCTTAACAGCTCAAACTACTTGGAGGATTTCCCCTCACACTGGACCAATACAGCAGCTGTGGTTTGTGGGAACACCTATAAAACCAGCTATTCTGTGTTTCAGTGACCACATCATCTGGTTCTGAGTGTACTTCTTCTAGTGCTAGAAACAGTAGAGTTGTTCCAGTGTCAAATACCCTTATGCGAAATCTCACAGTCAAAGATGCTTCTCCTGTCCCTTGTCATTTCCAGTTTCCTGGTTTTATCATTAGACTTACCAGTACCAGCAGAAAAACTGAAGCTCACAGGAATATTCACTTGAATGGCATTCAGCAGTAGAAAGGTGGTGTAAGATATAGATCCAGAACTGCAAAAGGAAGTTCTACACAAACAATCGCAACCTTGTTGTATTTCCTAAAGTTAGCACGTCTATAAAGTCCAGCCCTGTTTGCGAGATGACTAACACAGCCTAACTGCTCTGAGCTTCAGACGCCTGACAATATAAAAAACCCACAACACATGACACACAGGCATCAAAGGAGTACCAAAAAGATCTTACAGTTATTTATTATTAACATCTTTCACTTGCCATTATACTAAAAAATAGGTACGTAATTCAGACTTAGCCTGAGAACTTGACATTTAACATACTAACTGGTCCCTTGATCTTCAAAGGTGATAGGAATTCAAGCAGCTTGAAGAGTCCTCTTGTTCTTCCTGAATATAGACTTATTCCAAATTAAATCCTGCTTCAACAATCCACTCTGCTTCTCCTCCAGAACGTATCTTGTTCGCAGGAAATTAAAGACAAAACCAACTAGCAAGAAGAGTTATTAAAGCCTTAAAAAACAGTAAAAAGATGAGATAAGGTCCTCTTCCAAAAGTAAGCAAAAGGTCTTCCAAGGGTCAGAGAGGTCTTCTTCAGGTATCTGAGAAAACATGCAGTCCAAAGCAGCCTCATTTTTACATACAATGAAGGGTTTTTCCCAAGAAATATGGGAAAAAGCAGAAGCGAAGCACTGATGTAAGCAACATGTTAATGTGATGCAATAGAATGGTTTCTCTGGCAATAAAAAATGTCAAAAGGTCTACTCAAAATAATCCAGTGTTTGAAAAAAAAAGGTTATGTGGGAGAGAGAAGTTGTGCAGCTGATTCTTCAGAAATGAGTCCTGCTAGGTCTCAGGAATGTATATGCACCCAGCCTTCTTAGTGTCTTGGCACTTCTACTAAGATTTCACCAATGTAGCACTTTAGCTTTTGATTAGACAATGACTTGCAGAAGTAGGTCTTCCTTCAAAGATGTACTTATGCACCACTTGTGCAGCAGAACACTCTTCGTATTTCAATTCCTATATCATTATGAAGATGGTAAAATTCTAGAGCAGAAGAGAGTAAAAAATGACTTTCCTTCATAAGATGTCCCTTTTTGCTGAAATATGCTGAATGTATTGGTCATTTGAACATGATGATTGAGTACTACAGTCACTGGAATAACCTTATCAGTTACTAACCCTCCTTGGCCAGAGAGGTTCTTTTTCAGTGAAAGAAATTAAATACGCTGCCAGAAATAACTTATACAACTTAAATATTATAGACAATCTAATAATCTATGTCTGTGGACTACAGCAACAGATATCCTAAGGATATTTTGAATGTGACCAAAAAGTTAAGCCTTTATTTCCCTCACGGTAAAGAAATCATTCAGGAATTCAGTTTCAGATGACAACACTGTAAGTGCTTTAAATCAGTAGAGTGTATCTTTAAAAAAAAAAACAGACTTGTAAATGTTAAACTATACAAATATTGGAGACCTCTTGACCCAAGCTATCACATTCAGCCCTAGCTAAGCAGAGAACCATAAATGAAATCCTAGACTTGCAACTCAAAGTACAGGTTTTGTCAAAAACTACACTCTTAAGGATAATCTGAAAGCCTCTCATCATTTCTGTAATTTAAGTTAAACATGGATCATAACAGGAAGAGACTGGTGAGAGTGAAGAGGTGGAGTCAAGAAGGCATGATCCACAAATGCTGATGTAGGGCATTTTATCCTGTTCTCAACATGGCATCTCCTAATACATTTAGTTAAATTTCAGGTCTTTTATTCTTCTACTGCATCTGTTCTAAGTATATCCAGTACAAAAGACCAGAAAAGTCCAGTGAATGGCCACAGTCCAGAGGCTAGAGCATCTCTTCTATGATAAAAGGCTGGGAGAGATGGAATTCTTTGGTCTAGAGAAGAGGAGGCTCATGAGGGATCTTATCAACATGTGTGTATATATATATATATGTATATATATAAATACATGAAGGGAGGGTGAAAAGACAGTGGACTGCACTCTTCAGCAGTGCCCAGTGTCAGGAACAGAGGCAATGGACACAAAATGGAACATGGGAGGTTCCATGTGAACACCAGGAAACATTTGTGTGCCATGTGGATGACCAAACACTGTCACAGTCTGCCCAGAAACTGCGGAGTTTCCTCTTTAGAGATTTCCAAAAGCCACCTAAACACGAGCTTGGACACCCTGCTCTGACTGGCCCTTCTGGAGCAGAGGACCAGATAGTTTGAGAGGACCCTGCCATCCTCAGCCGTGCTGTGATTCTGAGATTCACTGAGACTGTGATTCTACGTTTAAAAGAATGCTTTGGGCTACTCCAGCTAGCTAATAAAGAATTTTTTTTTCCACGAGAAATATATTCAGTATGGGCAATAATTTTAGCAATACACTCCAATTTATGAGCTTAACTTCAAAACCATTTAAATCTTGTTACAGAACAATCTTCTTTGGTGATACGAAGTAAAATCTATAAAGCATACCAAAAGAACAAAGCTTGGCAATCCAGGCACAAAAAAGAAAAATCTTTAGCTGAGAGATTTTGGAAAACAAAACAAAACAAAACACTTCTAGGAGAAACAGAAACACTAACGAAGGACAATGGGAAGAACTTGGAACTCTGATAATCCCTCTCCTTGCTTAGCAGTGGATCTTCAAAAGAGGAGCTTTCATTCAGCCGAACAGCACTCATAAAGTAGTATAGCATTATATAGTAGAATAGTGTTACTATGTGGATAATGCACTGAAAGCCAGATCATTCTTTGCTTCCCTACCCATCTCAAGTTTTATTTTTATAACTTTCTGAGTGTTAGTGGATTCACACACATCTCATCAGAAGTATATCTGCCAGCAAAGGATTGAGGACTGTTGCACTAAGTGTTTACATGCTACAGTAACGTAGAGCCTTATAGTCTGCTCTTAGGACAGCCTGATGTAAAGAATCTAATTAATAAACCTAAGGAATCCAAATAAACATAGTAAGAAGTAGACAGCTACAGGAGGAAGAGATGAAAGCTGGAACAGATTGCAAGTAATTGAGGATACTGAAAATCAGGCCAGCTGGGAGGAATCCTTTGTTGCTTTCTTCTTAAAAGGAATAAATCCAATTTCCATTAGAGATAAACATCATTGGGAATTGGATCACACCAAACACATAAATGAGTAAAAGGAAATGACCTGGTAATATAATGTTAAGTCAGAAGAAAGACAGAAACCACACAGAACTGGGAAAAAAAAGGATCTTAAAAAAAGGATTGAATTGAAAGAGAGAAACAGGTAAGAAGGCGAGAGGGCATCTTGGTGAAAGGGACTAGGAAATCCTAGACTCTTACAGCAGCAAAAATCCAAAAAAATGCAAAACGAAGCTACCAGCTCTGGAGAAGAAACACTTAGGTATACCTGGAGAAATGGAACGTAGAATCTCATAGGTCAGATACCTAAGAAAAGTAAGTTAGAAGGTCTTTCAACAAATTGGAATGTATGAAGTATCTCAGTGTTAGTGAAGAGTAGGAAATACAGTAAAAGACCATATTAAAATCCTGAGTTCTTCAAGGACTGGAAGCTCATATAATATATTTAAAAATGAATAAAATAGAGCACGATCATATAAGAAGGCAAACAGAAAAGCCAGTGCCTGAAAGCCAAGAAAGGTGAGGTTAGAAAAAGCATGCTGGAAGTTCTTAAATGATACAAAAAGACTGGGAAGATGGTTCTGCTACTCAGAACTAGAAACTCAAACAACTACTCAGTAGTAGATAATGCACAAAAAGTTTTATATGTTTACTGCCTGTTCTGCTTCCATCATTAAAGGTCAAGCAGATACTGCTAGTATTAGCAACAAGGTTGGCACCTTGATGGATGAATTGAGTGCTTGCAAGTTGATTGTGTCTAGCAAAATTGCAGCACATTCTGTAAATGAGCAGAGCATTCTCAGAAATATTAGCTGTAAATTTATGAGAAATCATGATAAAAAAGGAAAATACAGAAAGACTAGAAGAGGATAAACAGGGAGCTTATCTTTAGGAAGCATGGGAAGAGGGAGGGAGGGAGGGAGGGAGGGAGGAAGGAAGGAAGAAAGGAAGGAAGGAAGGAAGGAAGGAAGGAAGGAAGGAAGGAAGGAAGGAAGGAAGGAAGGAAGGAAGGAAGGAAGGAAGGAAGGAAGGAAGGAAGGAAGGAAGGAAGGAAGGAAGGAAGGAAGGAAGGAAGGAAGGAAGGAAGGAAGGAAGGAAGGAAGGAAGGAAGGAAGGAAGGAAGGAAGGAAGGAAGGAATCCAGACTGCTGGAGATCACTGAGACTGCAGACTCATAAAACATTACACAAATATCTCTCAGACACAGTTGGTCACTGAGGATAGTCTCTTCCAGGCTTATTTCCTAAAATCTGAAATTTTACACAGAAGCAAATGAGCTAACATTACTGACAAATTTCTCACAGCCTATTACAGTTCACTTTAAAATGATATATCACTTCAAAATAAGGGAGATCAAACAAAATGTCCCTATGCTTGATTGTCAGTATTTTGGATAGATTTGGTTTACAATTTGAATGTAAAATTTACTGAAACTTTAAATACTGTTTCTCTCAAAATTAATTCAGGACTCTTTGTTTCTTATTTAGTCATCAATAAATTTGTCAATTTTTATATTTCACAATGAAATGAAGTCCGGAAGTACGTAAACAAAGAAGGCGGTGAATTCTGGAAGTAAATAAACACAGAAAGTAAAAATAATGCCACGAGGGAGATGCTTGTTGAGATGCCACTGTTTTTGTCTATGTATGCATGTTTATCTGTTAGCATAAGTGTATGTGCGTATCAGCATGCATAAAATGTTCAGATGGACAAAATAAGGTAAACTACTGGATTAAATTACTCTTTATCTAAATTATGCAGCAAACTATTTAAAATGTCCCCACCTCTTGAATACCCAAAGAATCACCCCTATTTAGGTCCATATTTTTGCCATCTCAGGCTGTACTCGGCAACATTAGCTATCATTTGTTAGAAATGCTTATGGTTAGAAGTATTAACATCAAGAAAAGATTTTCACAATATGAGCAGGGAGGTACTGGCACAGGTTATCCAGAGGGGTGGTGGATACCTCAACCCTGAAGATAATCAAGGTCAGGCAGAACAGGGCTCTGAGCAACGTGAACAAGCTGTAGGTGTCCCTGTTCACTGCAGGGGAGTGGAACTAGGTGGCCATTAAAGGTCCCTTCCAACTCAAACAATTTCATGATTCCATTGAATGACACGCTGAAGGAAAGTTTGAGTGGAATACCAATATAAGATTGGTTACACTAAGAACTGAAAAAAAACCCAGAAATTTTAAATTCCAGTTCTAATACATAGAACCATAGAATGATTCTAATTGTATTCTTATTTTGCCTATTGATCTTACACTGTATTTTCCTGACCCGTAAGCCTAAGGCAACTGCTCTGAGAACGGACTTGAGATGCTAGAAGAATAAGGTGCTATTCTTTCTATATTGATTTGCAAAATTAAAAGTTGTGTTAGAAGGAAACAATTTAAACAAAAAGAGCCAATCTTAAAGTGGAACAAGACCACCATTTTTCCACCACAGGAAAATTTGAGAAATAAGAGCTACTAAAGGATTTATCATCAAGAGAGATGAAGGAAGGCAAAATACATTTAACCAGAATGGAATATGTCCAAGTCAGAGGTCCAGTGAGCTCAAGTGATCACAGACATTAAGTGCCACTCCATTCCCACAGCAGCCCCAGCCAAGACAAATTTTTGTCAGGCCAATGACCAGCACAGCTTCCTGTAGCTGCTGATGCCTTTCAGTCTAAGCACCGGTTCAGATCCGTGCTGCCTTATACGAGAGATCTGGTGAGATTTTAAGGTTATGGCTTCAAGCCATTTTGAAGTGCTTATCAGGAAAATGCAAAATGACTAAATGTGTATAGCTTGGGGGAGTGGGACTATTAATAGTGCCAATGCCAACTGATTACAGAGATCTGAGTACTGTAAGCCAAGAAACAGAGGAATTGTTCTCAAGCCAAATGAAAATGTTTCTAAGAATGAGAGAGGGAATCCACCACAGTGACTGTTAAATTGACTACCAGGAAAATCTGTGTTAAGAACCAGATTCAAATTTCGGAAAGGAGCCAGAATTTTCCCTTGCGTAACTTAACTAAAATGAACTGGCTTCAAATTATTAACCTGTAATGGTCACCAAGAAGAGAACAGATGACTCGTGAGTATTAGCTATCTCCTGATTCCTAATTCTCTGAAAAGAAAAATCAATATGGTGAGGTCACTCCATGACCCGTGATTGGCTATTATTGATCTCTATAAATTGCAACATTTATGCTGCACAGGGAGGATTCCAGCTTAGCTACTGAAAGGACACCTAGTGGCAAGTCAATGAGTACGTCTGGAAACTGCTGGGACTGTTGAAGGTCTGCAATAATAATTGTCACAGGAGTTGCTAAACAGTTATATGTTGAACATGCAATGTCCTATGTGAAGAATATAGCTTAAGTGTTAGGTTTTGTTGTTGTTGCTTTTTTTTAACTGCAAGCGGCATTCTTACAAATACTTTGTAAAAACATGGAATTTAAGATTCACTTCCTTCAAATTCAAAGAGCAGCATTCTAAATGAAGGATGAACATGCCTACATATCAAACTGTGACTACAATCTTGAATCTCCTGAATCTCCACTACACCGATTTTAGGAATACTGGATAGCTGAACAGAACTTGTCACAGATATGTTTTACTGGATACTCGAGCCAAATTTCAACATGCTCATCATCGATTCTCAGGTCTTTCATTGAGCCACTCTAAAATGCCCTAACCAATTCCTTCTCTTCTTACAGATCACCCTTCTCCTCCTCAAAGATAAACAGCCACAGGATATAAATGCTAGGTATTCAAGCTAACTTTACTCTTTTTGTCTGTCCATCCAGCTTTTCAGTCACTTCTTGCCTGTGTTTATTCCAAACCCCTTTATGTGTACTAATGCCCTTGTGACCAGGAGATGCCCACAATAAAAAGCTGTATTCCAGATGGAGTCATGCTGCTCTCATGCAGAGAGGGATTACAACCTTCCAGTTTAGCGACATGCTGCCTCTGGGCAAACAGACCAAAATCCACACTTGGTTTTCTTGTTTATGTCAACATATCATATTACAAGCATGGAACAATTTGCTGACCACTATCCTTCCTCGATTATTGTTTTTATGTTCTATTTTCCAGGTTACTCTCTTCTGCCAAACACCAGTTCCTTTGGATTAATTGTCCCTGAGTGAATTAGTACAGATTTTCTAGGTCCGTTTTTCCAGAGATATACATATATGCATTTATCCAATGTTACAACATCTCTGCATACCATTGGTTTGTTCTCTATCCTCACAGCACTTATAACAACTCTCAACTTAGTACCATCCTTAGATTTTAGAAGCCGTAAATAAACCATTCCTGCTCCTCTGTGCTTTTTCATCACAACAAAGAGCCAAGCACTGGGGATAATCTTTGTTTCTTTTTCAAATGACCTCTTACCAAAGGTTTGGTTAAAAAATCCTGCTCTGCTCTCCACAACACAACCATGAAAAAGTAGATCACAGCGTGACACTGAGCCAAGGCTGCAGCTCCTGCTCCTAGCAGACATTAGCATCCATTTCTTTTCCAGCTCTGTTTCAGGAGCTCACCTCTCCTTCACTCCTGAACCTCCAGCCTGGCCTGCTCTCTATCTTAAAATGGCATGTAGTTTCCTTCCTTTACTATAAACAATGCTTTCTGTAACCCTAGTTTCACAATGCAAACATTTAAAAATAAGAATGAAGGGTACACAAACTATGTGTCCAATTAGGCAATTTGAGGATTAAATTAAATGAAATCTCTTGAAACATGGAACATTTCAAAGCAATGAAGTCTGGCTTTACTTGTCTTACTTTTATCCCATCACTTTAAAAAAGGAGGACAATCTGTCTTAGAAACTCAGGCAGAAGAGAAGTAAAGGCAGCTGAAGACAGCTTCTTCCTTGTGAATCCATGAGAAATGAAAACACGGCTGAGAGGAAGAAGCAGTGACACCCAGGTATGAGCTCAAAGGGAAACAGAGGCACTCTGTGAACTCCCAGATGACAGAGGCTGGGCAGCCAGCTGCCACCGTTGACATGGGAGGCTCCTGCTATCACTAACATCACTGTCTGTAACATGATGTCAGCTTACAAGATATCGTGCAATCTGGCATTATTTTTATATTAAAATGTAAAAAGAGCGAGAGGCCAACAAATAAATAACATTCTTCAGTAAAAAATTTTAAAATGAATAAAAAGAATAGGGATCCCTTGTATACATTCTATATAATAAGGAATAGATGAGGAAAGAGTAGCAAATGAAAATAACATTAAAAAAAAAGTACTGTTGTTTGTCTCTGCAGTCCACCTTTAAATTTTGGTTGATTGTACTCCACCAAAAAGGCTCTTGCTTTCCTTTTATTTAACAATTTCTGAGAGGATTTTCATTGCTGTATCCCTAATCCAGGTTTTGCTCTTGTGAATGCTACAGTAACAGAAGAAATGAAAACTGTCTGCAGATTTGGAAGATTTCTTATTATGTACATCTGAACATGCACATTTGGCTTTCATTGTATGGTGTGCCAGACAGCTACAAAAACAAAGCGTAGCCTTTTACAGCTTTAGTCAACACTTAGAACTTTATATCACACGTATCCCAAACGAAAGTGATTCCTCTACCTTTCAAGCAAGCCTATTTCCTGTTGGGCTTACAGTAAATACAGGTGGTACGTTAGTTGTGTTTAAACAGACATTGCAAACATGAGCAATAATAGCTTCAAAAAAGAAGCACAACATAGCTACAGATATTACAACTTTACATTTACCCCAAGTCTCTTTGCAGGTTTAAGTATTTTACAGCCATGTTTTCCCATTTCCTACAGTGCATTGAGGAAGGGTGAAGGTTATCCCATTATTTGGTAAAAACCACACAAAAAGCATAGGAGGAAATGCACAACATTTCCAAAGCGATATCTCATATGCAAAAGAAGTACGTTCAATAGCAGAGGTTAGATCTTTCTTTTCTTACTTTACCAATATAACACCTCATTTTAATTTTACTCACCATTAGTAGAAAGCAGTCATGAATAAGAAGGAGAGTTTTAAAGGGAACCTGCTATCTTGAAGAGACCTACCTTGAAAGAAACTTTTGACTCGCAGGTAGCTGACACTAAGGCGCAGCACAGACAGCTTGTCCAGCTTGGATATTATGTCGGGTGGGAAAGGCAGGAGGCTGGCCAGATGGTCTAGTTCTGCATTTAGGCGGTCCCTGTGCCTCTTTGAAGGATTTGATTTTTCATTTCCAGCTGCAGGCCTTCTGTGGGGGAGAAGAGAGTCACATTTTCGATTACCTGTTTTATACCTCCAAGTAGTGCAACCACAGACTGAGATGCTTTTTGCCATCAGTTGATAACAGGTGTAGTTAATCAAGCTCCTATGCAAATTTGTTAAGTTTTTATCCTCTGCTTAAAAGATATGCTGAAATTTACCATTTTGCATTGCACAAAGACATGGACATTGGCCTCTTTTCTCATAACTGCCCGGTGGAAAACGGATGAAGAGATGATATCTCTTAGTTAGGGCCCTCTGACCTTAGAGGAATGGATGCTACCTTTGTATCTTAGAGAACACCAGGAAAAATGATTCTTCATCTGTGCAGTACAAATTAATGTCAGAACAGTAAAGGAAAATTACCATGACTAATGCATGAACCCATTCAATACCCAATGTATTCATTCAAAGCATCTCAGTACCCTCCATTTAATGACTCAGAATTAACTCGTAGGTCAGAAGATAATTAAGAAATGAGCCTTTCTTGAGACATGATTAAAAGAATATGGGAAGCAACATGAAGAGACATTATTTTGCCAAACTCAAACATCTTGTGAACATCCTCAAATCTACCTTTCTGTATCACTAATAACAAAGGTAAAATTTTGGTTTCTCTCTTGAGAACATTGATACTCCTCTCAAAACATATAGAATAGTATTATTCAGATTTCAAAACCGAACACTCCAACTCCATTAGGCACCCCAGTGTGGAACAGATTCCACAGAAAACCTATTGCAGATGTTCAAGGTGAAAACTATCAACAGTGAAAGGAGACAGATTTAAGTTATACAGGCAAAATAGTGAATCTTATCATAGAATCACAGAATCATGGAACCATGGAATCACAGCATTACAGAATGTTTGGGATTGGAAGGGACCTTAAAGTTGACCCAGCCCCACTCCCTGCCATGGGCAGGTCTGACCCCCACCAGTTCAGTCTGCCCACAACCCCATCCAGCCCGACCTTGAGCATCTCCAGGGATGGGGCACCCATAGCTTCTTCTCTGAGCAGCCTCTTTTGCACCTATCTCACAACCTTTTGGGGTGACTAGCACAAAAATAAGGAGCATTTCACACCAAAGTACCAAGGCATTTGTGGCAAGGTTGAGAAAGATGTTATCCACTGCAGACAGCCATTGCTGGGCCCAGCACTGCTCAAGTTCTTTGTCCAAAAATAAGCCACTGGAGATGTAAATTGAACAAATCCATGATCTGAAGGTGTACAGCAGCCTAGGACTGCAACTGAACTGGATTTGACCAGGGCACTCAGTACTGTGTTTGCTGTTCTCCATCTCACTCTCATAACACCAGTCCAAGCTGATGTTGCAGTACATTGCTACATTCATCCCAAAGCCCTTTCTCTAGAAGAAGAGACATACAGAGAAAGATCAACAGAGAAATGAGGGGAAAAATTATATCAAGTTTGGAAAATGATAGACAAGGAAAATATGTGTGTTTTAGCAGTTTCAACTTCCACCAAACTAAACGCAAGGATCATAATCTTATCTAGCTTCAACAGTGCTCCAGTGGAGAATCAGAGTACATCAGGCCACTTGTAACTCTTTCCTGCTGCATTTTCACACTCCATACATTGACTACATTTTTCAACTATAATTTTAATTTTGAACATTAGTATTTCACAAGGTGCTCAAAGAGCTAAATCACAACATAATTTGAGTGTTCCTTTTTTATAAATGTAATTTAGCATTGTTCGGAAAGAAATACTATGTTTAGAAATTAGTTTAAAAAGATTGATGTCTCTTATATGTGATTGCTGACTTTGCTGCTAAGTGAAAACCTCTTAAATCAAATCAGATTCAAAAAAAAATTGCTACCTTTGTAAGCCTTCACTTCAATTTAACACAACAACATCAATAGATAGAATGAGTGAAAAACTGTTCAAGACAGGTGTCAGTGAAAATGTTATTCTCACCTTTTCATTCAGAATTATCCAAATTTGTATGTGGCTTTTCAGCAACTCAAGTACTTTCAGAGATGTGGGGGAGATTTTAGTAATTGGGGACCTATAAATGACTTTTCTCTGTGAGAAAGAGCAAACATCCAACAAATAATACAATCCAAAAAAAGGCATACTCTTTGTACATAGTGGGTACTAATTTTTTGGAGTAAACCCTGACACTCAGCCATTCTCACAACATCAAAATGACGTCTGACCTCTGGAAAGCAACGACTCAAGTTAAGTAGAAGTTTAGGAACATAGGATATTATTATTTGCCCTTTACAACTAACAAACCAGTCAAAGTAAGGAAACAATTTAGTGCAGAATAAAAAATTCCAGTAAGGAAAATTAGACTGAGGAGCTCAAAATGTAAAAATGTTCAAGACTGATATGGTATAGGAATTGTTAAAGCCTATTTGTCACGTAAACTCACAACTGCTCTATATCAGAGATGTATGGCAAATGCACGGGCTGCATCTGTACCGAGCAAAGTACCCATTTTCTAGAAGTTACAGGGAATGAGGTAAAAAGACTGCAAGAGAAAGAAGTCTTCCTGAAAACTCAAGGAAATGATTCAGTAAGTGAGTAAATCCAAACAAATGTGAGTTTGATGCAAATGGTAATTAGGTGCCAAGTGGATAGGATTTAAAACAATGCAAGCTCCATGGAAAAGCTTGCTTAGCTATCCTTCAAGGAAAACAGCAGGCAGGAAGATTCTTCAAGGAGTTGTTTTGAGGCAAATGGAAATTCTTGCCCTTACTTTGAGCTGAAAGCAGCCATGCTTGTCGTGCTTATGTAAAAGCTGATTTTCAAACTACATAAATCAGGTCTTAATAGAGACACAGCATTCACTCCATGCCTTTTTCACTTCTTTTTTCATACAATCCTATTACAATAAAGCGGCACTTGTACCTAAAATAGTAAAGCCAGCATTTCTTTCTTTGCTTCTTGAACACAACCATCCAAATTCTGCTTTGCTCAGTAACAAGAATGCATTCTTGCACGGGACCATACAAGTAGTCCCTGGAAGTGAGTGCAGGAGCTGGGACACAGACATTTTCTCTGTTGTTGGTACATAAGACATTAAGCTGTTTGTGCTTCAGTACCTCAGTTTGCCCAAGACCCACAGGTTGCAACTGTTGTAAACCAGATGGGCAAGCTTGCAGGGGAATTTCCTGCACCACAGATTTGTACACTGAGTGCTGTGTCTTCTCCTCCTCTCCAAGCCATACCTGCTGCCCACTGAGGCAGTCCACATCTTTTAACAAAAAGTGCACTCTGAAGAAGTTGTCCAAGTATGCTGGAGTATGAAACACACTGATGATCTCAGCTGAGAAAATCTAACCATCTGATAGGACAGGAAGCTTTCAGTAAGAAGAGAAAGGGAAGAAAGACAATGAAATAGAGCAAAAAGCAAATAGTTATCAGCAACACACTGACCAGTACCCACAGTGACTGAGCACTGCACAAGTGTGTCCTGGCAGAGCTGAGCCCCAGTGCCAACCACACATGTGCAGATTCTGACCATCTCTATGAATGAAAAGAACTGAGAGGAAGCTGTTCGGAGGAAAAGGTACCTTTTCAATGATACGCCTCTGCTAAGCCTTCACAGCAAGGAGAGGAGAAAGCAGAACTCTTGGTCATGAAAACATCACACCAACAGAGAAGATGAGAGGTTGGATAGTGTGATACCAAGTAAGAAGAAAGGCTATGCCACAGAGGGCCTTAAAATGAGAACTAAGGAGAGAGCTGCTCCTAAGATCTCTGTTTACCCTGGCACTGATACAGTTCTGACTGAACTGGGCAGTTTGGAGCAGTTAAAGATACACTCAGAGCGAAGGCAGCTGAGTTTGCCTTTAAAGAGCTGTAAAACATTACAAGAAATGTTTTGTGGAGGGAGAGAGTTTTTACAAGTTGCCAGGGTTTGAGATGAAGTGGATGAAGCTTTCAAACAGTAACTGTCCTGAAGCACTGCCCAAGCATTGCTAGTACGAGTATTAATTTCAGTGTAATGCTTTTAGTCTGAGGTTAAAAACAAGATCTCCTTATTTTTCAGATGCTTGAATTACTAGCAAAATATTAGATTTCCACAGGAAGCAAACACTTAGTAGAAAATATTTTCTTTACTCAAAACACCAGTTTTCTGGATGAAAAACATATCTGATGGAAAATTTTCATTCACCCTGACCTCCAGGTGCTTGATCTGGTTCCATAAATGCCAAAATCCTTTAGCGCAGACCACATATAATAGGGCTTGTTTGCAAACTTTCCATGGTCAAAGGAGAATGGCTAGGATTTGTTATATATTTATATGGGTGAAGGTAGAACTTAAACCTGATACATTGTCTGAAGGCAATCCATTGAAGATGGTCTCTCCTACTTGTGGGTGGAGAAGAAGACAAAATATAGTAGCTCTTCCCAGTAATACAAATTTTCTACTCATTTTTTCATAGTCAAATGGCTCTCTTCATTCTCCCACGGAGTTTCTTCATATATTTTCTTCATTGTTCGGTAAAGTTACTTCAGAATGCAATTTCCAATGTCCTATGCCTGCAAAAACAGGCACTGTCATTCTGCAATATCTCCAATTGAAAGCCAGCTGCAGGATCATCAGCTGGTTTGACAGCCTGATCACAAAATGTTAACAGAGCAGAGAGTGGGTTTCCTGGGATGCACATACATTGGGAAGATGTTAAAGTACCAGCTGTTCTGCAGAGGAGAACACTGAACCTCTGTTTTTTGAATTCTGGCATTTAAAAGGCCACAAATCCCTAGAGAAATCCATGTATCCTACTCAGATGAGAACTTATCTCACTTCACAGAATCACAGAATTGTCAGGGTTGGAAGGGACCTCTGGGGGTCATGAAGTCTGAGGCCTTGCTAAAGCACTTTCCCTACAGCAGGTTGCCAAGGTAGGCATCCAGGCCTTTGGGGAAGGAGACTACTAACCTATTTGGGCAGCCTATACCAGTGCTCTGTCACCCTCACAGTAAAGAGGTTCTTCCTTGGATCAGCATGGAACTTCCTGAGCTACAGTTTCTGCTTGGTGCCCCTTGTTCTATTGCTACACCTCACTGAAAAGAACCTGGCCCCATCCATTTGACTCCCACATTTTAGATATTTGTAAAAAGTGATGAGATCCTCTCTCAGACTAAAGTGCCCTGGGTCTCCTAGCCTTTCCTTGTACAAATTAAGAGCTCCAGGCTCTTAATCATCTTTGCTGTCCCACTGGACTCTGTCCAGGATATCCCTTTCTTTTTTTAACTGGGGAGCCCAGAACTGTCAAGAGAAAGTCTTAAATTTCTAGAGGACATTAGGATGATAGAGACAAATAATAGTTTGGACTGGACAAAGAATTCCCATCAACTTAATTTCTCTGAAAAATTAGGTATTCAGGCTGAACAACGCAGGTGAACAGGTGGCTGTATCTACTGTGATTCATTATCAGAACAAAAGGAAGAAAAATAGAACAAGGCCATAGAGCTATGCTATCAAACAAGACAAAAAATGTTATAACAAAAAACAGCACAACATGGATTAAAATCGTTAAATATACTGTTCAATAATGTATACCCCTCCAAATTCAAGATGAACAATTTAAGGCTACATAACAGAAAGGATATCTCATAGCTCTGAAACATCAGTAAGATCCGTTAGGGCTGAAGGACACAGACCCTGAAAGGAGCCCTGGAGTCTGTAAAGTCAATCATAGGCATTCAGAGCCTCTTTAGAGCAATGTTAGGAAGTCTGTGAATGAGGAAAGGCTTACCAGAGACCAAGCCCACAAACAGATATGGTTTGAGGAAGAGACCAGTGTTGCTAGGAAGTGAGAAATCATCCTCAGCAAGTAAGAAATTATTATCCATAGGAAATAGAGGGTAGTCTCCAGTGCGGGAGCTAAGTATTCTGGAAACTCAAAGCATTTGATTCCCTTTATTTTAACAAAAACCAAGTTTCTCCATCAAGATTATCTATGTCTGAGTGGATAGGTATGTTCAGGTACCTGCATCACAATCTCACAGCGGAGCTATTTTCAAGGTACTTGCTACATCGATGTGTTGAATGCAAAATTCCCAAGTGGGCTCCTGAGGACATTTCCATCCTTAGATAGCAAGTGGCTTTCTTAGATATTGCTTTATCTAGAAGACATCTCAGAGAGAAGCTCTTCTAGCCACCATACACACTCCAAACACGAAGCTTAACATTTTTCCAAGCAACTGTGACTCTTACTCCTTTCTCACAAAAGTTAGGATACATAAACAGCTCTGCACAGAGGTAATTTCATATACTGGAGCACTTCCATAGCTCATATAGGAATAAAGAAGCTGAATGCATTCTTGAACACTAGTGCAACAATGTCACGTACATTTGGATCTAATACTCAGGCACTGCGGGAAGAACACCCTTCTTCATTCATTATCTTTGTCTGTTGAAATCGCCACCTGTGATACATTTTACATTAAATATAGATATGTATCTTTTCAAGTGGCAACAAGTGGTTCATGTGCAAATACTCTCCAAAATCCAAACAAAATGAACAGATTTCACCCAAACTTTCAGAGAAACTCCCTTTTGACTTTAGACCAAAATATACAATTTTAAGCCAAGTGAGTTATTTTTGGAGCTCTGAGAAAATGCAAATAGAGAAATCTGTTTTAATTAACTTTTCATCCTTAAATTGCAAAGACCATCAGCAGCAGTTCATAATTTTAACACACTGTGAATGTTTCATAACTATGTAATCAAATATAACACAGAAGATGTCAGATAATTATATCGAAAGACTTTGTTTTCAAGTAGTTTATGAAAAAATCATTCTGCATTTGAATGATAACCTTTTTTCCCTGCATTTCAAGTATCTTTTTCTTCCTGTTGTGGTTTTTGTTTCTGCTCTGCCTTCACACATACAATTGTTCTCATTTTTTCTTCGAATAAAAGTGATTCTGTGGTAAATAGTGGCTCAAAAATGATGCCCTTTTTATGCAAAACGTGAGTCACCAGTCCGCTTTTTCAGTTGGCTGAACTGACCCACTTTCCAGACTTACATCTACTAGATGTAGTGATGCCCCAAGCCAGGCAAAGCCAAGAAAGGGGGAAGGAGGGGACCTACCAGCACACTGGTGCCACTCAGCACACAGCTTCCCCAGAGGGAAGCTCTCCTTGAGCAAGAGACAGGGAACGCAGACACACACAGAGGTAGCAGCCACTCCCTCCAGCCAACTGCCCAGCCGACAATTAATCCACCAACATCTTCTGCCTACAAACAACCGCTGCTCCTATCACTCCTCACAGCACTATGCTATGTAGTATGCTGTGGTGTGCACCATAGCCACTGGACTCCTTCTGGGTCATCAACTAGCAGTGGGTAAGGGCAGTCTGACCCATGCACAGCATCCTCTCTGGAGTAGAAGAGTCATGGAATACACTGAGTTGGAAGGGACCCATAAGGATCACTGAATCCAACTTCTGGCTCCACACAAGACCACCCAAAAATCAGACCATATGACTGAAAGCATGATGGCATAATAACAATTCTGCAAAGTCTTTGGAATAAGAGCAATGGTACAAGATGCTGACTGGAGCCAGCCTCCAGCCTGGGTTTCTCACCATGACAAAAGATCTTAAGTCTCTCCTGGGTCAGCAGAGTATGGGAGGATTGGATTCCTCCTACCATATTTCTAGCACGCACATTTGGAGGGAGGTGCAACTGCCTCCTGATCAATGTGATACTTAACTGTTTCTGAATGGGTTTCCTCCTTTTCCTCCCAGCATAGAGGCATTCCCCCGGAGGAATCATTGTTTTGATGCTGAAAAAGAAAAGGAATAGGTGTCTTAGTTCAGAGGTTTCTGCGTTTCGTACAACTGCACAAAAGGACAGCACCAAGAAGTTCAGCTGAAAAAATGTTCGTTGCCTGAGTGTGGCATTCAACAACACTAAAAAGAACACTGGCATTAGTTAAGATAGAAGCTTAGGGCTTATTCCAATTTCCTACCTTAATGTTATTAGAATATTGATGTTTATATTCAATTTTCATTTTTTCAAATTAAGCTTACTATACATGGTATGAAAATACATCCTGTTTACTCGATATGCAAAAATATGTTTTTTTCCCTCTAGGCTCATTTTTAGATTCAGCTTAGCAAATAAGAATGAATAATACTACTCATCATCTTTTGCAGGGAGGATTTCACAGCTTTTTAAGTACACAGGAATATTGTCTTCTATAACTGAAACTGTGGTAAGTAGGAAGCAATTATTCAAATTAGCATTTGTCCAGGTCCTCACACCCTCATTTTTAGAGACTGAGAGCATATGTGTTGGCAGCTCAAGAAGCAGCACACAGAGCTGTGGTTAGCGCTAGGACCAGGAGGTGACAACTTTTAGACAAAACTGTTGCTCTGCTTGGGTATGTCAGACATTGCAAGGCCTAAAACAAGTCTTTGTGTTCAGTCTGTTCAGATCTTTCGGAGCTTAGCCGAACAGCAAAGTCTCTTGGTTTTCTGTCTGAAGGAGTATTTCAGTCTCACTGTATGCTGTTCAACAATGGCTGTGCATTGCCTGAGAGATTAATATATCTCAAGAGTATTTGCTGCTTTGTGCAAGACGAGAAATCAAGGGGATCTTCTATTCACTGAATCAAATCCCACGCTATTGAAAAAAGCTATGTCATATAAAGCAAATCATGAGCATACTGAACCTCATTTAAAAAACTACTTGGAGGAGTTTTCTTTTTCATTGAAAGACAGTTTTCTGATAACTAAAAATCTTTTGCTTTCCAGATTAAATTTGTTCATGGTCATTTTATGCCCATTTGTTCTTCTGCCAACATTGTCTTTTAGTTTAAATAGCTCTTCCTCCTCTATTGTGTTTACTCATTGGCGTATTTTTAAGTATCAGTCATGTCTTCAGCTAGCCTTCATTTTTTCTATTCTAGGACAACTCGGTCTATTTCATTCCCCTCTCATGTTACAAACTCCTTATTCTTGCCATCATCTGAGAATCTTTTTTCTTTACCATTTCAATTAATCTGTCCAAAACATGAATAAACAGAATCACATACAGCATATTAATTAAGCCTACCTGTATTTTGTACATATCCATAATACATATATACATATACATATTAATAAACCACTAGTTCTTTATGGGAGCTATCTCACTTGATATTAGTTTGACAGCATTCTCCTTTTTCATAGCCATTATTAAACTCACAGCTCGCTGTCACATTTGGTCACCTCATGCACAGTTCTCTGTCTTCATGCATAACTTCCACCAAACTCATGTACAGTTTGTGAAGGAAAACTAAGTTTCAGTCTGCAAGTGCCTGGCCATCTCGTTCATACAATTAATCTGCAATTGGTTTTTATTACATGAGAATGGTGTACACTCCTGTCTTGATGGTGTGAGCAACTGAGGTTTCTCTTACACTCCTGTAGTAAAATCCTGTATGAAATCCTGTAGTAAAAATGAGATTGCCTACAAACTGATAGTTGAGGAACAATGCTGGTAGCTTCCCTCCTGCTCAGTCATCTTCCTTCCAGTGTGTGTTGTTGATTCAGTTCCTTCCACCAACCCTTTCAATTCTTGTACTAGTCCTCAGCAGCACAGCATCCTTCACTAAAGTCAGATAAATTAGGCCTGCCTACTGTACTTCCTTCATCTGAAAAATCAGTTGTTTTATTAGCAGAAGACTATCAAGATACTTTGTCAACATTATCTAAATCTACATTTCATTTTTACTTCACTACATGACCAACTCTGGCCATTAATCGTACTTGCCTCGAGAATTTGGTCTAAAATACTGCCAAGTAGAGATAGCAAACAAATAGGTCAGTAGCTTCCCTCTCCTAATTACAGCTGACGCTGGTAACACCAGTCATTCTCCACTTGATGCAGTAACAAGTATAGGATTCTTCTAAAACACAGAAAACTGCTACAGTAAGTTCATCTAAAATCAGATATGTGAACTGCCTCACCAAGTCTGTTAAGGACTGGATGAAGTGCAATAACTATTGCTGCAAGTTAGGAAAGTAAGTTTATCCAGCAGGTTTTGCTTACATAAAGCATTCTAACCACCTCTGAAGATGTAGTTAGCTTAGGCTTTTCAAACTCCTATCTTCTGCAACAATCTGCCACTTATAATAAGCTTGTCTACACTGGTGGGTTTTCTGCTCCAGTGGGAAGCTGAAATGGTGCGAAGATGCTGAGAGAACTGCTGTAGTTTCTTGTGAGACCTTACATTAAAAGATATTTTCTTTATATTGCGATATTACAGTGTTTCGAGTCCTTCCTGTTCATAACTGTTCATGAATCTGTGAGTCATAGTCCATGTTTCAAAACAGTGTCACATGCTAGACTTCCCTTCCCTTGCTTTTATGAGTAAAATTAAAAGGAGGAGGAAGACTTGGACACCATAATTCAACTGAAAACTGAAAGTTACTATTTTATTCAATTTTCCCAAAGGACAATTTTGTTTTAAAACCCACTCTGGTCAGTTGGTAATATCTAACAGCAACTAGAAATAAATTAAAATGACCTCAAGTATGTAAACAACTGAAAAACAGGAAATAAATAACAAACAATGTAAACTAGGATTCATGAAGAGTAACGCATTGGTTGAGAAAGATAAAAGTCCAAAGGAAAATCCATATGTTGCAAGGCTAAAAAGCAAAGATAACACAAATTTTTTGATGAATGTTATGAACAGAATTGTGCACGGTACTTACTAGATGGAGAAAAGTTAAATATATTTGACAGGTATATCTCTAGTCTCTACTTTCTGAAAACATGGAGAATCAAATAAGAACAAACTATGAGTTCTTCGAGCTTCCTATAGGATCCTTCCCCAGAATTAGGACAAGGGGTTACCACAGCAACATAGCATGAAGCACTGCCTCAGCAACTGAGCACCATCGTCCCAGATACGGACATACCAGTAATGACAATAGTGGTATGCAGATGAGTTTGAGAATGAATGCACTGGAATAAAGACCAGCTCAGAAGATTCATGGCTAAGAGTCCTAAAAATCCTAGGATCATATGATTGTATGGCTGAACATGGCAGAAAACAGCACTTGGAAGCTGCTGAGCTGCAGTCATAGACTAGTTTCTTCCAAAAACAGAGAAAGAACATGTATTCATAGTCCTGCTTAGACTGTGTCCTCTTCTGATGGCTTGGGAACTCTTCCCTTCACCACTGGAGCAGCACAGCGCATCTCCACCACATCTTCCCTAGAGCACAGCAGCCTCATAGTGAGAAACAGGAGAAGTCTAGGGGAGGCAACACTCAGCTGCTCAGCACAGTCATGCACTTTCCCTTCTCTTCCTTTTCTCTTTCTGTCTTTACAACGCTTAAGAGCCCTCACGTGCTCCACCCATGTCTGAGAGAGGAAGAAGGAGAAGCCACAGCCCCAACCTTCTGCTCCCCAGCAACAGGAGAGGAACTTGCGCAACTGAGGAGCTCCAGGAGCAGGAGAGCTAGGAGTGACAGAAACCAAATAGCTAGGCTGGGAAAGAGTACATGTGAGCCACGATCACTCACTTGCTTACATCAGATGCTTTTAATTGTGATGGCATTAAGTTGTAATCAATCTCTGAACACTGAGGAATCCAAAGGACTGAAAGACAGCTGCTATATAATGGTATTAGAGAAGTGAAACATCCAGCTTAACAATAGGTGATAAGACTGACATCTATCCCAAGAAAAAAAAAGATCTGAAAAGTTGATAAGAAAGCCAAATAACATCATTTAGTAGAGTTCTATAGAATAACAGGCTCTTCGGAGGGAAACTTACTGAGAAGTAGCTGAATCTGTCTGATGCAGGAATTTACAATTTAGTTGTGGAGCATAATATAAGTAGATAAAGAATACACTAAATGATACAGAAAAGAGTAATCACTGACAACCCACTGATAAACAAAAAGGTTTTTATAAAGACTTTACAGGCATGAAGCACTGTAGCACAATGGAAAGCCATCAGTGCTAAAATTTGCAGTTATAAAAATTCAGAAGAGTGGACTTCAGCATTAAATAACACTTAAGACAGCACCTAAGTAGTCTGTGTATCTCCAACGTTTTTCAATACAGCCAAACACATCTCAGAACTGGGAATGCAAGCCATTGCTGCTGAGTGGGGACTGCATCCTGAAATGGCAGTGACTCTTGAAAGGAATTACAGATCAAGGTACGAAAAAAATGAATACAGTCTATATATTCTGAACTCTCAGAAAAAAGCTGCTGCAAAGGCAGCTAGCACAGTGGCTGACCCAAGTGAAGTGATTTTACCTCTGCTTACAGATATGATGAGACTGCTCCTGGAACAGTGCGTACAGTCCCCATGGAAGTGTTTTTCAAATACTGTCAAAAATGGGAAAGTGCAAGGAAAGAAGCTACAAAATATACTTGCAGGCCGAAGAAACTCCCTTGCATAGAACAAGTTCAGCCTGCTTACATACCAAAAAGAATTTGGTGACTTGAATAAAGTGAAGTACTTTCTTTCCTGGGGAAGACATCAAAGCTGAATTATTTTAATTTAGAATATAGCAAGCACTTACAAATAGAAGTTGAAGCCAGATATATCCAAACAAGAAATAAGGCAATAGTCTGTAACCTCATATTTAAATACTGGAGCAAGGTACAAATCATTTAACGGATTCTCCATCCCCTGCTGCCTTGAAATCACCACTAGATGCCTTCCTACAACAAACAGTTCACCCTAACAGAGGTTATCTTTTTAAGTGAAATACAAGTATGCGAGCTGTAGGCAGGCATATCCAGGAGAAAAAAAATGGTAGCTATAAGAGGTTACATTATCTAATGGCCTCTCCTTTCATTAGATGTTATGAATCATTTCCTGGTCTGAATGTGATGCCATACTTTGTACTCAATGTACAAAGTACATGAAAGGGCTACACAGACCATAGGGCAGAAGCGCAGGTTTGAAAGAGACAGCCTGGGAACAGAGAAGCTGTGCTTATCCCTGTTTCACCACACAACCGCAGAGTGGCTTCAAGAGCCAAGAGGGAGCAGCAGCTGCTGCAGGGCCTCGTGCTCATCCACAGCACCTCGTGCTCATCCACAGGGCTTCCTGCTACCTGGGAGCAGCAGCTCTGCCTAGAGACTTTCACTCGCAACAGCTCGTCAAGAGTACAGGAGCTGCTGTGGCAACTACAGACCTGCTGATACATGATCAAGAGGATACTGAATATGGGACCTATATTTTAAATTAGCTAAGAAACTAGCTTTCTTTATTTCATTACTATCTTCCTAAGAACCCAAAGTAGTTGGTGCTGGGTTGCATTCAAGCAGCAGGAATGACCACCCAATAAAGGTCTGGAAAGCTTTGTCCTATCACTGTCCACACGTGTAAAAAGTTGATTTCCCTCCTGATCATAAGTGTCCTTTAAGCACTGAAAGGCTGCAATGAAGTCTCCCTGGAGCCTTCTCTTCTCCAGACTGAACCCAGTTCTCTCAACCAGTCTTCATAGGAGAGGTGCTTCAGCCTTCTGAGCATCTTCGTGGCTTCCTCCAGACCCACTCCAAAAAGCTCCACAAGAGCAGACTCACAGCACGGCTGAGGCAGGCAGAGCCCTCTGGGCCCATCAGGTCCCAGCCCCACTCCAGCAGGGCCATCCAGAGCAGAGTGCCCAGGCCCCACAACTTCTGGAGATCTCCATGGAGAGTCCACAGCCTCTGGGCAGCCTCTGCCAGTGTTCCACCACTTGCACAGCAAAGAAATGATGTCTGGTAGTCAGAAGGAATCTCTGCACATGCAGAAATCCTGAAATAACCTGGAACAGTCTTTCAGGTGTGCTGGTATGGATCCCAGTAGATCAGCAGGCAAAAAATTAGGCAGGCTGGTGATGGAAATTGCCTAAGGGGCAGGTTTTGAAACCCATATGACAGGCAGAATAGAACTGTGGCTAAATTAATTGTGATCAGCACATTTCTGCCAAATGCACTGCTTCTGACTAACTGTCACATGTTACAAGACAATGGTATAATGCCTTTGGATATATTATCTGTACAAATACCATGCAATAATGTGTCCAGTTGAAGCAGCCATACTTTAAGAGAAATGGAGAGTCACAAAAATGACTGAACGCTGAGAAAATAACCCTGCAGTCAGAGTCTGGGAGCAAACACTGCTTGATTTGTCACGAAGAACAGCAATAGAGGACTTCCTCACAATAAGCAAATAGATTACGTAAGAAACAAACATTTCGTGACAGAGATCAAGCTAATTCTAGCAAGATCCAATTTTCAGAATTTTAGCCTAATTAAATTCAAATTATAAATAAATGTGGATAACTATTAAAATAATTTACCCAGGGCTGTAGAGAACTCTCCATCCCCAAGCAATTTTTCTAATCAAGTTGTTTTGGTTTTTTTTTCTTAAGAAAACTATTAGCCCTGTGTGGTGAAGTGTTTGTTTAAGGATGTCTGATGGTCTGTGTTAGACAGGAGACCGAAACAGCTGATCACGGTGGCTCTTTCTGGCCCTAAAATCTATTCTTCTGCCTCAGTCTCCACTCTAGTGAAAGAGGAAGAAAGTCAATTCACAAATCTGAGGAGCTGTTACAAATGCAAGTTGACTAATAAACAGCTATGTTAACACCTGAGTGTGCTGTACAAGTACTACGGATCATATGTTGGGCTTACAGTACAGCAAATGTCGTCTGTCATAGTATACATAAAATCTCTTTTCAATTTCCTTCAAAGAAAATATGTTATTACTTGACTACAAGCTTTTGAAGACAAATAGTTTGTGTGCACTTGGGAGACATCTCGCAGTCTGACAGTTATCTATAGCTTCTATCTGAGCCCAGCACACGTCACTCCCGTCATTCCTCCTACAGTCATTCCCATCCTCATGCTCTTTATGTGTGTCCCCTTGGCACAGCACAGGCAGAGTCAGGCTTTCCCTCTCACTGTTCCTCCCTTCCAGGTGTGTTCATGCAGCCCAGAGAAAAGCACTGAAAACATATCAAGTGCACCTGAACGAGGAGGGCGTCACCAGCACACAGAGCAGACCCCTGCCCCACACAGCACGAATGGGCAGGGTGTGCTGTCTGCCCCATGCTGGGCACGTGACTAAACCCAATTATTGCAGAAGCGTCAATCCTCATTTTCTGGAAGCCTGGTCTCATTTCTAAAAGCAATGAGCACTCAGCGCTGCAGCTGAAGGCATTGAGGACTGTGCTCTGAGCAAAAGAAAATAAAGGACTGTGTTTTCTGAAAAATCAGGTCCTCAAGGCCTAGAATTGAGTAAATGGATATACATCTTTCAGATTTATCTCCTAATAAGACCATACGTCATTATTACGGATTGTAATTCAGTGGTTTTGATATACTTAGCTATTTTAGTTACAACTATCACAGGAAAGGCTGTGACAGAATTAACAGCACTGTGTTTGGAACAGGATTTGACTGATATGTAGTATGGAGCTGGGACCATGAGGTGAATGAGGATAGCAAGAGCAAAATATTGCACTTCTACCTCACCAAGCAACATTCATCATAGAGGCAGGTGTTCTGCAAAAGAAATGACTTGAGATCATAAGACAGTCTGAGGTTAAGTGTGGTATGTGCCCACATAGGTGAAAATTCACACCTCCTTTAACTCTCATGTTTCCTAACTTGCCTTTTTTGAGATTTGAGGATGTAAAATATTACCCTTTTTTTTTTTTAAAAAAAAAGCTTTGATGCATTTTTTTAAGTGGTTTTTAAAATTATGCTGTTTTTAGACCTTCAAACATGCCTTCTGCTACTTCAGGAAGAATACAGAGTGTAATGCACTTAAAAGCACACAAAAAGTCATATTGAGTATATATCTGGTACAGTAATCCTACACAGCTAGTGGAGTGTCACCTCTTTCTATCAGGTTCTCCATTTGTCCTTGCCACAGGGCATCAGAGGAGTATACTGGGTTGCCACAGGAGCTGAAATACCCTTGGCATAATAAGGTACGAGCAGCAATGAACAATTTTGTTACAGCTGGGGCATTTAGGATATTGTCTGATCCATACGGATTATTTCATGATTAACAACACACTCAATCTCACATTGCAGTCTTGCCCCTGGTAGGAATATTAATGTACTGTTTTTTAACCTCTAAACTCTCAGGAATACAGTATCTTTGAAATCTCCATCCCTGTGTTATGTTTGGTGGAGACAGAAAAGCAGATACAGTGAAAGCATGTCTATCATTTCCAGAGAAAATTTGACCAAGACCAGTAAGGTATGTCAGTGAAATATTTCTGCCATGAATGTGTAGTGCAGTAGAACCTCAGCTTAGCCATCTTTAAACTAGGGCTAGCTCAAGTTCTCAGGGTAGCCTTAGACTGATGACACAGAGCTCCATACAAGTTAACAACAGCATCACTTTGAATAGGACCCATCACAACAGGCATATGTGGCCCTAAGTTGGCTGTTTTTTGCATTGTTTTTCCTCATGCCCAACTCTCCTATTTGCCCATAAAGTGGTACATGTTCCAGCATCCACATGCCACTGTGCCAGAATCAATGAGACACATCACATTGAGCAACCTGGTCTACTGGGATGTGTCACTGGCTATAGCAGGAGGGTTGAAACTAGATGATCTTAAAGGTCCCTTCCAACCCAAATCATTCTATGATTCCATGCTGAACTAGACACAAGTTGCAAGCCATGAACTCTGAAGCTATGCCAGTCCTCCAAACTCTTCTGTAAGTTTTGCTGATGTTCCTTTCCCAGACACCTATTTGAACCCCTTGCTTGTCATTTTGCCAGACTCTGTAAGCCTGGGTTTTAGGGTTCTCTTTGAAATATATGAAAGATTACCTTTTATAAGGTTATTTATGTTGTGCAGCCTGGCCATACTAGAAGCATGGTGCAATTTGGGAGCAAATACTAACAGTACAACAGGAAATACTGAGCTGTAGAAAGGAAGGCTACGTACAGACTGACTACAGGACTGACCAGGTGAAACAAGGAGCAATGCTGGGAACTGTTTTTAGGAGTTTCCTACTGTAAAGCCAAAATCACACTGTTTTAAACGGCATTTTAATCAGGAAAGGACTGTTTATCAATATCAGAGAGTCTAAAAGTAGCCAAAAAGCTGGTGATTCTTCCTGCCAGTGGGCCAAGATCTATTCCCAAGTCCTTAAAAGAAAACTTCCATACACCATAACGATACTCTAATTTCTCTGACTCCTCCCTTCTTTTCCACAAAGGACTCCTTAGAGGCACTAGTTGCACTCCAGCACAGCACAGAAGTCAGAATACAGGACAGCTCAAAACCTGGAAACCGGCAGATTTGACTGTAGACAGAGATGCAGCATGTAAACAGAAAGGAGCATCCCAGAGTCAGAAAAGAACACTGCCCAAACTCAAGGGAGCTCCCGAGACACAGGAAGAAAAAGCATAGTGGAAGGTTCCCAGGAGAAGAAGCAGAAGTGGACTGGATCTAATGCTGACAAAATGTGACATCTTTATCATTATAAAGTTATTATGAAACGTGCGTGTGTATGAGCGTGAGAGCAGGGAGAAAGATGACTTATAAACCTAGATGTAACATCATCATGTTGGGGAGATGCAATCCCATTCTTTTCCTGGATTTGCTCTTCTTTGTTCCTCCTTCTCAGTCATTCAGTCTAACAAAAGGAGAAGCAGAGGATGAAGTGCCGAGCAGCATGCAATAGAGGCTCAAAAGAGCTTAGAAACATGAAGATTTGTAGGAAAGAAAAAAAGCCTTGAACTTTCAGGAAGGAAAAAGAAAGTGTTTTTATCAAACCTGAATACAGAAAAAGGGAGTGCAGAGAAAAGTTGAAATGAAACACGAAGTATTTTCTCCTAGAACGGAGTGAATTGTATTAGCTTGATTCTTAAACTGGCAAACTGGCATCACTATTATTGTTAGGCTGCAATTCAGTCTTTTAAAACATTTTTGCTAAGTGCTAAAAACAGTGAAGCATTTGAAAGAAGCAGGTCGGGGTTTAGACATACAGGCCGATAGCCAGGCTGGCATTTGAGTCATCAAGATTTTGCTCAGTTCTGCCTTCTGTTTAATGAAGTACACGAAAATCAGAATGAAAACTCAGAAGTTCCAGTTCTTTCAGATATAAATTCTGAAGACAAAAGTCAGAATAAAAACGGATGTAGCTTTTTTTTTTTTTTTTTTTTTTTTTTTTTAAGATTATAAAAGTAGCTGAACAAGTTATACTGGTTGAAAGGCTTGCTAGTTTGGTCTGCTACAGCAAGAGAGTAGTAGGCACCACGGTCCGGATACATACCCAAATTCACTGCAGATCCTTAACTATAGATATATAAGTGCAAGATTTCCTCTCCAGGAACATGTGTTTCTCTTTTGTTAGCAGTATAGTGTATCTACTCGTATTCTCTTTCACACATCTCTGAATATACCTGCCTTTCTCTGTTAGATTGCTGGCACTTTGCGGCATTTTCTGTTGCAAATACTTTCCCCTTTTTAGAGATACATATTCACAGGGAAAAAAAAGTATGCTTAAATACATTTTGAAATTCTCTGCAGTACAATTTCATCCTCTAATACTATTTTTATTTGGTACTACTTTCAAGTAATCAATATAGACAGATTTGCTCTCATTAATATCTCCTGCAGTAGTATTTTCTACCTGCTCATTAATTTATTGCAATATATTTGTAGATATTTTTAAAGATGTAAATTTAATTTTGTCAACCAATTAATGATTGCAAGTGTTTCACTTTATATAATTTGCCCTCTTGCTTTCCAAATGCCCAGAACTTTTTTCAGAATGAAAAGGAAAGCATTTTGTGGATATGTACTACTGTAACATAATTTGTCATAAGCACTTGCTACAATCGAGAACCACCTAACAACTGATAAGATGGCTACTTTAACAGCTCTCATCCACTCTCGAAAAGCAGTAAGTGGGAATTTGTCATTAACTCAAAATTCTAGGGAATCCCCCAGACTGTACAGCAGAGGAGAGCTCTTGTATCTACTATTATAGCACAGCTCCCCTCCCCAGCCCCTGAACATCGATCTACCCCAAGATAGAAATATTTTGTTAATCATTACATCTTTGCAAATGGGCCTGAAAGGACCTCAAGAGATCCTGCAGAGCAGACTTCCTTGTTTTACTCAGAATCAGCTGTTCCAAAGCAACTCCAAAGTTTCAGATCTGAGAAAGACCTTGTGAGCATGAAAGCTTTGTCTGTTTTTACTCCAGTTAAATCAATTAAGTAAAAAAGTGTTACATACTCCGTCTTTTCTATTCTTGCAACACAATTGCTAAACCCCTCTCAAGAGCAGCCTATGCTTAAGAAACATTACTAAGAAGCCTAGAGATCAGCTATTGCTAAAATCACATTTTATTTTATTTTTTTCCCTAAGAATATGCACCTAAACTTCCCTCACTGTATGGTGAGACTATCATTTCTAGTCCTAGTTGACACAAATCTAACAGTTTAAGTTCAAATAACTTTGCAACAGACTCTATATTTCTAAAGATTGCAACTTCTCACCTTTTTTCTTCTCATCTCTGGACTGTGCAATTCCTTTAGTGTCTTATCTGATCATTCCTGTTGCTCTCCTCTGGACTCTTAATTTGGTCTGCATCTGTCTTCAAGTATCACAAACCCAAGTGAATATAATACTGCAGCTAAGGTCCCACCTGGGCTGAATAGGAGTAAGGATTTTTCATAGGCCTCTATATCTTGCCAATAATACTTTTGTTTTCAAACTCCACTGTTCCATTTAGTATTTTCACAACAGTGCAATGCCACTGATTCATGTCGATTTTGTGATCCATCAAACTTCCACATTCTTTTCTCCTTAGCACATGTTGCCTAGTCAGCCGTTCTCCATACTGCACTTGAGTAAATGATTGTTCCTGACTTTCTGGAGGTTGTTACTTGGTCAAAATCACTCCAAATGTGAGTACTGTGAAAAGCAAGGTACTCCAACCCCATTTCAGCCTGATGACACCTGCAGGCTGAGCGACCGCATGGCCTGGCCCTTCACTTGAGCCACTGAGGGGAGAAGGAACAGCTCTGAACTTCAGAGAGATCTCTGTGGAATCTCAACCACTATGACTTGCTGCTCAGACACTTTGGTCTAACCCTAAATGACCATCTCTCTTCAACCACAGAACAAGCTTATCTGGAAAAGGTCTGAAACAAGAAGAAAACATTTTGTTTGTGAAAGATTCCTCGTTTGCAGCTGCAGGGATGAAGAGTCAAACTGACTAGAAATACTCAGATACTAGAAAAATACATGTTGGAGGAGCAAATCCTTGTGAAAGACAATGAAGCCAAGAACAGCCCACTTTACAAACAAGGCTGCCACAGCTATGAGGTGAGAGCATAATATTTGGAGTTTCGGCAAATGGAACAGTTTGAGAGACTAACCACGGCTCCTAGGGATCAGCATACTACAAAATGCAGCAAACTACTCCCAGGAAGGCAAGACAATGACCCCAAAACTGCCACATATTCAGCTTCGTGCTACCTCAGCTCCAGTGTCACAAAAAAAGAAATCTGCTAACGACGGATTTTTACAGTCCTAATGAGTGACAAAATTTGATTTTATGTTAGCACACATTTTCAGCAAGTCAAACCTATCGAAATAACCACTGTTTGGCATCAATACAAGTGAAGTTTAAGAGTAAGGAATAAACATTTTATGTCTTTAATGCATGCAGATATTTCTGTGGAATACAGAGCAATACCTCCGATGCACTAGGCACCACTGCAGTCACAGGATGACTCAAACACGACAGCAAATATTGTGTTTGCAGCCTCAGCTGTAATAGGCTGCATCATACAAATTATTTATTTGTTGTCTGCAAATGCAGCCTTGATTCAAAACTGTAGACAGTCTGGTCCCGTCCAAAGCAGCCTCATAGTGCAACAAGAACCTCTTTGCCTGCTAAATGGTTTGCTCCTACATACACGTTAAAGGTTCTCTACTGACACACATGGCTAAGGACTGCTGTCTGGCAAAATTTTGCACTACCATCTCGCACTTGCCCTGCTGCTGCATCTACCAGAGAGAAAGACCCAGAATATGGTTTGAAAAAGAATAGTAAAAGAGGTACACTGGGTTTCTTGCTATTGTAGCTGCACACCTGTGCACCTAACGATTATAACTGAGTCAAGAAACACTACAATGCCTACACTGAATTGAGTTTATCATACATTGGCACCAAGCTCCTCATGGGTTCATAAGCATTTGTGGTGCATTTAGTTGACATTACGTTTGCAGCACATTCATTTTGTCCATCCCACCTGCACAATCCTGTAAATCCATCCACTGAAGTTCTGCAGTTACCCACGCTATGTTCCCCATCTTCATGTGATTCACCAGCTACTATAAACACCTCAAGGATCACAGCTCTGAAGGCGAGCTGAACAAAATCCAAAGTGACTGCCAACAGCTTGGTGGGACTTCTGGTGCAACAGAGCGACACAAATATGCTCATGCTGGAGCATGAGTTTGTGGAGTGAAGAAAATCCTTACTTTTCTCATCTGCATGCAATGCTGCCCCATCCTGAGTGCCTGCGAGTTCTTCCTTTGCTGCACGCTGTGGCTGTGTGGTGGGGATGGTGAAGACCACAAACACAGCAGTTGTGTGGGAGCATCCAGTCACTCATCTCACAGGCAGCACACCAAGCCCACGGTGTCATCGCTCTGCCGGCACAAGGCAGAATCCCAGAGCTCATGCCACGCAGGTAGCCCCATGTATCAAGAGCCAGAGCACGCTGTGCTGCTCGGGCAGATCACATTAGCAGCTGATGAATTGTGGTTATCTCAGCTATATAGCTTATTCCTCATGGGTAAGGCAACTCAAATTGAAAACATCACCACTCTTCAGCAGCGAGTTTGTTTGTGTGGACATGAGTCAAACTAGAAGCAATGTTTGAGTTGGGACTCTAGTTATTCCATAGTGAAGACAACCTCATGTTATCCAAATTCATCCCCTCCCAGGGACTCAACTTTATTGGTTATTCAAACATACTATAAAAAAAAAAAATCTTGGCTGACACTTCCTACCCAAACTTGGCGTTTCCTTAAATTTTCCTCCAAAATCTGCTTTGTCCTAGCTGTCTCTGGGTACAAAGGGACACTCCCACATCCTTTACATTCCAATTGGGTCTAATTGAACTCACATGTCAGCGTGAGTCAGCAGTAATTACCAGGAATATTAAGGAAAGATTTGGCACCGAACTTCGGTTATTTAACAGCAGAGCCCCCATATTTTCTGGGGTCTCAGGTTAAACAGAACCCCATAAATACACTACAGAAAAAGCCATACCAAGTCCTTGGTCTGGTTCAACTCCATATGTGCAGTGCCTGATACTGGAACAGCTCTTACTGCATTTGAGATACACCTACAGAAAGGCAAACCTAATGGAAAAATCATTTCTGACTACTAAATCCTCCCCGGTAGAGTTCAAATCTGTTTATACGCTGAACCCGATGAATCAATATCAGAACGGCTGGCTGCTTTCTGCAAGCATCCCCACTGCACACAGGGCCTAGCAATGCATTTCCTCATCACGGCTCCTGGGCAGAAATCTGAATCGATGGAAAGCCGAGGTAATGACGAACCTCCCCCTTCCATGGCTCATTTGGACTAAAAATACCAAACCCAGGTTTTCTACATACGGGCATTCGTTCCTTCCCTCGATACCCCTTTGGCATGCGTCTCCAAAGCGTGCTCAGGCTGAGGGTGAGGGGTTTACATGCTGTCCCAAGACAGCCTCCAGGAGCCAGTCCTCTCCTCCAGCCCAGAGATCACCCAAACACACTCCTACAGCCAGCTACCAAACGCACTGCACAGTCACCAGCCCAAAATCACGGAGACACAGACAGAGCAGCGAGGGCTGTCAGCCTCACCAACACTGAGAAAGCCACGAACATCACCAGCAATTCCTTCTCTTTCTCAATATCCACGTTATTTAGGTACTTTATTTTGTTTTCAAGGAAATACATTCTTGCTCCTGGTTGCAAATTAACAGAGTGTCCTGCAAGTGGGTCTGATCTCGTCCGTCGCTACATGCCTTGCCTAAGCGCAACTCTGTAAGTCCTAGCCCCGAATAGCAACGCTCCACAGTTCCTAAAGGAGAACTGTTTTATTTTAGCTAGTGCAAACATATGTGCATCAACACTCCTCTCGACAGACGACTCCTGAGCCCAAACAGATCAGTTTTATTTAAATCCCGTCCTGCTTGTCTTTTGGAAGCCGCCAACTACCAAACAGCGTCAAGCATTTCCATGGGTTTTTCTGTTGGGTTGCTTTTTTGGTCTTTAGTCCATCTCCTAAAAACTCACCGAATGACGCACAAACACTTTTTGCGCCCGTCTTCAGAAAGAACAAGTGTTTGATGCGATATTACTTGGTTTTACGATACCTCTGCTTTTTCTCCAACAAATACACAAAGCTACAAATTCACCCGAAGACACAGAAAATTCTCGCTCACCAAACAAACTAACGCAAAGTCAGAACAAGCACACGCTTCACCCTTCTCACACCGCTTTCGTACATCAAACCGAAACACCGAGACAACCTTAAGCTCTTCAGCTGCACGCCGCCGCAACGGACGCACCGCCCGACCCTCGAGCTCTGCACCAGGTGAGAGAGCGGGGGCTCGGGGCGGCTCCGGGAAACTTTCCTTCTCTTGCCCTCCCCCGAACCGCTCTCGAAGCACCGGCTCAAGGAACGAAAGAGCCGGGACCGACCCCGAGTTTCAGCGTTCGGGACGCCGAAGCGGCGCCCGGGGCATCCCCGCCGCGGGGCCGCGAGCAGCGGGCACCTCCCGGGGCGTCGGCGTGGGAGGTGCGCGGCCGCACGGCGCTCGCTGGGGAGGAAGAGCCGCGAGCGTCCCGCGGGGAGCACCGGCACCCCGGGACGGGGCCGAGGAACGCGCGTCGCCCCGGCGCCCCGCGAAGTCTCGCCCGCCCCACGCGAGACGCCCGGCCGCCGTCACTTACCCCGCTTTCCCAGCGCCGGTCGGGGTGCAAAGTTTCGCAGGAGCGGTTCCGCGGAGCGGAGCGGAGCGGTCGAGGAGAGGCGGCGGTGCCGGGGCGGAGGTGCGGCGCCGCGGCGGGGCCGGAGGGCGCCGGGGGTGGGGAGGATGCTCGGCCGCCGCACGCCTCGTGATCCAGGTGGCGGGCTGGCGGCGGAGTGACACGGCGAGCCGACGGCTCCGCGCTCGCACGCGATCCCCAGCCCGCCGCCTCGCGGCCCTACGGCAGAGGGCGCTGCGGCGGCACCGGAGGAGGGCGGCGGGTCGGGGCCGCGCGTCGGGACGGGGCCGCGACGGGCCGGCTGCCGCCGCGCTCGGCCGGCCGTCGCCTCCCCAGCTGCGTCCCCGGCAGGCCTCTGGGGCCGGCAGCGGCTCCCATCCCTTCAGCGCTGGGGAGGAAGGCGCTGCGAGGCACCACCATCTTCATCAGCGCTGCCCTGCACTGGTCACCACACGTAGCGTGATGGTCGCGCAGGCCCCCACTTGGCTGAGATCTACATCCTCGGGCAGTCCTGCTGGAGAAGTCCCATTGCAAAAATGAAAGTGGCATGAATAGGAAAGCAGCAAACTCCACTTTTGCAAATCAGTGTTTCACTCATAAGAAGCTTTGCTTCTTTTTACTTCTTGGCCTCTCATGCAAATGCAGTGCCCAGACAGAAGGAAGGAAGGAAGGGAGAGAACCAAGAACCTGAGACCGTGGCAGCAATGCATGGCTCCCAGCTTCCTCAGCAGTGCAGGCCATAAACACCCTGTGTCTCACCATCGCTGCTGAGATTTGGCTTGGCCACTGTTTTGTGGTTAGCAGGAAAACCTCACTTTACTAACTGTCTGCCCATACAGCATTTCCAGTCCTCTTTATCCATGTCCTTCAAGATGAGGGGAGGCCCAGACCCCAACACTCCTGTCCTGTGTGTGGAGATTGAGCAGCCCAGCTTGCAGGGAAACTATTGTTCCAGCAAAATAGAACCAGTCAGCGCTGTTGATTGCTCCGTTACTTCTTCCCAGACAGAGCCTTGGCTATAAAAATAGATGCAATAATCCACATGGACAGTCGCAATTGTAAACGGCATTCAGAAAGCAAAAACGGAATTCATAGTTTGACACAGACATATCCCCAATCCGTCAGGATGTGACACATTGGCAACACGTCTGTGCCAAACTATGAATTCCATTATTTACTTTTCATCTGGACGCTATTTATGATTGTAACCTTCACAGTAAATTAGTGTATCTATTTTATATCAGGCATTTTCTGAGAGGTGTTTGTGTTGTCTGCACTTATATACTCACAGAATTGATGGAAGTTGTACCAATTCAGGCCGCCATAAATCTTCGGGGACTGCAGCCCGTACTTGTGTGAGGAGGGTTTGCCAGCATAACTCTACCAGCAAAATCCTATCTGGCAGAGACAAGGCCTATGTTTGGAAAGAGAAATCAAAGGCCATCATCACTGAATAGCACTCCACTAGATGGAACAATGGTGCTTCTGCTGCCAGGCCATGGACGCTGAATGATTTACCCAGCGGAGAACTGGGGTGGAGGTGGTGCCCAGAAGGCACTGGGCAATGAGGACGCTGTCATGTGACAACTATTGTTCACAGCTTCTCCTCGTCAGCACGGGGACGTGGAGGAGAGCCTTGGAGATAGGAAGCAGCATCCTGGTGGACATGCGAAGGCACACGAAGACACATCCTGAGCTCTTTAACCAGACGTAAACCGGCTCTGCCTCAGGAGTGATGTCACCAAGCACAGTTTTGAGTGCCACAGTGTAAGACATAAAACTATTAAAAAGCATCTAAAGGAGGGCTACAGAAATGAGGAAGGGTCTGGAGGGTAAGAGTGCGAGGAGAGGCTGAAGTCCCTGTGTTGGCTCAGCGCAGAGCAGAGGAGCTGAGGGGAGGCCTGATGGCGGTTGCAGCTCCTCACAGGGAGCGGAGGGGCAGCGCTGAGCTCTGCTCTGTGTGACAGCGACAGGGATGGCATGGAGCTGCGTCAGGGGAGGGCAGCTGGGGGTCAGGGAAAGGGTCTGCAGCACAGGGCGGTGGGCAAGGGCCGGAGTTCATGGCGCATCTGGATAACACTTTCAGACACAAGGTTTGAATTTGGGTGGTGCTGTTGTGAGGCCAGGAGTTGGACTCAGTGATCCTTGTGGGTCACTTCCAGCTGAGGATATTCTACAATTTAATGATTCTGTGGTGTTCAGGCCACTCTGCCAAATCTCTTAAAAAGTTTGTTGGACTGGGAATGGCACTGAGCTCACATGCATCCAGCTGGAAATCAGATTCTTTTGCACCTGTCTGCATCGATATGTCTGAAGTTGACATTTTGGATATTTTATGGGAGCTTTTCCACACACAGATGGATGACCCAGCCCACTAAAGAATACTCCTACTGTGTTCCCTTTGCTCCCTGATTTTTAAATTATGTTAAAAGTAATTATATTTGCCAGGCAAGAATTGTTTTTCATAATTTGACTGTTTATACTTATACCAGTTATGTGCAGATCTTTTTTATACAAGTTAAGTGTACTGAACAACTGCCAGATAGTTCTGCTTTTCTTCTTGAATTTTAATTGCTTACTTGACCAGTATCTATTTTTAAAATGGAGCTGTAAATGGAGCAGCAAGTTCCATCACTCACTGTGGAGGTAGGGGGTCAGCATTATTCTTGCTCCCCGCCTCTCCCCACCCCCTACTCCCTCCTGCAGGGAACAAGTATGGTTCTGAGCCTGGGCTGCCACAGCATCACTATTTAAATTTCAGCATGCATCAAGACACTTTGCAGGACTGGAAGTGGATCTTAGCATTTTGTTGGACTGACACCAAGGTTATCACAATATACTGATATTCCATTAAGTTGAGAGAGGGAAGATTTAGATTGGATGTTAGGGGGAAGTTCTTTACAGAGAGACTGGTGAGGTGCTGGAACAGGCTGCCCAGAGAGGTTGTGGATGCCCCATCCCTGGAGGTGTTCAAGGCCAGGTTAGATGGGGCCCTGGGCAGCCTGGTCTGGTATTAAATGGGGAGGTTGGTGGCCCTGCCTGTGGCAGGGGGGGTTGGAGATTCATGATCCTTGAGGTCCCTTCCAACCCTGGCCATTCTGTGATTCTGTGTGATTCTGTGATTATCAGTGTGTTTGTTAACTCATGTGCACAAATGTGAATGTATATGTACAGACAAAGAAATTGCAGTTGCTGCAGAGGCTGGGGGGGCTGAACCGAATCCTGAGAACAGAAACCCAAAGGCTGCAGAGTGCTGATGGGTGGCTTTCAAATCCCACATCCTCTTGGCAAATCTTTGCCCATGTGCACACACAGATACATTAAAAGCAGATAATTTGAAATTTGGTTTCAAATTATCTAGACTCCCTCGACTTGGTGGAAGATGCAATCATGCACCTTGGAAGTGTTCAAGGCCAGACTGGATGGGGCTCTGAGCAACTTGGTCTAGAGCAAGGAGTCCCTGCCTACAGCAGGGGGTTGGAACTAGGTGATCTTAAAGGTCTCTTCCAACCCAAACCATTCTATGGTTCTATGATTCTATGTTCATTCAAAGTGCTGGTCTGAGTACTGAGCCTAGATTCTCCTCCACACCTTCATTTTCAGCACCATATGGTATCAATTTCTCACACAACCAAACTTCACTTCTGGAAAATAATTACAGATCCTAGCCTTAATCTGCTTTCTTATGGACATCATTATTTCAAGTCCCTACATCCTCAGAACATTCATTTTATCTCTAGCATTATTGCTTCTCAAATGTAATTTGCTTCTGAACAGTATCCTTATGCTCATTTTTTAGTATTTTCCATTATTTTTAGACTACTGGGAAGAGAGGTGATCTTGTGCAGGAGACTAGCAGGGAGCTGGAAGCCAATATAATTTTCTTCTTGATGCTTTAAATGACAAACACTACTGGAAAAAAAGAGACAGACATTCTTGATATTCTCATAAACGCAAGCACTTCCTCACGAAGCCACACTGGTTGTTTCTTATTCTTTCCATACTACTTTTATAAACTCCTTAAGTACAGAGTAATTGAAATACAGTAGGTCTCCAGGTTGACAGATCGAGCAAATTTCAAATGAACTTATTTTCTTTGAACAGAGCATTCAGACCTATCATATTCTACTTGAAAAAAAATAAAATTGTTAAACTGAGAGCAGTCCTTACTCCATATTTAGTCTCAATTTAATCAGCTGTCCATAAGAAAAGCAGAAGTCAAATCACAGCTCAGAGGAGCATCTTGATGATGAATTGGCAGTTTTTCTAATTTTTAACAGTGTGCTTAATTGATAAGAGATACCTCTTTGTATACTTCTAAGGGCAGTTTCTGTTAACCTCATCCAACTGTCTGACAATGACAACTGAAATTTGATCATCTGAGAGCTGCTTTTGCTTCCATTTTCCTACTCCTCAGGGTCATAGGTGGGTAGGGATGATGCACTGGTGGTTTTTTATAAACGCTTCTGAATGCTGCAGAAAAGGAAAGAGGAACTGAGGCTGCTGCTCTGCTGCTGCCCACATATGAGGACTGCTGCTTGCTGGCTTGCTGGATGGGAGGCCAGTACAGAAACTGCCTCTGCAGATGGACAAAGGCAAAGCAAGATGCATCAACTGGGCAATGGCACCTCAGCAGTGGCAGCAGCCTCAGTGCTGAATCTCCATCACTTTTGTCTATAAGCTCACAAGAAGAATTATACTAAGATGCTTTTTCCATTCTTCTGTGATGCTTTTTGCACACTGCTGTGTGTTCTCGTTCTGTTTTTAGCAATTCCCCTGGCCTTTCTTATCTAGAATTAAATATGAACTTGTGAATTATGGCAAAAAGCAAGGAGGAGAGTTTATCATACTTAGAGAGGGACTGGGGAAAAAAAGGGAAGAAAGGATGCTTAGAATTCAAAATCCTAGCTGTATTTTCCCAACCTAAGTAATCAGAAAGAAAGTATTACAAAAATATATTTTAAACAGCACATTATATGATACCACATATGATTTGTTGACTTACTCATTTCTTGGTAGAAGTCACTCAGCTGAACAGGATTGGTTTCCATAAGTATTAACAGAGGGGGGCTAACGCAACGGGGAAATGGCAAAACAAAGCCCTCACAGGTCATTAAAGCCTTTAAAAATCAATAATTAACTACATAATGTGAGTGAATGTTCAAGTCAGTTCACTCCATATGGTCCATCTTCTTTCAGACAAGTCAGCTGCTAAAAACAAGCAGTAAGTCATCCCCATTCTTTTAATACTGTAAAAAATATTTGTTTTTATAACCAAATTGATTTAAGACGTAGTGCAGCCACAAAACATTCTAAACAGATGTCTAACTTGAAAGACACTAGCATACTTTCTTACTCTGTAGTTATGGAAATTTGAGGTGGATGGAACTTGAAACTTCAGTTTTTAAGCCCAAAGGAAAGTGTATACATATACATTAAAAAACACGTATGTTATAATAAATATCTATTTGTTTTAACAGTTGACTTTGGTGAATAGGAAACATGCTCGTTACACAGATCTGTGACTGGATTAAAAGCTGTGCAAACAGAAAACTTGTTACATTGCTTATGATTTATGTGAGAGGAAAAATCACCGTATGAATATGTGGATTTCTATTTACAGCTGTAGACGGCATAGAAAAGAGAGAGACTTTGTTGACGCATACATGAAGAATCTGAAGCGCAACACAGCCTGTGAGCTTTTCTAATTGTTTATTTGAGCACAGCACTTTCTAGTTGAAGTATTAGGAATGTTTCATCCACAGCAACAGAGGAGCACCAAACATTTCTGTCATTTACCTTGGGCACAGAGTTATGGTAGCACAAGAACTATATTCTGTTTCAGAAGGTTGCCTGCTGCTTTCCTCTGCATGGTGCATAGTGCCCAACTTGTCATGTCTTTTGGATGTCCTGATGAATTTTAAGCTTTGCAGAAAAGCACTTGCCAGTTGTGGATTATTGTATGGGTGCACATGGCAAGGAATAGAAGAAAGGCTCCGGTCACTTTTTTGTAATTTTTTTTTTAAATTTATAATGTTGAATACTGTAAACTTTAATCTGCTGTCTGGGTTGAGTGCCTGAACCTGCCAGGTTCCTAGTGGGGATCTGTAGGAAGAAACAAGCTACATATGGCTAATTGTACAGAGAATGAGGGCTCTGCACAACTCAACACTTTCTTTCCTTTCCCACAACAGAGGATGAAGTATTGAGATGAGGCAGTACTGTCTTCGCTTTCTCACAAGAAATAGTTTGGCAGTAGGTATTTCATGGACATAAACTCATATTTAAAATATAAACGGTAGATGTTAACCAGATATTATGCACTGCACTAACAGTAAAAGTTCAAATTAAGGAAATGGGAAAATATGAGATAATAACTTGAATACAAGGAAGCTAAAGCTACTGTGAGTAGACAGCCTTCCTCGGAGTTGCTGCAAGATGCATGCAACCCAACTTTGAGACCTACAGGCACTTTGCTCCCCTAATCAGGGAAGAACAGCTTGGGAAGTGGTAGTGGTTAATCACTGATGTGCTAATAGAAACAAGGTTTGTCAGTCCTCTGATTTCTCTGTCAATAAAGGAAGAATTTTGGCAGAGCCTGCCCTCATAGAGTTTGGCTGTTCACTTTCACAACCTTCCATCATATTTCTCTATCATCTGGCATTTTTACCATCTGTATCCCATTCAGCCACCTCAGGTGCCCCTTCTGCTAAGTCCTCAGGCAAGTTTAATAAAGTTTAACACTTTCAGTTTGCTCTCCTGTCATTCTTAGCTTTTCATTCTTCATGTCTTCCTTTGTATTTTCCATGCCTTAGAGACACCTCTGAGAAATGTTGCTATTTGTCAAACAGGCCTCATTTTCTCACAAATAAGTGAGAAGTTTGGTCTTTTTTTAAACTCAGCAGAATGGTAAATTTCAGTCAGTCACAGAGCTGTAGTTCTCAGGACAAAGCTCAATGGAGAAGACAACAGCCAAAGTATTGCTTCATCATGTCTTCCCTGTGATTTACAAAGATTTGACATAGTGCTTGATAGCTTTACTATTAAAGAAAATGTTCTGCCAAGATACATACTGAAAATTCACAATGTTTTTCTGAATTAATTTCCTTTGTCATCAAAATCTAATATGTACTTTGTAGGCAAATGCTTAGCAATGTGCCTCTCTATTCTGAAATGTTTCTGTGAGGAGACTTGGGATGCAATCAGGGTGGTCTAGGAAAGTCAGGTACACAGAACTGGGAGAGAAGAAACAGACAGATTAGGAAGCCAAAACAGGAAAGATACAGAACTGCAGGAATCAACTTGACCGAGTTCAAGGAGTGAGGGGGAGTAGGATGGATTTTTGCTTTAGATACTGAATACTTCTAGATTTGATGGCTAACTGCAAAACACATTTAATATAGTGAATTAAGGAATTCTTTTAATTCCTTGATAGGCACATTAGATATTTTGGCCAAATTTTAGCACCTTTTGCAGATCTCCTGTTCAATATCTTGAGATTTTTATATTAAAAACAATGAATCTTTAGGGTTGATACAATGAGTCAGCTGAGCTGGATGGTGCATTTGTTTCTCTAACTCTAATCACCTCGTCCCTTGCTTTCCCAGGTGCTCAGTTTGAGCTGGGGTGGATTGCTATCCTTTCTCTAAGCTCATAAGAGGCAGAAAATTAGCTACAGGAGAAAAAAAAATCGATACGCAAACAAGAAAGAAACCAAACTGAGATGATATATGGAGCAGGCTGGGCAAGAGCTTGCTTACAGTTATTTTCACCAGTGTGTTAATGTGATATTTCAACAACCACCACCAAAAAAAAAAAAAAAAATCCAAAAAAACACCAAAAAAAAACATTGAGTCTCTTGAGTGCAAGAAGAAAGCCTTCCCCTTTGGGAGTCCTTGCAACTTTTCTGGAACTTAAATTCAGCATATCAACCTCAGGCAAAGAGCAATTTTGCCATTTTCTCTGAAGCATTGCTGACAGAGCAAGTGTCCTCAAGGGAATGAGGCTGGATAGTGGTGAGCAAGAGGAAGGGGTGCAATTTCTGCAGTCTTTTCAGGCTTCAAGCTCTCTGGTGCACTTTCTCAGGAGGAGTCATCAATCTTGTTTCTTTGGAACTTGTTCTCTGTCATCAACCTCTCCTCTGCTGGCCATGCCTAACTAAATGTGTGGGTCTGAATAAGTGTACCATGCCAAGAACCCTGTTCAATTTCAGAGCTGGGAGACACAACAGGAGCCTTGCCAAGAGTGCTGTTTGCCTCCAGTGCTCTTGTTGGCCACTTTCAAATCCTTGATCTTTATTCCATTTTAGATGGTGTCACATCTTCGGCTCTGCCTGACTCCTACAGTGGCTGTACTGCAAGTGTATCAGCTTCCACCTCAAGACAGGACTCTCTGCGTCTTCACTTTACCACACAGGCAGGCATCAGTTGAAGCATGATGTCCAATGCTGAAAAAATGTCAGCTGTCTTTGCAAGAGTGTGTCTGCTGAGTGCTAGAGCATGCAGGTGCCACAAGCAAAGCTTAGCTCCATCAGAACATTAACGCAAACATCTGTTCACTTTTACCTTGGAAGTAATATTGTCCTTCACACTTCTCACATCACCTCCCGTTCCTCCTGCGAAGGGCAGCAACAACAGGCACCGTCCAGAAGTAGCAGGCGTTTGCAGAAACAGCCCTTTCCAAACTGGCTACCCAGAACTTGAGTACTCTGCTGGAACTGCCCCTAGGGACAGGGTAGGTTTGCATTTCCTTCTGAGGCAGAAAATCACCCTGACTGGAGCAAGTGGGCTCCAGTCCTGGATGCACAGACAGGAGCACAATCAGACAGAGATTGTAGCTTGCTACCTCTGTCTTTCATAGCCATTGGAGAATTACAGTAGAACTTGCTATCAGCATCAGAGTGTAAGAATCTCACCTACACTTCACCAAGACTATGCTAGTTAAAATTTTCTTGCACCATTTTTCTTCAGGAGTTCTCTTTGTATTACTTTTCGCAAATAGAGAGTCTTTCTGAGTGCCCAGATGTGCAGATAAATTTTCCTGGTTTTAGGATGGGGAGATCAAGGCATCTCTCTGAAGCATTTTGGCATCCATGTCTGGAAATTGAATCCAGTTCCTTTTACGCTTAATCAGTGCCTGGCAAAAAGGTTTATATAAAAAGCTGGTTGGTGATGCAAATTTTAATATTGAGTCATGGATTTATACCAATGGTGAGAAGCATGCAGTAATGCAATTTTTCACAAACTAGATCATTCATTTGCAACTTTTCAAACTTTTCTTATGTTGTTCTACTGCCTGCACTCTAAAAAGACTCATCCTGTAGGTTTAAGGACAGAAAAAGACACATGCAGGCTCTGGTTTTGTTTTAGGCTCTTAAGCTAGTATTAGGAGAAGATCACGCTAAGTGGTTACAGTACTGTCACAGTGACTTATGCTTCTCACATATTCTAGGCAACAGAACCAAAAGAAACAGATTTCTCGCTAATGGGCAAAATGATATAGTGCATAAATTTTACTCTTTCCAACCCATTTCAACATGGTCTGCTGATGTTATTCACATTCTTATAACTTTTGGGCACAGATATAGTTGGTGAGGGATAGCAAACAATGCTGTTTTTCATCTTTCTTTCTAGTGTCTTCTAGTGTTTTGGGTTTTTTGATTTTTTTTTTTCTTTTTGTCTTCTGAAGTCACTTTTTGCAACTGCTGGCTGGGGGAAATATGCTCCTAAAAATTTGAGTTAAATCTGAACCTGAGTTTGGCTCAAATGCCTGAAGTTGAGCAGTCACACTTAAGATTTTGATTTTTTGACCAACGCTTGGAATGGCAAATGAGTTTCCTCAGTCCACCAGTAAAATATGGTTCCAGAGTAACCTTTCCTCCCTGAAAGCTCAGAAGTGCAGATATGTTTTAATATGACTAGAGGAAACTCATTAAGAAACTTCAACTATTGAAGGGAGAAAGTGGCACGTCTTGTACCCAGCTACCAGTAGCTTCCCAACAGGTACTGCACCAAAGAGATGGAGAGAAGTAGGAATACTTACAGATCCAAAAAGAGCAGTTCATGATTGTGTTATATCATGTGTCATGCTGTTCTTTTTCAGCTATGAATGTCAGCAAAGGGACAGGTTCTTTTCACATTTGAACCTCCCCGGTGGCTGATGGAAGTGCGCATCCATTTTCTAAACTCCTGGTCCATAACACGCATCACTTTTGCCTGTAGTTTTTCCCTACTGTTCTTACAATTCACAATCTTTCTTCTTCCCTGGGTGACAAGGGAGGGGAAGGGTTAAAGAAGTGAAAGCTTGGAGCAGAGTAAGGAAGAATGTGGTGGAAAGAAAGTAATCACAGCTCTTTAGAAGACAAGTGATCAGAGCTGTTTTGTTTTAGAGCCATCCTTTATCACATTATTTGCTGTGGCTGGGCTTATCAACTCTATACAGGTGAGGTGCTGGGTCTAATGAGATTATTCTGTTAAGGTCTGATCCTGTCACTTGTGGGGATGAGCAAGGAGATGATGAGAAAACTCAGACAGCATAAAGAATTATACAGAATATGGAAAGGGGAACAAGACGCTAGGGATCAATGTAGGAATTTTGTCAGAGTATGCATGGATGTGATAAGAACAACCATTTGGAATTCATCTGGCAAGGGATGTAAAGGACAACAAGAAAGACTTCTTCAAATATATCAGGGACAAAAGGAAGAGTAGCAGAAATGTGGGCCTGCTACTGAATGAGGCTGGGTCCTGCATCTGGCAAGGAATAACCCCATGCAGCAGTAAAGGATAGGGGCTGACCTACCGGAAAGCAGCCCTACAGAGAAAGACTTGGGAGTCCTTGTAGACTGAGCATGAGCCAGCAGTGTGCCCTTTGTGGCCAAGAAGACCAATGGTATCCTGGGCTGCATTAGGAAGAGTGTTGCCAGTGTGTCTAGGGAGGATCTTCCCCCCTACTCAGCCCTGGTTAAGCAACATCTGGAATACTGTATGCAGTTTTGGGCTCAGTAATGCAAGAAAGACAGGAAAGGCTGCTCCTAGAGTGAGTCCAGCAAAGGGCTACAAAGATGCTTAAGGGATGCTGGAACATCTCTCCTATGAGCAAAGTCTGAGGGTATCTTATTGTGTACAGATGTCTTAAGGGAGGGCATCAATAGAATGGGGTCAGGCTGTTTTCTGTGATGCCTGGCAAAGGATGAGGTAACAGGCCCAAACTGAAACACAGGAAGTTTTATTTGCATATGAGAAAAAACTTCTTTATTTTGAGAGTGACAGAATACTGGAACAGGCTGCCCAGGAGGTTGTGGAGGCTTCCTCTGTGGAGATATTCAAAACCCACTTGGGCATGATCCCAGTGCTCTAGGTGACTGCTTGAAGCAAGGAAGTTGGATCATTGTTCTGTGATTCTATGAGCAGATGATCCCAAGTGGTCCCTTCCAACCCCAACAAACTGTGATAGATAAACACCAGAAGAACACTGAACTGAAGAATAAAGGGTACTACTCTGTCAGATTCCAGAAATTCCGTGGCTATACTGTTCAAATGTTTCAATAACCTATTAAAAACTTTTCCATTATTATTTTGTACAAAACAACTTAATTTTTTTCTCATCCTTTTCCCAGCAGAGGTGAGCAATGGTTACACCATATCATTCCAATTTGTAGGATTTAATATGCTCCTTCTAAAAAAGAGAGGAAAACTGAAAAAATAATCATTTCCTTCCTTAATTTGACAGACATCATTGTTTTTAAACTTCTGGTCACTCTTGTTAGCCTACGCTGATTTGCTTTTGGGGGTCTTTTTACTTGAAGTATTGTGTTTTAGAACTAGGCACTGCTTGATTTCTGTAGTTATTGTAGCTTCTTGTTAAAGAACAATATTCTCATGTGGCAAAATGGGCAGGATAATGTTTGTCCATCACAGCTCAGTTCTTCAGTGGAAATGTAGATAAAGCGGGAATAACACAGCAGCTAATTATCATTCCCTGGAGGAAATGTGAGCTGTGGAACATGAATGTTCAAAAAATTCAGTCAATACATAAATTAATTATTCAGTTGTACATTTAATAAAGCGATATGAAGTTATCCAGTCTGTACTTTGCAGCTTTCTTAAGTATCCAGTTCAAACACACTAAAATCTTTGGAAAGAGGGCAGAGTATGTGTTTATGCCAAGACAGCCTAACTTTGTATGCCATTACTCTCCCTTCGAAGGTTATAGAAGTTTTCCAAAATAGTCTCAACACTAGTTTTTTTTTCCATAAAAAGACTGCAGACTAAGATAAGGCACCCTTATTTTTATGCAGAGCCCTGATGCACTCACTGCACTGTACAATTCCTGTTGGTTCATTGTACACCAAAAAGTAGTAAGATTACTTAAAGCAACCTGGCTGCCTAGGAGAGCTGCATGAGAATATCCTGCGCCATATTTCAAGCAAAGACTTCTGCACATTGAGTCAGTGGCAGCCATCATGGTCAGGAAATTTTCCTGCCTGTACAATGCAGCCTTATGCAATAGCCCTCCCCCTAGCTTTAAGGATGACAAGTCTCAGCAGGAAGAAAAAATGAAGCAACGGTGATTTCTAGTGATGTTCTGCAGTGATTTGGAAACTTTCCACCTTCAAACCTTCATTTCCTTGTGTGGAGAAAGACCATGGCTGGAACTTGCACTGGTACCACTGGTAATCTTGCCTTTATTAAACAGTTCTGGGAAATGGGAAGGAGGAAGTGATGCATTTGCAGTGTACTGCAAAAGATGGACCTGTAGAACTTCTATTTTCTCATCCCCTGTTTTAAAAATGTAGCTACACCCTGAGATCTGTCTGTGGGCATTCCAGAGACACATGTTAATCAGTTACTGACACCAGCAGACTTCTACCAGCATCTCCAAGTGCTGTTCCTCTGCTGAGCTCTAACTTCTTCAGGTGTTTTTCCTCCACAGCACCTGCAGTCCTTCCTAACCTCTTCACAAATACTTATGCCACACAGAAACAGAAGTCTTGCACAGCAAAGAGCTCTCTCCCCTTCCAACAGCTGACTCCTTTCTTCTGAGCATCTGTGCCAATCCCAGCACAGGTCTCCTCCCACTGCAGTAAGACCAAAAAAAAAAAAAAGAGGAATCATCTTAAACACTCCCTCTTGCATGCCAAATGAAAAACTGTTGTTTCTGAGTCACTGCTGGGGCTCTGAGTACTCTCTTCATATGCCTCTTATGCACTAGTCCTACTCTGACAGACACTGTGGGAAGAATATAAGCGTTACCATTCCGGGAGTCGTTCCCTGCTGTCCTCAAAGCCGGAGGAGAGAGACTGACAGCAAGACAGCACTGCTGTTCATTTCTGCTGGGTCATCTTAGTTGCAGACTTTGGACTCATCTCACAGGGGCGCAGGGATTTCCTGTGATGCAGGAAGTGCGAAGCATCTGCCCTAAGCTTCTTCTCAGCAGAACTTTAATGCACCAAAGATTCCTTTGCTTACAGATTTTTTGGGGCAGTATAACCTTCTTTTTTTTTTTTTTCCACACTGCTAAAATATTTAGGAGTAATCTGCACTGCTGAAATTCCCAAGCATGTTTCTTTAGAAAAAAATGAAGGTGTTTGTAAACGTTTCTCTTTGCTCAGTTTATTCATTCTGCTCTTTCCTTTCATTAGCAATTGGAGGGAGCTTTTAAAAGTTATTATATCCCTGGAATGGCAAAGCTTGGCTTTGCTTTAAGAAAGTTAAAGACTGCAGCAAATACGTTCCAAACAGATTGGATATCTGTGTTTAGAAATGTGATTTGGCAAGTGGAAAACTGTACCTGGCACATGACTGATTGATTGCACTTTGTGATATTATGTTCTAATTTCTTAATATGCTGACTTCAAGTGGCTTGTGGTCACTGATTACAAGTTTCACTATTCTTCTCACCTTCTGATTCAGTTCTTCGTTATTCCTTTCCAATATGTGAGTTATAGACAAATATTTTGAAATACAAACTGTGATGCATCACAGACATCATGCCATTAAGAGATTCTGTAATTTCTTAACATCCATTCATACACGCCCTGTGGACTTAGTGAAGTTAGATTCTTTTAGCTTTCCAATTTAGTGTTGACTATTTTTAGATAATATTGGGTATGTTATATAGCAAGGGAATTAAGATATATGAAAAAGACAAGATAAAAGTTATTTAAAGTTGAATACTGTTTCTGCCTGCGAAAGTTAAATGTTTTTGACAGAACAACACAGTATTTGCAGAATCGTGGTTTGAAAGCATGTTTTTATTTCAGTTAAGAATCACTTTATATTCCTTTGTTTTGCTAATGAACAATTAGGTACAAATCATTAACTTCCAGTCAAAATGCAGATTTAAAACCCATTTTCTACTCAGGCTGTCTAAATCTTCCTCAGTTGCCCGGAACTACGCTGCATGAGAAGGAGCAAACAAATTCTTTAAGAAATCAGCTCGTTTATTCCTCTCTCCAAGTTCAAAGTCAGTGAAGCCTGGCTTTCTTAGCAGTCAGAAGGGATAGAAAGGAAGAGACAGATACATAAGGTATTCCTTTGATGAGTGTGTCAGTCTTTCCTTTAGTAGATTTCTCATGTGGTTTTTGTGGTATACAGTATGATATACACCATGTGCATTACTAAGTGCATTCGTTTCATATGATGACTGACGTCTGTCTCTTGTTTATTATTCCACTGTTGACAAGCTCCATGAAACTAAAAGCAAGAAATTTGTCCTTCTGAAACCAAAAGTATCAGCAACAGCAATGCTCGGTGAGTCAAAAAACCCTGGTGACTTTCTTACTTACAGTTTTTCGTGTGTATCAAAAAAGGTGAGAGTTGAGCTGGGCAGTACTCCAGCAATGAGTCCCTCACAACATTTTCTCCAGGAATCACCCTAAGCTGCCAGTGCAATGTAGCCCTTTAGCTGTCTATAGATACCATCTGACAGATCTCTCAGGTGTGGAAATTATTCTCAGGCTTCTGGAACAGATATCTTCTGCTGAAACTGTGTCAAGGAATAAAGTGTGGAGTTGGTCATTTCAGAACTGTATATCAGGAATGCCAATGAAGTAGAGAAGATAAAGTGATATCTGATGGGAGAGATGAGAACGAGGGCAAGTCCAGGAGATACATTGCTTTTGTAGACTTTGAATATCCTGTGACACCAATTTTCTTGGTAAAATAGGAAGTGCCTTCATGCTTTCTGCTCAATTAATCTGTATATTCTTTGTGTGAATGCACTGTTGTGTGGGGAAGAAAAAGCCAGGACAAAGATGTTCAGGACCTGCCATGAGTGGTCATGACCACATAACATTTCTAGAACAGAGCTGACCTACTGTTAGTATCCATGCTTTTGTAAAGCACAGAGCTCAGACTCAGAGATCCTGCAGGACCTCTGTCTTTTTGCATCTGTGCTCTGGACATTCACAGCCACGTTTCAGACTGGCAGTGGTAGATGCGTATGTGTGGTAGAGCATCTTTTACCTTCCTTATCACCACTACCAATCACGATTTTGCCAATACTTCCCTTATCTTGCTATTACAATATTCCCAAAGCAGCTCAGCTGCTGGATGTGCTGCACGCTGACTGCCTGGCTGGGCAGTGCAGCCAATAAACCCTTCTGGATTTCAGAGCATGAGTTATTAGCATAAGATATTCACAGAGCATTGGGACTTTGCCTAAGGTGAGGAGCCCTGCTGAACCTGAGCTTATTGATGTTACCCAGAGGAGTACTTAATACAGCCCAAAAATAATTTGGATATTCTGCTGACCAGCACAATGCAAAATCTGTGGAAAACAGTGACATTAGGACCTAGCAGCAGTACTCCAGATTCACCCAGACAGGCAGTAGTCCTTAGTTCTTTGTTTATATTCTGCTTCTTTAGTAATACAATAAATACCAAGTAACTCTTCTGGAACTTGAGATAGGGATCTGTAGCATTTTTCAATCTTGGCACAAGTTGTCATTATTAAAAACAAAAATCTGCATGAGGGAGTGGGAGATGAGAGCAGACAACTTACCATAGATGATCCTTCTGTTGAAGTGAAGATAACTGATAATATCTGTACATTTGGCTTCACTGTAATTCGTGCAAGAGCCCAGATAGTAGCAGTCCACAGATTCCTCTTTTCTGCCCACTTAGTCTTCAGATTTTCCCCAAAGTGAACAGAATCAGAGAAAAGAGAACATTTGGCTTATTTTACTGTACAGTGCATATTTTACTATTTTCTCTTTGAATAATCTCACTGATGTTTGGAAAATTCCTAGATATTTTTGTATGCTACAAATGTATTGGCAAATACAAAAGCTACTTCTATGCTTAGCTTATGTCCTCCAGGTGTTTGCTTATTTAATTTGCAATGAGATCCCAGACCATGGGACTGGTGGTGGTGGGTGAGGGGACAAGTCCCTCTTGGCAGGATGGATTGTGTGAGAAGCTGACCAGAGTGGCATGCATTGCTTTTTAATGATTTCTTGCAACTTTTTAAAGTTATGCCATTAAAACAAATCTCTTGTGGTGATGGGTTATGTTTGTATGTAGTGCCAGAGGACTGAGAGAAGGATTTTTGATACTTGATGATGGAGGAGCCCCTGGCGAGGAGAGAAAATCCCTTGGTTATTGATGTTGATACCATTCAGCATTCATTTCTCTGCTAAGAAAAAAGATGTGTGGTGTTCTCAGATACATAGTGTGCCAAAAGCATCGTAAGGGTGGCTTTGGACTGTGAGGAAACATGGTAGGAGCAGAGCTGGCTGGTCTGCCAGCCATGGCTCCAGGCTGCTTGGAGCAGGAGCACTGCTGAGACCAAAATACCAACCCTGAGAAGCATAGGACTTAGCCAGGCCAGGGTGGTGAGCGGGGCACAACTGCTAATAGCGTAGTGTGGCTATTTGGTCAACCCCACAGTGCTGGGAGGAAGGACTATGTCAGGACAACTGCCAGCAGCTGATGGCTGTTCCTTCTATTAGTTAAGCAGGTTTTCCAAGTTTATATGTTGTTGTAGTATTTTCTTTTCCCTGGCCTCTCTCCTTGGGTCAAGAAAATGTGTAGTCTGGAGTCCTTTTGTTTAGCTCTCAGCTTGGGAGTGGGAAAAAGTTACTCATTGCTGAGCTCTCAGGATAATTTAATTTCCTGGGTCTCTAGGCTGGTGATTTATACTGGTGTCGCTTAAGAGTTTTAGCAAGAGCATCTAGGAGCTGAGTTGACAGAAATGATGTGACAAGGTACAGGTAAGTTTTCTTTGAAAAAAGGAAACAAACGTAAACGTTACCAAGAATGTCGAACACAGAGCAGGAGCTTCCGTTACTTTGTGTGTACTTCAGTGTTATCTGTGCTCATCGGCCTCCCTGCGCTTTGGTTGTCTTTGTTTTCATTTTCGCATGAACACAATGATGGGGCTTCCAGACTGAGGTATTTCAGGCACTACGTCTTACGCAACTTGCTCTTAAGCAGCTGAGACATGGGTGCCTATCTGTGTATGACAAGGATTAGTTTATTGCTTATTTAATAGGGATCTTGAAAACTTGTTTATAACTGTTTACATACAATTTTTTCAACAATTCTGATTGCCTAAGGCTACAGCATGTTCACTGTGCTTATGCGCAGCGTATAACCCCCATGTGGCCTCAGGCAAATGGAGTGGTTAAAAGATTTATGCGCTGCGTGGATAAACAAAATCTGGGAGAATTTGCCTGAGGCTTTGCCTGGATTGGCAAAATGGTGTGATTTTAAAACGTGAGAATTAGTACCTGGCGTTTCTCATGAAGGGTGATTTGATGAGGAAAAACCTGGGTTGGAGAGTTGGTTTTAAAAGAAACCCCACTGAGGTGTGGTACGTGCAAAGCAGTTACCAGGTATCATCATGTAGAAACAACCCTCTTTCCTGGATGTAACTTAGGTAAAGAAATGCCTCGAAGATTTTCAAGAATTTCCCCAACTGATCAGTGCAAAGAACAGAGATGGGAATTTGGGGATTTCTTTTTTGACAGAGGAAATGAACACAGGACTGCCAAAATGCCCGGCAGGTTCCGAGCCTGTCCTGAGCTTCGTGAAGGATTTCCCGGAGCCTGGAATCACAGGGAAGGCTTCCACAGAGGTGGGGATTCCACCTGCGGCATTTCCCTAGACAAAACTCTAGTCAGGGAGAGGGAAAAAAAAAAGTATCCAGAGGGTTTGGAAAGCCTTGCACACTCTTTTAAACTGCATACGAGAGGCTCTATATAATTATGATTGTGCTGGGAGAGTGACTGATTCTCTTTCAGTATAAATCACAGAATCACAGGAGCTAGAACGGGACCTCTGGAGATCATCGAATCCAGGCCCGCGCTAAAGCAGGTTCCCTACAGGGTCTTGAATATCTTCACGGAAGGAGGCTCTGACCGGCTCAGCCTGAAGCGACCTAAAGATGTCTGCTCGCCTTGGAACGCCAGGCAGCAGGTAACCCCCACACACGCGCCGCGGCCGAGCACTGGGGCAGGGCCCGAGCGCCGCGCAGCGCTGTGCCGGCGGCGGGACTGTGCCCGTGGCCGCGCCCGGCCCGCGGCTCGCGGCTGCCGCCCGCCGGATGGAGCGGGCTTGGCAGGGAGGCGGTGGCCGGGGCCGAAGGTGGGCCTCGCGGCCGGCTCCTCCTCCGTGAGGCCTCGGGAGCTGTCCGGGCGGGCTGCGCCGTGCCGGGTCTGCTCGTCGTGGCAGCCGCTACCTCTCTGTCTGTCGTTTGCTGTTCGTTGTTGATGGGATGGCAGCAAAGCAAGAGAGAGCCGTGGGCACCTTCGGTCGGGCTCTGCCCTGCGGATGAGTGCCATTCCTGTTAGCGCTCTCCTCTAAGCCTCGGGATTACTGAGGGGGATTCTACCCGCAGTGTTTCCTACAAAACTAGTTGGTGAGAGGGTATCCAGAGGGCTACGTTAAAGAGCCCTTCAGCAATTTCATTTTTGTTGTTCCTGGGGGAAATTCTCAGCACTCAGATCGTGCTACTTTGCCAAATACTTGCTCATAAGCCAGAAAAAAGAATCTAATTAAAACAGTCAGTGTATGGAAATGTCTCCTATCCATCACTCAGAACGCCTCATGTCCTCACTCTCATCTTTTCAGTTTTACTCACAAGCCATGAGATCCAACTGCAAGATTTTGCTGTTGGATTCCCCAGAGCTATGAACAGAGATGTCAGTTCATCTTTTGATGCCAACCCTTGTTGTCACAGAATATCCCAAGTGGGAAGATACCAACCAGGGTCATCGAGTCCAACTCATGGCTCCACGCAGGACCGCCCAAAATCCAGTTATATTCCCCTTTCACTGTCATTACAGAATCATGCTCTGATGGTCAGGGTCCCTGCTTGTCGGGTGCTTTTCTACCTGTAGGCATCTATTCCAAATTCATTGTTGTGTGCTTCTCTGCTTTGAGACACTTCTGTGAATTAGCTCATCTCACAGAATAAGTGATACCAGGGCTGTCTTCCTGTATTATTACCATTTTGGCAAATTTGGACCTGACAATAAACAAGAGGGATGACTTGTAAATTTTCTGCAAGATTGTTCCCACTGCCAATACCTGTGGAATGTCTCTGCAAAAAAGCTTTGACCAACAGCTGCTTTTCAAGTATTTTTATGTCTGTCATTTCTGTCAGTTAATCAATTATTAGGCCATTTTATTTGGAACATTTCTCTCTCTCTCTTTTTTTGTAAATCATGTTACATTAAAGCACGCAGTCTATCAATGTCCGTGTGTTTTTCATCATTACCTCTTTTCATTTTATTACCTCTTTCATCACACTTAGGACTTTGTCTAAAAACAAAACCAGATTTATTTGATACAATGCACCTTTTTTTTCTCTCTCTCTACAGAAAGGATGCTAATTACATTCAGATTTCCCATAGTGACCCTTTCCTCAGCTAGTATCCATCAGTGCTCCTCCAGGGTGCTGAATCTTCCCAGTGTTCTGAGATGAGTGTCAGTTAAGCAGAAATGGTCAGCCATCAGTTCTGGGGCTCGCAGTACAAGCTTCCTGCACATTTTAATGGCACATAACAAAACAAAACACTTTCTCCTTCTAGCAGAAATTCATTTTCTTTGAAAAAATCTGTGTTTATTTATATTTCTCACACAACCAGTCTACTGTCAACCAGAAACCAGTAATTTACTGATTTCTGAATGCAGAAGAAACTATTTGTTTTATCATTTGCCTTTTCTGTATCACCAACTGTTTACCATTGGCATATATAAACAAGAATGTTTACTTCATTATTTTATGGGTTTTTTTTTCACACTCTCTTGTACACCTCAAAGACTTCAGCTTCATGTCCTTAGCTCTGCTGGTTAAACCTTCTTTCCCTACTGTGATTAACATTCATCACTGCTGAACTTCTTTAGCTTCTAGTTCATATTTATTACCATTCATTTTTGCTTCCTTTTCCTTATTAAACAATACCCTTTCTGCCAACAGCTACATTTATTTCTCCTTTGGGTAGACTCCACTTATGTTGTTCTCTTCATTTCTCTACCAAGAGGCAACTTTTGTTCAGAAACCAGCAGTGGCAAGAAAAAGGCTGTAGATGGAAGTTAGGTCTTTTGCTACATCTGAAGGTTTAGATGAAATAAATAAATAAACAAACTAGCCTTCAGCTGCACAAACCCATCTTCAGGTGTCCTGTGTTCACATTCTGAAAGTTTTGAGAACCTTGAAGAGCACCCTGCTGGACAAAAGTAATCACCTACAAAAGCTATTTAACTCACTTCTGGCTGAAAATGAGTTAAGGAGGAGAAGGAGAAGCCTTATTTTGATGTGAGGAGTGACTGAAATGTGTAAAAACGATGTTTGACTCCTACTTTTATACATGATTGTGTATAAAACATATATACACGACCTTTTCTTTTTTCTTTTGAATTTCATGACAGTGCTTTTTGCTTTCTGATCAAATGCAGTGGGAGAGATTTGCTCTTATTTTTCTGTATCAATTTGTGGAATATAACCCAAACAGAGCCTGCTGAACAAGAGTTGGTTGCACGAAGTTGGCATACAGGACAAGGTTTAGATCCAGTAGCCACCGTCTGTTTGAGAACTGCTCCTCACAGTGTAGGTTGGTTAAGGCTGTAGCTGTGCCTCTGTAACTCCACCTGCCTCCAGCTGCATCTGCTAAACTTATCTATGCCTAATTGCGTGTAGTCTGGTACTCATGTCAAATGCCTGAGTCGTGACCAAAAGTTAACAAGGAAAAGAGAAGTGCCACCTCTGCCAGAAACATGGCAACCATAAAACCCGTGCGACAATTAACCGAGGAATACTCCTTCATGTTTTGGGGAACTGAAAGTGAGGTCTTAAAGAGCCAACAGAATTTGCACTGTTTTTCTGTCTTTATCTCAGCTTGCATAGCCTCCTTGCTATTATGACAAAATGACAAAAAGGGGTATAAAATCTGGATGCTGGAGGACATTGGAGTTCCCCTCAGATTGCAAGCCCCCTCCTCCCCGCAACTCCAGTTGTGTGAAGTACCCCATCATGTGACAGATGTGCCAGTGAGACAGGTCATGTAATTTTTCCTGCCTTAATTTAATTTTTCTGGAATTCGTATAACGTTACCCAACCTAATCTACCTCCCTCTCTCCCCCTCCCTGGAATACTGATTAGTCACAGGCCAATACATTGTTTGCTTAGAATACAATAGATCACATAAATGCAACAGCTTGCTCAGAATACATATCATAGTTTTGGTGCACCATAGTCATGGTCTTCCTGCTCAGCAAAACAAACCAGAGAACAAGGTGACAAGCAAGTGAAAAACCACCTTATGTTGGTGTAAGAGACACCAACTGATTGAGCCATGTGCACTCTTACCTGATTTGAACCAGCCTTAAGGACTTTGAGTTTCTAACTCAAGGTTCTACATGAGAAGGTAGGGCAACATGCTAAGATGAGGGAAGCTGTATTTAGAGCAAATAAAGAAGGTATTTTTTCACTTTACATATAGTCCAACTGTGGAACACATGGTTACTGATAACTTACAGAAGTTCAAAAAAATGTTTTACAAATTTTTTCCATAGAAAGCTATTAAATATAAAAAACTCTCATGAAGCATCCATCTTACAGATCAGTGTGTACTCTGGAAGTACTGTATGCTTACTTTGTTTAATGCTTTTTGCTCGGCTTGTGCTGCTGGCCATTCTCCTAGGTTAGATACCAGATTTGGTGGAGCTGTATTGTGATCCAGAACAACTGCATGGTCACGTGCACCTGGACCCACCTGCCTCTGAGGTCCTGTCCTGGCAAGACATCTGCCCATACCACAGCAGGTACAGGTGATGCCACAGTACTGGTTAGTCGCCTGTGCTTTTGTAGACTTCCTCCTGATATCCTTGAGGTGCTCTTAATAGGAATCCAATTATTTTTGTTGCCAATCTATCACTACCAAAGACTGCCCATAAAAAGTGCTCATGCTTATGCTCAGGTTCAAATGTGAGCTACTCAGTAAACATATAGGGTAAACATTTTAGAGAAGCTTGTGACCATATCAGTGTTTGCCCAACAAAAATACCAAATTCTGTGGAAAAATATACAGAGGGCTTCACAAACCGCACTTTCTCTCACTGAGTCTGAGAATGTAACTCAGAGTTTCTCTCTTCCATGCAACTGAGCAGAGTTTAGTTTAGGACAGAAATAGCACAGCCACGGGTAAATTCAGTGATGCTATTTGAAAACAAGAGAGAAAGGAGAGAAAGGAGACTGAAAATCTCTTCTAATTAATACTTAACAATAGTTGAGGATTTATTGACCTTTCTGTGAATTTACAGTTTCCACTGGCAATATTTAGATACGCTTTCTCAGAAACTCTTCACAGTTTATGTTTAGTAATTTATGATTCAACATTTTACAAGAAACAAGGCACTAAAATGTACAGTTAGTTAGTCATCCTTATTACATACTGTATGAGTTTCAGACATACAGCAGATTCCTCTCACTTGGACAAATAGTGACTCTTTTCTTCCAGTGTCACATTTTATTGCGTTTCTTACATCTCCACCATTAGAAATTATACATTTTAGAACCCTACTTTTGTGTCCTTTCAGTTGCTGTTTCTGTAGGAATAGCAAAGAATTTACTACGAAATAGTAAATGTCTACCAAATAAAGATTCTTCCCATTTCTAAGGACGTAGACATACCAACTGCAAGCTTCTTGGGATTCAGACCTTAACATGGGTGTTATTTATCCAATTTATTTATCAATTATGAAACCGATCAACAAAAATCGTTGTTTGAAGGAGCAGTGGCAGAAGCTACTTCTGTGCAGGACAGGAACAACACTGATGATAATCTCAGGCACTAAAATACTAAACTAACACTTCATGGTGGGTGAGATGGCTGAGGCTGACACCATGCTAGACAAATCAGATTCACCTCATGGCTTAACCAGAGTTGGGGCTGAAATAATGTATAGTTTTCGGTGCAATTAAAAAGCAAACCCAGAAACTTGCTAATAAAAGGCGAAGACCACAAGAGATACCATCTAATATTCTATTAAATATTTAACACCAGAAGGAGTGTGCACATTTTCAAGTATCTTAGGACAAATTGCTCAGGACTTAAGTGCTAGTTCTCTTCTGCAATTGCTGCTCCAAAAGTGATGCCTCCTGTTTTATTATATTGGCATCAGAGGCAGATGTTGATGGGATGGCAGTAGTGGTTGAACCCTCCCACCAATACTGTGTTACATTTTGTTGCTGTGTGACAGATGGCAGCAGAGAAGCAGACTGACAAAATGGTGCCTCATGTGGAAGTACGTATGAAGCAAAAGTGTGGAACCGAATTCAGAAAAATTTGTACCCGTTGATACTCACTGAAATTTGCTGAACGTTTATGGAGACCAAACAGTGGATGTGAGCACAGTGAGGCAGTGGGTGGTGCATCTGAGCAGTGGTGACAGCGGCAGCGGGTCACCTCTGCTGGTGCAGATTTTTACAAGCACAGGATGCAGGCTCCTGTTCATCGCTAGTGAAAATGCATAGCTAATGGTGGTGACTGTGATGAAAAATAGTATTTTGTAGCTGCGAATTTGCTCTATAAATAGTGTTATTGTGCTCTTTGTTGTAGCTTCCATGGAAATAAACAGGAGGCATTACTTTACTTTTAGAATTGCCTCTGTAGATGCTCACTGACAATAAGCACAAACACTGTACAATGCCGTTTTATATATTGCTAAAATACAGCAGAAACTAATGGTGCATAAGTCCAACACAGTGTAAATAAAGCGTGGTTTCCTAATTTCAACCACTTACACAAGAATGACGAAGAGGAGCACCTGGGTTCAAGTTTCTTCTTGAGATTACCAAGCTCTAGGGGCTGGCAGTGGTTTAGGGATCAGATTTCCCATTCCTTTGCATTTGGATAGTAGCAATACTGAGCATTCTGCATACACATGGAAAGATTCTGCTTTGATTTTGAGAACATCCTCACAGTCCCCATGACCAAAGGAATTCAGGTGCTTGTGGAATATACATGCAAAACAGGGAAAATCTCTGCAAGATTAAAAAATGGCAGTGGAGGGAGAACTGCTTGTAACAACCTTGAATAACAACACCCTGAGTCATTGCCAGATTAAAACAACAGTTGCTTTTTCCCCTTGGAAAAAGAAGAGTTCTTCAAACCTGGCCAACACGATGTACAATTATGTACATTGTACAGTTGACAATAATGCATCTAGAAATGAATTCTCTCTTAAAGCCGTTTTCCGTCTCAAGTACTGTAAAAAATACTTTTGTAAACTGCATACATTTTTGTAAAAGAGGTTCTTATGTAGCAACAAGAGCCATTCCAGGAGAAATAAAGTTAAAGAAAACCATAATGTGATTGCTCCTGTTAAGCAATATATCTAGCATCCAACACTGGTACTGCTGGGTGCCAGCTGTATGCATTACGACTGAAGTCCAGAAATACAACCACAAAGAGGATGCTCTGAGGGCTGTGCCTTCTGGTTCTGTGGAACCTTTTCAAGTACTGGTCTGAAATACCAGGACATCTCATGTCTAGAACCTAAAGATCAGAACTCTCCTTATTTAACACTAGACACTTAAGAAAAAAAAAAGAAAAAGAAAAAAAAAAAAAGAGGGAAGTAAAAATAAACACAAAAGACCATGAATAGAGGAAAACATCAAATATGTAGAAAAATAGTATACCTATTTTTCATTTTGTTTAACTTATATACATCCATGTGGGGATTCATTAACAACAGCTATGTTTAGTTTTTTTAAGGAACTTGAAGTAATGATGGAAGTAGCAAAGATTTTACACAGAATGGGTGAGCGTGTCTATATGATGCGTTTCCTGTACTGGTTAACCAATTCCTAACAGAAAACTGAACCCATCAGACTGAAGCTGTGGTAATTTATTGCTCTTGGTAGTTGAACATTTGACAAGGTATAATTTCAGTCTGTCCCATGATTTGGAAGATGTCAATGTACAATCTATATTTTTTAAATTGCTTACCATTTTTACAGATCACCAAAATAACCCCCTGCAGTTACTACACCCATACTTTTTACATTGTGAGAGTTTGCAGATCAAGTTTGCTGTACCATTGAGCTTTGGACAGTTAACCCCAAGTTGTGTAGGAGAAGGGTGCAGACCTCGGCCACTTTTTTCCCACATCTGACTTCTCCAGCCCTGCTGGCAATGCGTTTGTGCCAGATTTACACAAGAGCTGTGACTTTTGGACCAGAATGAAAGTTGAGATGTAGACTTCTCTATCAAACCCATAGCAACCTACAGAAATCTGTTGGCTTCAGAGAGACTGTGTAAATGTACAATGGAAACAAACAACTAATTGATCAGTCTATGAGAGGAGTAAAAGCAAGATTTAACCCAGAAGGATTTGTTGCAATTGGCTGAGACAGAAATACAAGTACCGCTACGGTAATTTACCAATCATACTTCAACTTGCTGCCTTCTTGGTGCAATGAGGCACCTCTGCAATACGGTTAGCAAAAATGGCTGTTCCTGCTGACCCCTTGTTTGCATACAAATTCATCCCCCATCGTCCATTTGGTAATTGTAAAAGAGGCAGGCACTCGGTGCCCGGCAACTTGAGAACCCCTGGTCCCATCAGCATCACCACATCGTACTGCGTACAGCCAGATGAGAGCATTACAGTCAAGAGAATCGGAACAAAATCAGCGTGGGAAGCATTCTCAAAATGCTATCAGCCAACAAGAGTGTGCACCATAAGGCCCAGCCTTAGAGCCCTTGGGCAAGGCAGTACTTGAAATCAAACCAAATCAAAACAAATGCATTTTGGAAACTACTGTTGCTTTATTTGGCAAGAATTTCTTATTACACCTCATTTTAGATAGAAAGTTTGAGGTAAGGCAACATTTGGATTGGACATCATTGTTCTTGCAGTCAAGAGGCCAAACCTCTGTATTAGGTCAGCAGTGATAACTCCCAGCCTGCCAAAATTTCAGTACTGGCTTAAATACCAAATCCATCACATCACCTCCCTAGTTTGCATTTGGAGTTTCAGTATGTGACAGTATGTACAAGGTCTTTTTTCAAATAAATGGAATTTATCACGTGTGTGTCAATTCAGTCCATAGGTTTGGTATTTAGAAGCTATAAAGCCAAGAGTTTCAGTTCTGGTGCCTAATAGGAGAAAGGAATTTCAAACAAAATTCAGTGAGGATAACAGGTCAAAATTTTCAAAGTCCAAAACCAAACAGAAGTCAAATTTTGCCTGCATGTTACACTGTGGCACAGAATGCGTAGCAGGCCTTTATATAGAAGAAACATCAGGTCTGTTTGTTGCTCAGTACAACATCTCATGGTGTACTGTAAGGAAAGATATGGGTTTTGTGCGTGACCAAATTATATGCAGAGCATGAAGAGCTTATATGTCACCTCATTAGCACTGTATGAATAGTGAGTTACAACTAAATTGGATCCAATGCCAATTCCTGATTGAGGACTGTCCAAGAACAGCTCCTTACATCCGAGAAAAAATATCTGAACGCTGCTGGAATATAATCCATCTCAAGTTGTGTTGAATGCAAACCTACTTCTCTGTTGCCAAACAAGTTTGATTAATTAGGTGCCCCAACACTCAGTCAGAAACTGAAGCACACAACTATTCTGCAGTTGGACTGAATAACAAAAAGAACCAAAAAACAAAAAAACCCACACACTGTCAATCAACATTTTTTTAAAAAACACATTATTTAATTAAGGACTGTCTAAAAATCTATCGTGCTCTATTTCTATTACATTAGAGTTCTTTCCCTAAATATAAGTATTTATATAGTGTAGCATTTTTTTGTCTTGCCAGCTCTTCTGGAGAAGCAACAGATATTTGCTAAATTCTATTTTACTGACTTTTTTTTTCATTTTCCTGTGGCTGTTTTAACAGGAAAAGTGAAGACTGTGTGGCAGAATTCTTTGACGTGACAGAGCTCTCTCTAAGGACAGCCAGGAGCTGTCCTCACTTGTGGCTCGCTCTGTAACTGTACCAGCATTTTATTTTTGGCTTTGTGAGTTTTTAATTTGCTCAGTCTTATTAACATGACTAATGATGTTGTGGGATGCCTAATCCCCTCACCACCAGAGCAGCAAAATTCTCAGGGCCACAGCTAGGAGTTTTTTCTTTCATTACCCAGAAATCTGTCCACGTTTCTATATGCATTTAAGGCAATCAGCATTTTTCTGTGTGTGTAATTCTGTGACAAAACAAAAAAACAAACCCTATGAAGCAAAGTCCCCTTTAAATCAGCAGCTCAAAAGTTATTCTCTGATACCAGATACAGAGATCAAAGCTTACTTTCATTGTTTAAAGACATTATTTTGCTATGCTTACAGATGGCAACAAATGGCATTCTTTCTTTCCATTAAATGTAGAGTTGCCCTTCGTAATGATTTTTAAATATTAAGAGTTGCTGCACATTGTCCTATCATCTTGTTACTTGGCTTATTTTATTAGTGTATTAATTTTAGTACACATAGTACTGATTCGCACAGAAACATTTCTGAATATCTAACTAGAGACAAAGTTCAGGAAGAGCAACGATGTGCGAGTTTTACATTTAACATTAAGAAGATGAAAATTCAAGTGAAAAGTGAAAAGTGAAAGCCAATTATGAAAACAAAGCCTTAGGTGAATCAGTGCATCATAAAAACAACTTTGAACAAACAGGCTCAAAACACAAAATCACAGGACTACTTGTCGTGGACCTCACTTGCCTAAAGAAAAATATTAAGATTCCCATGTAATTCACCCACCTCCAAAGTAACAATATTTAATGTGTGGGAGTTAATGATTTCAGCGTTATCATGTAGGTATGATGCTCTGAGCACAAATTCAGACAGAATACACGGGAAATGTTAAAGCGTGAGAGTGGAAGAAGGAAGAGGACACATTATTAAAGCCACTGTAGCTACAATCGGTTAAAAATATCTTGAGAGACTGTGAACATTTAGTTCTAGTTTAGTTCAAAGATAACTCATCTTTCAACAAAATTCAGGACTATCTCCTCAGCTGCACTAGATGTGGTATAACTCAGGAAAACGTAGCCCCAAACCTAGCATTTTGCAGAGCTGCAATGAGACAGCTGAGTCCTGCAGACTGAGTGCTGAGTGATGCCTGCCCTTGTGTGAACCCCTGCAAATGTACCAGAGAGCTGGGTGCGTCGCCCCGGCTAAAGGCATCTCTGCTGTGTAGGAAGGAGCATCACAGAGAGGGTTTGTGTTCAGCAGCAAGATCCCTTGCTCCAGTAATACAGTTTGGAAATGAAAGTTATACCTTTCAGTGTAAGGACTGTAACTCTGTAACTCTGGGGTTCAGAACAAGTATACACACCAGCATTTCCCACTTAGTACAGTCTGAAAACATGCATACTTCGAATGACTTTAATACAAAAATAAAACAATCTTTTGTGAGGAATGTTATAACTGTTAGGAGTCAGGACTACCTTTATCTCAAGTACCACGAGATACTTTCTGGATTACCTCATGCTGTCTAGGTCTGAATTGTCTCTCCATTTCTGCTCTTTTCACAGTACAGGAATTGTCTCCATTTGTCCTCTTTTGACACCTTAGTGCACATGGTTTCAATGCCAGAGTTTCAAACAACTTTCACTTAGGAGGAGTGTGGAAGGAATCAGAAATGTCATATGCCTTTTCTGGGTAGTGCCTAATCAATTGCCATAACCACTCAAGTAACTGATTCACCTTCCAGGTTACATATTACAACCTCAGGATACGAAGGTTCTCACTACCATTCACTTCTTTTCTTTGCCTCCACTATCGTTCTACATCATTGTCCTACCTCACAGTAATGTTTCCATTCAGCAGAATAAAAAGTGTCCATAATTATCTCCTCTTTTGGAAGTCCTGTGCTTCTTCCACACAGCCAATTCATAAGAAAACTGATTTTCCTGACAAAAAAAAAAAATATGCCTTCAGATTTCATCCATCATCCTTTTTTTTTTTTTTTTTTTTCCCCTTTAAAATACTGCAGCAGCTCCACAAAAACTGCCTTTATTTTTTTATTCCCCTCTGTCAAATAAAATAAGTTGCAATAAATCATTCCCATTGTGCTTGCTTTGCATGTTGAAGGGAGCAATGCATGTACCACAGTGTTAACCACTGTGAGCATTGTGGTTGATAATGGCAGTGCTTGCAAAGATGAATCACCAGCAGGGAAAGCAGTTCAAAAGAGGAAAAGAAAACCACCCACTAAAAAATCCAAAACCAATACCAAAACAAATTGCACCAAAAGAACATCCAGGAAAGAAACAGGAGTGCAGCTGGGAATGAAAGGATGTTTTGTACCAAACCTCAACTTGAATAAGTTAATTTGTCTGGATGTGCCTTTATTCACTGTGACCTGAAAATACTTTAGAACAATGGAATACTTGGGATTTTCACTGAAAATTTATGCCTTTGTTCATTTTTTCTCACCACTTCAAATGATTTTTGTACACCTTCCTACAAAACAGTTTTTCACACATCAGAAATTCTTACAAATGAATCTTTGTGGAGTTCTGTGTTTCACATCTCTTAATCCTTGCACCACCAGAACAATCAATTGCTGGAGGAAGGATTATCTTTATTTGTGCTTTCCTACCATCTACTATTCTGGGGGGTTAATAGTCTGTGGGGGCTTTCATGGGAATGTTTTTATACAAATTAGGTCCATCACCCCTCAGTGACAGTGAAGGCAAGAAATACATCACCTTAACACACACAACAGAATAAAACAGCGCTCCAAGACAGGAATGACCCCCCTTGCACTGCTTCTCACCCAAAACTTTGGAAAAGATAACAAGTCTTACTTAGCCTCTTTTGTAGCTAGTTAGCTGCTAAACCATCAAGTATCTCATGGGGAAACAAAGGCAGATTTTGCCAGTGGGTTAGGTGACTTGCCACACTTTGAGAGCTGTATGAATAATTAAGTAGCCCTTCCCCTCACAATGACTCCAAGGGAGCAGCACACAGCATTGGCAGCAGCAAGCATCCCTCCTATTTCAGCATTCTACTTGAATACGAGATAGTCCTGGAAAGGAGAGGACAAGTGGCTTTTGGGGAAGAAGTCACCTTCTTCACAACTTCATAAGGGAACACGAGGGCCACTCCACAAACCACTCTCTCAGCCAGCCAGCCAGCTAGAAAACATCACTGTTGTTCTTCACAAGCAAAGCACTCAATTACCACAGTGCTCTTTTTGCTACTTCCTTCATTTTCACATCCTCTACAAAGAATGGTTTAGGGACTGTATATTAACCAAGGACAAGTTCTGTTTTGTTTTTCTGTGCCCCAGTGTAACAATCTGAGCATCACTGTTAATCACCTTTTCTCTCAATAGGAGACAGCAATTCTAACCCCTGCCTTCATTCAGGAAACGACAAAAATGAAGAGACAGAAATCAAAATAAATACTGTAACCAGATGTTCAAAACCTTTTTTTTTTTTTTTTTTTTAAAGAATACTCAATGTATGACTGCCCAGAATACCTTGAATTTCAAAAGGATGCCAGGGTATTCTGCGAGGGGAAGTTACACAGGTCAGAATTACCCACAGTCAAACTGTTTTCCCTTGGTAGGCTCTACCACTGTTGCCATAAATGTTAAGAATCAAAGTGTGTTCACTATCAGCTGGGCACCTATTCTGTCACTGTACATTCACATTAAAAAACCATCTTTCCAGTGTGCATTACTTATAAATGTGCTCAGTCAGATTAATTCTGCCACTTTCTGTTCTACGGTGAATTAGGAAAGGGTCTGTTAAAGGATGATACAGGCCACTCTTTTGTGATGGTCTGCAATTTTCTCTCCCAATACATTTTCTTTTTATTTAGCACTTCCATTTTTATCCTGTGTTCCTCTTCAGCCATCTCACACTCTCTTTCTATTTGTTGTATTTTTGCCACGTGAACTTCATTCATTTGGATTAACTGCAGTTGCAAAATTGACATTTGCTGATGATGTTCTTCCTCATGCATCTTTTTCAGAGCACTTTCCTGAGATGCTTTGCTTCTGTAGTTCTTATCTGCTGCTATTCTGACATCAGAACACGAAGGCTCAGGCTGGGAGGTACCTTCACACACTGGGAAATGTATCAGCTCTTTCTCTTCATCACAAAGTTCTCTATTTGAGACAACAAACGACTCTGCAAAACATAAGAAAAAAGAAGTATTATAGTATCCACCTCTTTTCCCTTGAGAGACATGGACTTGTGACAATAAAGTTACAGAGATGTATATATCTAAACTTACACTTGTGTACACAGAATACAGGAGCCACTATATAATGCTGTTCTGTTACAGAACACCGAGGGAATAATGATTTGAACTGAACCACTTTTGGCACTGTCAGTAGTCCTCTGTAGCTGTAACAGGAGCTCAGAACACTAAAGCAAATATAGGCATCTGTAAGTGGGCATCTAAATTTAGGTGCCTCAGCCTGGAGCAGAACCTTAATGCAGATTTTTAAACCAAATATCTATGTGACCAGCAATAATTTTATGAAAGAATGGCAGGTAAAGAGCTGCATCTGTATCAACACCAACAGACTGAGGAAATATTAGGAAGTCTGCTACTTGCTCCTTCTTTATCACTGTGCATGCCAATAAACAGTGTTGTATAATTTTTAGGAAAAAAAATTACGTAGTTCTCACTTTGAGAAGGTTCTATCTATTCCATTAAAAGAAAATAAACTATTTATGGAATAAAACAGTAACCACTGCAAATATGGCTCTCAAAATGCATTCCTTCACAAATCCAAATTACCACTTATGGTAAATACAATGAAATTACTGATGTCTTTTTAGCAAGAACAGTCTTCTGTATATGTTCCTATGTTCCTGACAAAGTAAAGCCTACAACAAAGCATTGTAGGTGCTCTCCCTTTTAGTCTTCTATTATTCCTTCTCTATATGCTTGCCAAACAAAGAATATAGTATCCAACCTTTACAGAAGTGCCATTCTTCAATGCGCACTGCAGCATCACATATAACTCTATAAACACTAATTAGTCTTTCTTGAAAACAAATGAGGGAAGGCCTGCATAGAACTCTTGCAGCAGATAGTTGTCTATCAATTTGCTGCTGTTAGACTTTTATTTATGTATTTATTTTTTACTATTTGGATCTTTTCCCAACAGAATGATACTTTATTAAAGGACCAAAATATCAGATGCTTGTTACAAAGCTTAAGGTCTGTCAATAACTGGCTTAAAAGACAAGAAAAATAAAACCTCCGTTTAACTCTTAAGGGGGAGGCTAAGGAAATACACAGAGTCTTGTAATATCACAGCTCTGAAATTACTTTTCTGGAAGCAGCAGTCACAGTTAAATGGATAGATTTAGACTTCAGAATGAGACTCAGCAGCAAAACCACAGACAAAAGAAAATGACATGCACCATCACAATAACATGTATACCTTGACTAGAAGCATCAGGCTGATATTCAGAATCTTCTTCTGGTGGGCTCTGCAAAAAGTATATTTGCTCAGGCATTATGCTGGCAATCTTCTCCTTCCCTATGATGTGAGTATTTATAAGTGGACTAATGCTTTTTACCTTCTCCCGCCTTTCATGTGCCATTATCTTTTTTGTCCGTGCCTTGATATTTTCCCAGCATTTCTTTAACTGTTTGAAGTCTCGAAGAGATACACTGGGCTGTGAATTATATTCATGTGCTAATGCTTGCCAGGTGCGTTGTTTCAGAGCAATAGTCCTCGCATCACTTTTTTTACATTCAAGTACGTATCTGTACTTCTCCACTAGAGCAAGCAGCACACTCTTCTCCACTTCCGAGAAGTATTTAGCAGGCTTTATTATTTCGTTTTGCATTTTCTACTGTTTCTCCAAGAAGCCAGAAATCCTACCAAAAAAAAAAAAAAAAAGTTAAAAACAAAGAATTAGAACACCCATTATAACTGGTTACAGTATCAAGAAACTGTGTTTCAGCAAAACAACTGCTAAATATAACCTCTGATTCCAAAACAATTTCTTTACTGGAATAGCTTGGGCATACTTCTAGGGTAAATAATAAAGCATTCAAGTTAGATACAGTATAATTGTAAGTTGGCTTCTACTGCTAATTTAGTGGCTACACAGTTCCACATGAAGTATACGATCATAGGAAGATACTGCCTGTTATAATCTGTGCCATGATGCAAAACATATAGTGTTTATTTTACTTTGTAACTTATTTTTAATAACTTGTTTCTCTATGCAGAGAGTTTTCAAAACCCTGAGCTATGGAATATGTTCTGAAATCCAGCCCTTGATAACTCCTGATTGAAGTCTAAAGCCACCTTCAGCAGGTTTGTCTTTCCTTGGATACACCAAAGACCCTCTTCTGTCCATATTGAATGCATACAACTGATTTCTCCCTTCTCTCTTTTCTATAATATTTGGAAGTTCTATGAGAAATGATAGTATGAAGTTCCCTTTTGAAAGACTTCTGTTTGGTTCTCTCTCATGTTCAGCCCTTCTTGACTGATATCCAGGAGGGAGCAGGTTCCTCATCAGCATTATGATACTGAGAGAAGACGGGGGTTGTAAGAAGACATGATGAGCTAATTACGAAAAGTAACTCTGTACGCTGAAGGTACAGGTCACAGAATCACAGCCTGGCTGAGGTTGGCAGGGCCCTCTTCTTGGTTCATCTTGTCCAATCCTTGCTCCAGCAGGGGCACCCTGAGTAGGGAGCCCAGGTCCACATCCAGATATCTGCATACAGAGTCACTGTATAGTTTCAGTTGGAAAGGACTTGTAAATTTCATCTAGTTCCAGACCCTCTGACATCCACCACTAGACCAGGTTGTCCAAAGCTCCACCCAGCCTTGAACACTTCTAGGGACGGGATGCTCACAGTCTCTCTGGCAACCTGTTCCAGAGCCTCACCACTCTCATTGTAAAGAATTTCTTCCTAACATCTAACCTAAACCTACCCTCTTCTAGTTTTAAATCTCTTATCACTATATTCCCCGAAAAAGAGTCACCCTCCAGATTTCCTGAGGGACCCCTTTAAATACTGGAAAGCTGCAGTAACATCTCCCAGGAGCCTTCTCCAGGCTGAACAGCCCCAGCTCTCTCAGCCTGTTCTCATACAAGAGGTGCTGCAGCCCTGTGATCATTTTTGTGGCCCTCCTCTGGACCCACTCTAACAGGTCCATGTCATGTCATTCTTTTGCTCCAAGGAGGGAAGCTCCACAAACCCTCTGGGCACTGCTCAGCCATCCACACAGCAAAGAAGAGGTCCTTCACCCTTTACTGCTGAGCAAGCATGTGTGTCACTATTCCTTATGACTTCATAGCTAAAAAGAGCTTTGGTCTCATTCAGACCACTGCTGTAGACTTACACCATGTTTAACTACCACTTGTCTTCTCAAGCCTAGGACTTAAGTACAAAACAGGAAAAGCAAAATTGATACCAGGGAACTCTCAGCTATGAAAAAAAAAAGAACAAAGCAGTGCTTCCATAAGTTGTAAACATAAGACCAGAATGAATTAATTTTCTAGAATTTTGCCCACTGTTTCCACTACTTTTCTCACAACATTACCTGATGATTCAATAGATGTCACCATCATACTTTCTCTTTTTCAGTCCAAATATTTTTTCTTAGCTGCACTGCACTAGCATTCTCTTTGTACCATCCTCATAATTCCTTTCCTCAAAACGTCCTGATACTTAGAGCTATTCTCACCTTTCCATGAAGGCAATAACATATACACAAAAAGCTAACAGACAAACTACTACCAAAAGTAGTGCCCTGCTGGCACTGTGGTCTTTAAGACTCTGCTGAAACCACGTATCTGTAGCCAAAACAGGCCTCTCATGCTATCCAAGACTCCCTTCTTCAGCTGCTCTCAGACCTACATCCCCAAGGTTTATACAAGAGATACAGACACCAGCGTTTCTAACATCTTACTTGCAAATCCCACAAACAGGGTCAAAAAGGGATGATGCTGTTTCCCACTGAGGCACATAAATCCTGCTTCTAGCTTTGAAAGAGTGTGAAAAACTCAGACTGAAAATGATCACATTTATGTGTAAAAAATCCCTTTAATTAGCATAACAATCAATTTTTCAGATTTGGAAATTGAGTTCAAAAGGTTAAACTTAATAATACCCGGATTTCTGGATTCCAGGTGATAAAGGCGCTCAATATTTGGCTACAGAGACTGACAGATCACCTGATGTCAGTGAATATTTAAAACACTACCAAATGCAACTTCATACATGTCCACACCCTATATATAAGCATAAAAGCTCTTCTTTCATAGTTGGAGATATTGCAAACACTGAAGCATCACTTTTATACCCAAAATATCACTTACTGCTATTATCTTTATTGCAATAGCACCTGAAATCCCCAGTTAGAAGCTCAAACACTGCACAGTTCAAAAGGAAATGTAGGCCCTGGTCTGAGAAGAATACAGTATATTAGTCTTTCCCTCCCCCATGCACATTCCTAGCTATTCTTCCTACACATACACACTGTGCCTGTGCTCCTTCAGAGAAAAATCTAGGATTATGACTTAGGATACATAAAAGAACTCAGGAACAGCTAAAAGCAGTTTAATGTGCTCAAGAAAAAAAAAAGGAATTTCCTAAAGATTCTTTTCATGCTGTAGCATATTTAGCTTGCTTCTTTCAATAAATTAAAACCCATTTTCAACAAGCTGAGTTGAAAGCAGTCTGAGATGCAAGACAATTTAAAGCACTGAGAATGTGCAGCATGCATTCATATTCACCTTTTCCTTTGTGGATATTGATCGCCTTCTGACAGTCCACCAGCTCCTAAGTGGAATATGGGAAAGGGCTCTCTCAAACTCAGATCATTTCCATTTGAGGCTGAAAGATGCTCCCAAGACATATACCCAGGATATAATTTAGCCTGTTGGAACATGTGTTGAAATTGAACTTGTTTACCGATTATAGCAGTAAACAGGACTGTGTAGGCATATGAAGACAGTCACAGTGTAAATTCTAAGAAAGAATGGAAGGTTTCTCAGATTCGAGTGCCCAGGTTGTAAGACTGCTCTGTGCTGTTAAGAATTACTTTGTGGTAATTATCTTCTCCTGGCATAGTTCTATTCATAACTTGCATTAAAACAAATCAGTGTCCTAAGTACTTCTCTCACACAAACCTTTATCTGAAAATAACAAAAACATCTCCCAACTCCTGATAAATTGAAGCACTGTGTGGAATTCTTCTCTTGAGGACTACAAGGTATAGACTGTGATCTGCTGGAAGAATACCTTGGGGAAAAAAACTGCATAAGTGAAGAAGTGCATGTATGCTTGTAAGTAGGTCTATGCATATTATTTTGCTTGCACACATTCAGACAAACTCGAGCCAGTTACAAAGAAGCCTGTTTGAAGGAAAATCCCTTCATGCTGACATGTGTGAGCATCTTCAGTCCCCGAGGTATTTATTTAGCCACGAGAAAATGCAAAGAGAAGGTTATGGTGGAAGTCTTAAGCCAAATGTGAAGGTTACTGTAAGCAAAACGCAGATAACAGTTTGCTAGCAAACTGCAGTTGCTCACAGTGTGAACATGGAAGTCATTTGCCAATGCCAACAGGCTTACTATCAGAAATAGCTAATGGGAATAAAAAGAAAATCTATCCAACTTAAATTACAGATGAAGCTTTAAGCATAATTGGCAATTAGCAGCATTGGAAACCAGTCGATGTTGTACTTTTCAGTGTCTGAGGGTGAAAGGCACGGGAAACACCGCGACCAAAGGAAGCCACAACAACAGGTTTATGTTTCATGTGAATGACAGAACCAGCAGCAAACAGCGTCCTTCCTCCTCCGGTGTTTGCTTTCCTCGCAGCGCCCATCAGTGCTCCAGGCCCGACCCTGTGAGAAGCGGCACCGGCGGGGGACTGAGGCGCACACTGCGAACACCAACGCGACACGGACGGCAATGTTGTCACACATCATCAGCAAACAGAACCTGTTGAGCGCTTTTACCCATTTTAATACTAATTAATCGATGTCGTGGTACAAACAAGCAAGATCACCTATTGGTTTAAATTCACCATGTTTCGCCTACGGACCTGCGATGCGTCGTTAAACTATGCAACATCCAACGCTGTATTTGACGAACGCAGATAGATATATTCTAAACGGGTCATCCTGCCGCCCGCGGCCATGCAGAGCCGTTGGTGCGAAGCACGGTGATGGATGCAAGTCGGCATCCCCAACCAGCGCCCGAAATCCACCCCACAGAGCCACAAACAGCAATCCTACCAGACTCTCCTGCACACGAACTTCTCCCACATCAACTCCAGCTCGCTTCCTTCTCCTCGCTAGCTCCTCTTCTGCTCGGCTGAGGCAGGAGAACGGCTCCCAGCTCGACAAAGGAGAACGCTCCACCCAGGGCGGACATGCAGGCTGCAGCTGACACACGGTTTCAGCAACATCTACCGCGGAGGGACGGAGGAATGGATGGATGGATGGAGGCCGTGCGCCGCTACCCCTCTTCCCGCCGAGGCCGCGCCGTGCGGCGAGACGCGCGCTGCTTCCCCCGGGCCGGTAACAAAGCGCCGCCGCCCCCGCCCCGCTCTGCTCCCCCCCGTCGGCAGCTCGCCGCCGCTCCGCGGCTCCCCGCAAAGCCCGCGCTGGATCGCCTTCTCCCCGGAGGAAGCGGGCAGCGGGCGCGGCCCCGCGGGGCAAGCCGGCGGCCCTACGGGGCGGCGAGGAGTCGCGGCGCGGGGAGAGCGCGGCGCTGCCGCAAGGCGCCGAGGGGCTCGCAACCCGGCTACACCCCAGCCCCTCACGCCTCACGCCACGCTGGGGCTCGGCCCCTGGCCGGGCTTTACCTCCGACAGCGCCCGGCGGCCGTTCAGCAGCGCTCCCAGCGGTCGCCGGGGGAGGCGGTGAGCCGGGGCCCCGCCGCCGCCTGAGCGCGAGCGGCCCCGCGGGAGGAGGCGGCCGCGCCGCACCGGTTGCAGGCGCCGTCGGGCGGGCGGTAAGACCGGGGTCCCGGGCACCGTCCCCACCAGGAAGCGTGGCCGAGACCTCTCGAGCTCTGGAGCCGCCTCTCGGCCTCGAGGAACGTGGGGACGTGGGAAGTAGTTCGGCTTTGTTCTGCTTCGGGGGCGCGCGTGACCTTCTGGGGGCTTTGTGCCGCTCAAAGGAAGCTTCAGGGGAAGAACTGCTTCTTTCCGTGGCATTCGAGCTAAAAATACCGCCGTTAGGCCGGAGGTTTAGGGGCTTAATGCCGCTGAGAACGAGTTAAAATTGGAATATGCGTAAGGCTCGGATGCGCGGAGCGGATGGTTTCCTGGCGCTGAAATAACAGCTTGCCGTCTTTCTGTGGTCTTCCCAGAGCTCCTGTGTCACCTAAAGGGCAGCTATGGATCTCGAGGCGGAGGTAAAGAAGCAGGTGAACCCTTTCTACTGCAATGTAAGTATTGCTCGCTGAGAACTGTAATGAATGCCATGTAACTGTGCTAGGCAAAATTGAACCGAACAGGGTATGCAGTGTGCTGAGTTCTGTTTCCTATTTTTTTTATTTTTTTTTTTGTAATCTTGAACAAAATTGGTGCAGAACCAGTAGGTTGTGTTTGTTTATTTTTCTTCTTCGAAATCTTTGACCATGTTTTGAAACGGATACTTCTTTCCTCACTTACTTCCTCTCTTGGAAGGAAACGTCTTGATGCTAGTACACAGTCATTGGCTGAAGGCTGGCACGCATTGCCTGGTGAAAATCAGCGTAGATCAGTGATTTAGTACAACTGGTGGGGTCTTCAGAACAGTGCTGCATTGCAGTGCCCACGTTTCTTGTGTTTACTTGCTGCTAGCAATGGGCTTCCTGAAACTGACCCCCCGTAGTATTTCCTGTTTATGTGGTGAACTCGTTTTTGAGGAGGAGATCTATAGCTGACCAATGACAGAACCCAAGGGAATGGCATGAAGCTGCATCAGGGGGTCAGTTTAGGCCTTAGTAAAAGGTTCTTCACCAGAGGGTGGTGGGCATGGAACAGGCTGCCCAGGGCAGTGGGCACAGTCCCAGGCTGCTGGAGTTCAAGGAGCGTTTGGACATCACTCTCAGACATAAGGCTTGAGTTTTGAGTGTTCACAGAATCACAGAATCACAGAATGGCCAGGGTTGGAAGGGACCTCAGGAATCATGAATCTCCAACCTCCCTGCCACAGACAGGGCCACCAACCTCCCCATTTAATACTAGACCAGGCTGCCCAGTGCCCCATCCAATCTGGCTTGAACACCTCCAGGGATGGGGCATCCACAACCTAATCTGTTCCTGTGTGGAGCCAGGAGATGGACGCAATGATCCTTACACGTCCCTTCCATCTGAGGATATTCTGTGATTCTGTAATGATGTCCTGCTAGGAGTGCACGTAGTACATGGGGTCTGGCAGTAAATGAGAGACTAAAGTGTCTTTAGCTTCTAGCTAAAGCTTGGTGATGCAGGTTATCTTGCTGTTATCTTTCCTTGTTACAAATGTATTTGCCGTTTCTTAGTATCTTGAAAAAACTTGCTGAGGTTTGTTGGTTTGAATTCAAATCAGACAAGGGATTTTCAATTCCCGTGCCAGCTCTACTCTTTGCAAATACCAGTGAAAACAATAGCTGTGTTCACTCTGGCTTCTGGCAGTGCTAGGTTGCTGGTTTGCCTCTCTTCTACTCAGTTATGAAGTATTTCCATTTGTAACCCACATCAGATTTCCTGAGTAGCACTTTTTAATGTTCCTGCATTTTCTGTGTGTTTTCCATATTGTTCAATTTATGTGATCCTTACAAGCTTACAAGTTTAAAGGTTGCACTATTTTTCCAAACTTGAACAGTTGATATTTTCAGAGACTGATATGAACTTCAGAATCTCAAGTAACAATAACTGTGAGGTCTTGCTGCTACGTGTTCTACAAATACAGAACACATTAACGCAAGCATCATTTCTTAGTTTAAAATCAGTTATTGCTATTAATGATGTTCAAGGAGGTGTAATAGGAGTTGCCTTTCCAAAATAGATTTCTGTGCTTAAGAGGACAGGTATATAAACAAATATATGATGCTTGGCTAGTTGGGGAAGCTCTTCTGTTGCGTCATAAGTCTCAGAAAGGTCCCCCTTTGCTTTTTAAGTTCCTTCTCTGAGAGGAGTCTGGATGCAGCTAGGCCCAATCTTAATCCCAGACTTGGTCAATCATTTTTGTCCAAAGGATCATGTACTGCCCTGACCAGAGTCAGTAAACAGCAAATGCCTGTTAAAACCTCTCAGGGGTTTTTACTGGAACAGATTTGCAAAGTTGAGTGGTTGATAGCTTATACAGGCAATGTATTAAGCAGATTCAGGAGTGCTATTGATAAATACACTAGCTGCATTAATGCTAAATATCTTAAGGCTAGACATTAATTAATTAAGCTGTATTAACAATTCACCTGGGTATCATCTGCAAAGTAACAGAAGTGCAAGTCCTTGCTGAAAGAGATGTGCCTGCGAATGGGGAAAGAAGAATGAGTGAGTTTCCCACCCCATTCTCTGGTTTGTTGTACCCAGCAAAAAGACACTGACTATGGTGCACTTCACTGACACAGATCAAGTGCACCAAAGCAATTTATCAAATTCTGAGGAAGCCGTTGCATACATGAGATATAAGCAGGGGTTGACTTTGCTGAAAAGTGGAGAACTTCCATTCTTCCTTTGGTTCAACTTCCATTGGTTCCTTAATACCCCATTTTCAGTTCCCTAAAATGTGAAGGATTGTTCCTAGGTTAATTATCACAGGGTTTTATGGTTGCCATGTTTTTGCCAGAGGTGGCACTTCACTTTTCCTTGATAACTTCTGGTCATAACTCAGGCCCTTGACTTGAGTACCGGGCTGTACGTCGTTAGGCATAGATAAGGTAAATGGAGGCAGTTGGAGGGAATGGTGTAACAGAGGCATAGCTTACAGCCTTATCCAACCTGCATGGCAAGGGACAGTTCTTGTTATCAATCAGAGGGCAGCTACAGGACCTACACCCTGACCTATTCTCCAGTCCTGCACAACCTCTCCCCTTCTTCAGCAGGCTCTGTCTGGGCCATATTCCACAGTCGGACCCATCATTCCGCTCGAGAAAACAGAGCATCTCATCTCAACAAACTGTTGCCAAAGGGACTAGATTTATGCTAGGAGTTGGGATTGGGTCACATATCCTATGCTGAAGGACATTAATTAATCTTATTGTGTTGTTAATTAAAGAAATGTAGGAGTGATTGATATAGAGGTGTGGTTGCTCTTCTGGTTTCACCCCAGGCCTCACCCTGTCACTGTAATCACCAGACTTTGAGTGTTAAGCCACATACCCACATCTCTCAGGTGCTTTGGCTCCTGCCTTTCCTCAAGCCCAACTCAATTCTTTGCTCATTTACAGTCGCCCTGTAGTGTGACCCAGAAAACCTGGTGATTTTCTACAATAAAGCAGTCAACTTTGGTTTACTCTTGTGTCACTTTTTTGCCAGCTCAGTGAAGATCAGGAACACAGAACTATCCTTTTAAAAGGATTCAGGGAGCAGGAATATGAAGAGTCATAGGCATGTCAGGAGCTAAGTGTTAGGAAGTTGTAGATGCAACAGATGGATTGAAAGTTTCTGGCAATTTAAGAGCCTTGAACTTGTGTTTTTGTTCTAAAGCATTATTTTTTTTTTTCTGCTGGCTTATGTGCAGTGCTAGAAATACTTCTGCTCTTTAACCTAGATTTGCAAAATCTGGTGTGCTTCCGCATTAAACTTGCAGACTCACTTCCTTGGATTCAAGCACAAGAAGGTAAGGCCAGTTCTTCACTGCACCTTCTGTCAGATTTTCTAGATTTACTTGACAGTAGAATACGGCTTTGAAATCTCCAATCTCCAATGGAATGTTGGAGAATATAGGACTGTTAATAAGTCCAGAATGGAAATATTTAAATAATGTACTTATTTTTGCCTAGTTATCTTTTTTTGAATATAATACAATTTTCTTGAGGTAATCTACAGTATTAGTGTTAATCTAACTTCTTTTATTAACAATGAAACTTCAACATTGCTATTTTTTGAATCACGAGTGACTTTTTCCTTCATTGGTGGTTGATGACTTAGGTTGAAGAAGCCCTGAAGGCTCATGGCATTGGTAAGTGCAAGATTTTTTTACTTCCTATTTTATTTACAGATGTTCCTTTCAGCCTGTCTCAATTTAGAGGAACAAAAAGGAAAAAAAGACTTTCTCGAGATTTGTGCTTTGAGACCTATCTTGTGTTCTTTAGTGATTTAACTGTATAATCCTACAGGAAAAAAAAAAATACGAAATAAGTTTATTAAGATTAATTGGCTGCAGTACTGACGGTCCCCTACATTAATTTTTGAGAAACATCAGAGAATTTGAGATCTTCAAGATTTAGAATATATTTGAAAAAATCATGCTTCCCAAACCATGTACCTGCTCAACGCACACTTTTTATTTGGTTTATAAAACAGCTTATTAACTCCTCAGTGCTGTGTCCAGTTCTGGGCCCTCAACGCTAAAAGGACATGGAGCAGGTCCAGAGGAGGGCCATGAAGATGATGAAAAGGCATGGGGCACCTATCCTACAAGGACAGGCTGGGAGAGATGGGGCTCTTCAGCCTAAAGAAGAGAAGGCTCCAGGGGGAGCTTATAGTAGCCTGCTAGTACCTGAAAAGGCATACAGGAAAGCTGGGGACGGACTTCTTATAAGGGCAGGTAGTGACTGGACAAGGGGAAATTATTTTAAGCTGGAAGAGGGCAGATTTAAACTAGATATCAGGATGAAGTTCTTTACTGTGAGGGTGGTGAGACACTGAAACAGGTTGCCTGGAGAGGTTGTGGATGCCTCCTCCCTGGAAGCATTGGATGCGGCTCTGAGCAGCCTGGTCTAAAGGGAGGTGTCCCTGCCTATAGCAGGGGGTTTGAACTGGGTGATCTTAATGGCCTCTTCCAAACCAAACCATTCTATGATTTTATGATCTTAATAATTAGCTGAAGCAAAGGACTTTAATAGGTTTAATTTATCATTAAAGCTTTTCCAGTTTTTTATGTGCTGGTCTAGTTCCACTAGGAACGAGGGCCTAGCTATAGATGTTCTGCTACTCTGTGATGCACCAAAATATATTTACAGCTTTGTACAGTGCACAACTCGTATTACGAGTTTGTTGCTTTATTGTAGTTTTCCTAAGGTTCTGCAGCTCCTATCAGGTGCCATATGCAGACAGAAAAAATATCTGGCTGGGGAGGAGATAGCTGCAGAGCTTTTAAAAAGGTAGGATGGCTATGGGCTGAATCAAGTACTCTGAGAGGCAAGAGGTTTAATTGTCTCAAGTTCAGTGGACTTAAACCGAACAGCTGTGATGTATTAGATTAAGAAGACCTGAAATTTATGACTTGAAGCTTGTTAATTATAAAATAAGAGATATTTGCATTGCAGAGAATCAGTCAGACTTTTCCCTTGTTGCAGATTGCCTTCTATGTAAATTAAATTACGGCCAAAATTACTTACAATTCAAGCCACTCTCTAAGAATTTAATTTTCTGGTATGTGCTTATCCCTGTGCTGTGAAATATCTAATGATTGAGATGGTCTTCCTCTGCCTGCTTCATTGTGTTAATAAAGACACGTGCTGTTGTTTGGTATAAATCTGTATTGTCTTTTTTTTCTTTTTTCTTTTTTTTTTTTTTGCTAAAAACATCGCATTGTAATTTTCACTTGTGGGTTTTTTAGTTTAGTTTTGGTTTGTGTTTTAGTTAAAACTGCGAGTGGTACAGGGGACCGAGTGAAAGCACCTCTGAAACTTCCTGGTTACGGTAAGAATGCTTAATGCCCTTCTATACCTACCACCATCCCCCGCCAAAAAAACAAAAAAAAGAAATAGGCAAAAGAAAATGTTTTGAGGTACAGCTGTCTGAACCACAGAAGGTCATTTGGAGTTCATTTCTATCAATTCTATTTCTGATCTGCAGTGCATTTTATGATAACACTTAGAACAATACTTGCAAGCTCGATATTATAGGAAGTGCAAATAGGACTTCAGGGTTATGTTACTTGATAGCTGACTTGATTTGTGATGTAGAGCCCATTATAAGCAGGGATTCATTTACGTGTGAATTACTTAGCAGGTGTTCTCTAGGCCAGAGGTTGGAGTGAGGACTTCATTTCATTTTGGAGTTTTGTGACCTGACTTGAGACTATGAAGACTGACTGGTGAGTTTGTAATGTGAGATTACATGAAAGCAATTTTATCTTACAGTGCAAGCTAAGCCAGAAAGGTATCATGGACAGACCTTGGAAGAACAGCTTAATACATGTAAAGATTCAGAACCTGCACTTGGTGAGAGTTTTCAATAGTGTAATTGCTTGGTTGTATGATGTTTATCTTTGAAGAATATTGGGCTCTTTTTTTAAATGTAAGCCTTTATTATACATTATCTAGTTTTTCTGAGTGTACATTGATGCAAAGTGGTATGGTATGACAGGGACTCATCTTAGTGACAGCATTATTGCATTACTGGATTTAACGTGGAATGTTTCCGTGGTCTAGAAACAACCTAAGGGTGTATGATAGTAAAACTCATTTAAGTCAGTTTCTTTCTGTTTTTTTTCTGATGTAGTGGCTCGTCCTGAGGAGGTAGGGGAGAATGGAATGGACAGGAAAAATAACTACAGGGGCATATATTAAAATGTACAGAGAAATAGATTCCTTTCTGAGTCCTTTTTTTTTTTTTTTTTTTTTTTTTTGTTATGTTTCTATTAATTTATTTTTTTTTCATTGTGTCAAGTTCTGTGTGGTAAACATAAGGCATCTTAAAGACATTTTATGTCTTTGATGTTGAAAAAGTCTGGAAGATAAGACAGCCAGAAGATAGAATAACTTGTAGTTTTGAAAATCTAAATTCATGTGTTTGACATGCAGTATTGACAGTTTCCTTTAGTATCTCTTTTGTAGCTAGCACTGATTATTTGCTTCTTAAGCTCCAAAATATAGAACACATTGTTTCAAAAAACATCACCATTCCAAACTTTCTTTCTTTTTTTTTTCCTAATAAATCAACGCAGGACTTAATTATATAATTGAATATCGATCAAAAGATAATTTTCCTTTTCTCTATGAGTGTCAACTGTGCCACTGTAAAACAGGACTGAGCAACATGTTCATGCATGTTTGTGGCTCCAAGCACAGACTGGCATACCTGGTAAGATTTTACTTTAAAATACTTTTGTTTTGTCGTTGTAGATTTTGTTTTGTTTAACTAGAGAAATTGGAAATTGTATCTTTTAATTAAAAAAACGTGTTTTTAGGCTGTTATTTTCTTATAAAAGCTTTTATGTATTTATGCTGTAAGCATGCAAATTAGTTTATGTTCTAAAAAATTGATTTAGAATTCAGCTCATCAACAATATGTATGCCTGGGAGTTGCTGACACTGAATTGTCAGCTCATTTTATTTTGTTTGGCCAGCAACACCAATAACAAGATCCATCACTGTAATTGACTACAACTAGATTTTTAATTAATAATATTTAATTTAGTGTGATTTAATATTATAAATTTATATAATATAATAATATAATAATATTTAATTTAATATTATAAATATTAAAATGTATTTTAAAGAACTGGACCAATGAAGAAATTGTTCCATCTTTCAGAAGCTAATGTTATGAGACATATTGCACTGGTTCTGCAATGATGATCTTCTTATACATCATGCTGGTCTTGTTCATTAACTCAGCTGGATATGCTCAGTGAGACTTGTGTTGATGGTTTTCATGCAATTAGCTCTTGTATTTCTTGTTAGCTTTGAACTGTTTTCCTTCAGTTCTGAAGCTTACTGCATCTATGTTATATTCTTAAACACTATAAAACATAGTAGTAATGCTTCAGCAAGGATAATATTTAATTCATACCTGGGCTGGATTAGCCTTAGTGGGACAGGCTAGTTCTGAATAAGAACTAGAGGTCCTTGTGGCCTTGGCCATCTGTAGATGACTAAGTAGTGTACCTTGGCATCAATGGATGTTAACAGTGAACTCAGTGTTGCTAACAAGGGCACAGCCAGTAGATGAAGGGAAGTGATTATTTCCCTTTTCTTGTAATCTCTTAGGGTGTATCTAGAATACAGTTTGTGCTCCTACAAACAAGAAAGTTACTGATGAGGTTGAGCAAGTGGAGGGCTGCCAAGATGAGAAGCAGTCCTCCTTTGAGGAGAAGATGAGGTAGTTGGATTTGTTCTGATTGGAGAAAAAAAAGCTACAGGAGAATCTGGTCCTTCAGTACCTCATAGGAGGTTGTTAATAAGACAGAATCAAGCCCTTTGTGGAGATGCGTGGCAGGAATGTGAATTCAAGCAGGGAAATTTCCTGCCTGACATAAGATTTTCACTACAAGGACAGTCAAACATATCGGAGCAAACAGACCAGAAAAATCATGGAATCTCTGTCTCCAGTGCTTTTCAAGAGCAAATGGACAAAGCTCTGTGCAACCAGTTCAGATTTGAGTGTTGAGCCTGCTTTGAGCAGATTTGGCCTTGGTCCTCCCAATTTTTCTGCAATTATGTACTTAAACATTTTAATACTTTCTGTTTTGTATGCACACAAATTGATTTTTCTCCCATGAGCATTAGCTGTTGCAAAGCTTGAAAAAGTTGCATGGGATAAAGTGTGACGTCATGATTTCCATTTCCTTATTTATCTAGAAACAGCATTATCCTGAGATAGCAGAATCTGATGAAGTTAAGGGTAAAGGCTCTGAACTGAACAGAAAAGTTAGGCAAGTTGCATTAACAATTGAGAAGAAGGAAGGAAGAAAACAATTAAAGGTACATTTCTTTAAGAATTTCAGAATGTATACAGTAATAAATAAACTGAAAATTATTTCTTTTATAGTGGGTGGATATGCTTGGCACGGTAGGAAAACTTTTTAAAATTCCTTTTAACATTTATTAGAAGTACTTTTATCTTCTTAATATTACTTTTGAGAGTATCCTGGATGCAATTTTCTACTGGTCATTCTCATCATAAGTATTTCTCTTGTTTGAAAGAATATTTGAACTACCTGAGCCTACAGAAACACAGCTGTGTGGAGCACAACATCCAGAATATCTAAATCTATATTGATATGTAATCAATTCCCAATTGCATGTGCAAAATAACTTGTTTCATTGTTGCTAGGAAACTGCTTTTTATATTTTCACAAATGAGTTTCTGCTTTGTTAGCATCCTGTGGCAGTTGACAAAAGAATCAGGTTTTAAAAAGTGAGTAAGGAGTGGAAGTTTGCAGGTGTGTTTGAGGTTCTCAGCAATGGCATGGTGCTCGTAGGAGAACCATGAGTGTAAACTGTTGTGAGGCAGTCCTGTTAGAATCATGTTCTTATGAAGATGTCCTCATATTGCTTTCAGTTGTTGTTTATACCACAATAAAGTTTTAAAAAAACTTGATTCAGATGCTTATCAGTCTTTATGCTATGCCTTAAATTCGTACTGGTTTCAGTGTCTGTCAACAGCATCCTTGTTAAGCAGTGCTTCTTGGCAAGAGCTAACAATGCTAAGAAGTATTGTCTTTGTACAGGACCAAAATCTTGTTAAATTATGCAAGGTCTGGCTTCTGGCAAAGTTGTAGATTCTTACATATGGAATTAGTTTGCACACAGGATATTATTGTTTGCAAGCAAACCGACATAATGTGATTAATACTTCTCCGGCATGATTGTGGAAATAATATACATGTATATGTTTATTTTCAGATTTTTCCTGATGGATATAGAGTTATATATAATACAGATATGCTGTAGATTGTCTCTGAAAAAAAAAAACCCACATTAAAAACAGAACAGTTGAATTGCATCCATAACAAGTTCATCGTTGGTTTAAGGAAGTTTGAAGTATGAGTGCATAACCTGTTATTAATTTGGTATTTGATATTTTTATTTGATTTGATCTTTCATAATCCAGCTATTTTATATTTTATTTGAATGTCTACTCAGTGTTTTACACTGTTGTGTTTAATGTTACTGGTCAAACCAATACAAAGTAACTATTTAATGCAATACATAAGATTTAATCTGCAAAATATCCAACGTAACTGGGTCTTATTTGTAATAATTATAATATCTACTTTATTAGATATTATTTTAATTTATAATTTGCAATATTATTTGTATTTTTAGGTTGTTATAGAAGCTCCAGTAATCAGGAAAAGATGGCAAGAATGTAAGTGTGTTCACTGGGATGTAACCCGTACATTTCTGACTTGGGTAAACTTGTTCTGAAACAGCTTTATTTCAGGGTGGGTCGAAAGGTTTGGTCAGAATGAGCTTATGTGAAATGTTGTTAGCTGTGTTTTGTAAGGTCTATTGTACTGAAAATTTGTTAGATGAACAGCTTTTTTTTTCCTCCATGAGCCACTAGAGAGACCTGTTATTTATGTCAGCATTCTCTCTCCTTTCCATTCTCCCCCTCATCCACAAAACTAAAAAGTCTTCCTCATTTTGCAGAAACATATATACATTTTTACCTGGTAACAATTGTAGTAGCTACTTACAGGCTTTTTGGGGAACTAGGCAGAAGGAGTAGGCTGGAGCTCAATGTGTACGTTTACCAAGCAGTCCAAAAAGCCAAGTGTAAGTCTCTTACCTGTGGAAGAAAGCCTTCAGTTCTACCAGCCATTGGTGCTCAGGAAGCTGTAGGAACGTGGTGTCTGTGAGACTTCTCCACTCAGTTTAGTATTTTACAACTGTCCACAACAAGGGTGGACAGACAGTGCAGTTGTGTGCTGTTCAAGGAAATGGATAAGAATTGTTACACAACTCTGGTTTTTTGGACTTGCTTGGAGACTTGGATTAAAACGAATGTACTAATCTTAATGCATATTAATATGTAAACTGTATCGTAAAATATGGAAGTAATGTGGAGATTATTTCTATCATGATCTCAGCAGTGTCGTACTCTAAAGAGGAAAGTTATCCATTTCAAATCTAGATAAGAGCTTTGAAATAAGTTAAATCCTACTCAGAATCCTTTCAGTTAATGAGTCTAATTTTGCACCTGGTATAGAATTCTACTATGTTTTATAGTATTTAGTTCTTTTAAGAAAGAGATCTGTGTGTAGTTATAGCCTGGGTATAAAATAGTTAAAGCTTTTAGTTAGTATCTTATATGTTGTCACATAATAATGCATACAAACTTATTTGTATTTATAGCTAGTAATACACAGAAATAGTGCTGGTTACAGTTCAGGTGAACTTTCAGAACTACTATAAATAATTTTCTTTTAACTTATATCAAGTCCATCTTGCTACATTTCAAGCATGTTTATTTAGATCCTAATGCAGATGATAGCCCGTCAAAGGCTAAAGTTCAGCATGTGGATACATCAATTAGTAATGAAGAAGGAATGGACTGTAAAAATAAGGATGGAAAATTGCCAGATCCGATTCAAGGTCAGAGAACAGTGGTTTTGTTTTTTAAACTTGTACCACTGCATGAATTTACTTGGTATGTACTTGTTTATGGTTTTAATAGCAATGCTCTGCTGTAGATGTTGTATTTACACAGCGTGTGGGGTTTGAGGTCTGGCAGGCAGAAAGAATAATCCTAGTGAAGAAAACTGTCCAGGTTTACTTAAAATTGCTGTAGCTGGTTATGTTAGAACAGAAACAGAATTCATAAGCAGAACTTTTAACTGTTTTTACTTTATTTTTGGAGCAAGGGGCCCAGGTTCTTTTTTGAACATACTGAACATTCTTCAGTGTCGGGATTAAAAAAAAAACAAAAAAAACTGGGACAAGCTGCAGGCCAGACTGTTTAGGGCATAAGAAAGTAAAATAGATATGTATATATTTGATCATGTAAAATGTCTGACTAATACATATTTTTTTTAAAACAACAGAATTAAGTGTTAAAATTAGCGAATGCCATATAATGGAAGAAGTCCTGCCATGTCAGAAGTTACTGCTTGTTGTAAACTTAATGTCAGAGGGGGAAGTGGGCTACCATCTAAATGCATTTTATTTATTTTCATTCCTAATATTTCTGGTCAGAATTATAGACTTGGTTCAGCCACAAAGCACAAGTATTTGATATTTAGGTTCTGGTTTTGATTTTATTTCTTTAGATTATTTATACCTTCAGATTTCATTAATATTGCTTTTAAAAAAAAAATCCAAGCAAGGAATATTTAAGTTAGAATTTTGGAAAACTGTTACTAAATATACAGTTTTTTATTGCTGTTAGAAGAAAAGAATGTTCAAGAGGAGCAGGAACAATGTCAGAAAGAACAGACAATACCAGATGAGAAGGTTGGAACTAACACGGCTGTTGAAAGCACTAAAGGCAACCTCACCGAAGAAGGCAGCAGTTCTGAAAAGTAAAACAAAATCAGATAAATCCTGAACTCCTTAAATTACTTGAAGGGAAATGCTCTAGATGATGACTGTCTACAGTGGATTTGCATGGAGTGTTCTGTGAAGAATGAGTGGGTGCTAATGTAGTAGAATGCACGTCTTCTGAAAGTGTGCACATGGCTGTAAGCTTCACTTATCAATAGAAAATATGTAAATTTACCTCATATTTCCTCTAGATGTGATTACTTTTCAAGGTGTTATTCTTAATACACAAACTTGTTTTACAAATTAAAGAACATTCCCCTTGTGATTTAAAAATCCCCTCTGTTTCCTAACTTTAAACTGGTTGCATATCTATCAGCCATGAAGAGCTGGCACCTTCTGCTTATTTATTGTTACACAGTAAAAGGAAAAATGTCCTTCTATAGGACTCTTGCTTTGCTCTGGGGCAGACATTAAGGAAAAGAATTAATTAACAAATTCAAGTCCATGTTTTTGAATCTTCATGTTTGTCAGGTTTTGAAAGGACCGTAGTAGCTCTTAATCTGGAGAGTAAATTAGTTTGTAAAAACAGCAGAAATAAGGAGTGTAGCAAGGAACGGACAGATCAATATCACAGGAAAAGCATTACAACAAAGGTGTGATGATGGAAGGACCAGCACAACAGAGAGGTGCTATAAAAGAAGGGAAAAAGATTGCTCCCCCATATTAGAAGAGTTCAGGTTCACAGAAGAAAGCTTCACTAAGGGGAGATCTCCAGAAAGAGCTCCCACAGCAGTCAGCCCTTAAATGAGGCCTAAGAGAGGTGCAGCCAGGCTCCATCCTTTCCAGTCACACAGCTGAATTGCCTTCACCTGTGCTCCCAGGGCTGACTGGGTCCTTTCCCCAGGTGCTCAATCAGTGGTTCAGGCTGTGACTCAACAGTTACCATACAGAGAGCTAATAATATCTCAGACATTCACACCTGGGTTTCACCAGGCACCAATGGGTATCCTGGGAGATCATGATCTTGGAAGGCTGTAATTGCAGAATCATGCAAATATGGGTTAATAAATTTAAGCCAGATCAGTCTTTGTATGCCCAGTATTTCTATAAAATGATCTATCTCTATATCTCTATATCTCTATATCTCTATCTATATATTTTTTTTAAGTCTTTATAGTGATATCTGGGCCTCCTGAAATGTCTGCAAGGGAATGATAACCTTTCAGAGACATCTTTCAAAGTGTAGTGTGTCAATAATTTAAACTGATTATCAATTGCTTGATAGATCAACCATGTGGAGAGTCTGTGTGTGTGTGCATGTGAGTGTTTGTGTGTATTATTTAATATAATAAAAGAAACAGCATATGTTTTCTATCCAAAGATGTGAGACCAATATACAACTGCAAGAAGAAAACGAGGAAGTTGAGGTGAATATTTTTTCATTAATGGATTGTTCCAGTTTACACATAGTTGGGATAATAATTAATATATGGCAATGTTGTTTGCTTTTGCTTATTCAAATTAATAATATTATCAACAACAAATTACCCATGAGTTACTATGTAAACTTTAAAAATATTTTTTCAGGTTTTGTTGTGAAAACACATTTTTCTGTACAAGCACACACAAATTAGAGCAAGCATCTAGAATAACCATAATAATTATTATTTCAGTTCTAAATAGTGCACCTAATAGATGTTGTTTATGTTAAACAGCAAGCATCTGCGGCAGCTGCTGAAGAATTCACTAGTCAGGAAGAACTGCTGAGTTACCTGGTAAGCATTACATCTTAAGCCTTGCAATGTCATTTTTGAAAAACTCACAGAATTGCTGAGTGCTCAAAAATTACTCATTTTGATTAGCAATTAGTCAATATCAAGATCTTATCTAGTAGTTGGTTGGTAATTAGTGCTACTAAAATATTTGAGATACGAACAAAGGGAAGAAGCTGTTTTCAAGGGATGAAATGTGGTTTCACTTAGAAAATAAAAATAAATAAATTCCATTTCTTCAGGTTGTAAAATAGTTGGCAGAACAGCTGAGTTCTGAGTTGTCAAAAATGTGTGTTGTTTACACATTCGTATCAGGAGTGGTAAGTGGTGGAAATGGTGATTTTGTTAAAAGCATCACGAAGAACTTAATGTGTATCTTTAACAGTAGTTAGTGTGAGTCAACTACTGTGTGACAATTCAAGCAGTATTTATCGTGTGTGTACCTATGTGTGTCTGTATATCTATACACGTTTCCCTTTTAAAAGCAAAACTGTAAAGATTGTACCTTTCTAGTAGTGCATCTTCTTTCTTAGCACGATTGTCCTCTGACAACAGGGGGAGAATTGTTGGGATTGCGACTGCAAACTGTTCAGTGTTAGCATTTACAGTCCTGTCTTCACAGACTGCATTATCTGTTTCTATCGATTTTTGCTTTAATCTTCTTCTGTAATGATTCTTCTGGACTTGTTCTTCATATTGTTGGAAATATCCAAATAATTTTTGTCAGGACGGTATCTCTGATAAAAGCAGAATTTATTCACGATTGCAATGGCGGCAGTCCCGCAAACAGGAGCGCACCTATGGACACAACATGACAGCCTTGATACCCTGTTTTCTCCCCTTTGCCTCCCCCCCTTCCCTGTTTCTGGCTGGGTACTCCAGGTTCACAACCTTATCAGAAGGTTTACATTTGTTATTTACTTGTTAATTTATTTGTTATCTGGTGTCAGTCAGCAGCCATCCTGTTGTTTCCAAGCTGTCTCGGTGCTCTCCTTGTCGCACTGATATGGTGATTTTCTTTAAAGTCTTCATTAAACAAAGAGCACTGGGGGATGATGCCAGGCCTTCCGATGTATCTTCAGGCGCTTCCTTGGGCAGGCCATGACTAGTTCTCTGGTTTGATCTCATGCAGGATATTCTTGCAGTGTGTATGACAAAATATACGGATATACACCTATATACAGAGTGTGCATTCCTGGGAAGGTTCGTCTAGAGGATAAGTGATGTAAACTATCAGATCTTCCCCAAGTTAAGTAGAAGGACTCCCAAAAAAAAAACCTGTGATAGCGGAGATTATGAAATAAAAATAATACCCAATTCTAATGCAGAAACAACATTTGATTCCCACAATATCATGCAATAATTCCCAGTTTTTTCAGTGATTATTCTTACTGCATAGTTTTTAAGTGAGGAAAAATCTATCTGGCCTCAGGGAGGAAATTGTATACATTCATTTAAATGCAAATAGCTCAGGAAGAGATCAAAACCTGGAAAGGGTTTTCCTGCATAAGGGAAAGCATTTTCCTGCATGTTTTTCGAGGAACATTCTAGGGTTATTTCTTTTCAAATGATTGTCTTTGATAGCTGCTGCAGTCTTCTGTTAGGACCGTCTCCCATTTCTTCCCTCCCACTGTGGTTTCTGGGAAATAGAAAGTTTATTTACCTTGTAACTACAGCCATACCTGACAGGAGAATAGGAATATAAAAATGAAATGGTTCTTTCAGGATTTGTTTGTATGTTCTGATACTTGTATCTTTCGAAGGAAAACATTTTTGAGTTGTGATTTATTTTTTTTTTCCAGCAAAGTTTTGAGATACTGAATGAAGATGATGCTGCTTTTATCCTAAAAGTCACACAGACTCTCACAGATGCATTGGTGGAATATCGTCAGCAAGCTGCATCAAAAAAAGTAATGAGGTTTTGGTTCTTCAAATCTATAGATTCATGTGATTCATGTGATTCATGTGAGGCATTTTTGTTATTACAGATAATTTACTTATAGTTAAAATTGTCATGGCAGATGTATTGAAAATTTTGACTGTTTCATGCTTGAAGAATTTTTGAAGTCATGACAGGATAAACTTGTAGGTTTTCAGTTGATTAGTCTCAGTGCTTGTCTTCAAAGGTGCTTTTAAAATTAATATTTTGTGAAGAAGCCAAAATGCATTTTAGCCCATGTTTCCCATGCTTTCCCTTGCATCTAAGTTTTTCTTCTAATTCACTCCTTTTTAATCCCAACCATTGGTTTTCTCATCTCTTCTGACCTCCTTGACAATCTTGTTCTATATTTCCTTTTCCAGCCTTGCCCTGCATTTCATTCACTAATGTATAATCTAACATTACTGATATCAGTTTTCTTTCTTATACAATTTTTGGTTTGCTCCTACTCTTAGGCTGTTCCTTTTGAGTTCTCTTTCTTGCTCTATTATCAGAAACCCAGTCCCTCCTGCTGTTCTGTTCTTGCTTTTGACTGACTTGTCTTTAAATAAGCGCAATATGAAGGTGTCTTGAATTTTTCTCTGAGTTTGTTGTGGTAATCATTTGTATCCCATGTTTCTCCCATTCATATTACATGAAATTGTAACATTCAGACTCCACACTGACATGGTAGGAACTGAGGGATGGTAGGAACTGTCCTCTTGTTGGTAATCCATTGAACATATCTGTGATTGGAAACCATGCCCTTTTTGCCTCTTGACTTTTCTAATAGAACTTCAGAGTCAAATAAAATTTTCCTTTGCCACAGCAGCTACTCCTGGTACTCCAGCTACATAACTACTTCTTTATTTAAAAAGGAGAGGCTAAGAGGAAAATGCCACATAAGTATCAGCCAAACAAGTTGTAGAGAATCCGAGAGGATATGATTCAGGAAAAAAAAAAAAAAGTGTATGGCAGTTGTTTTGCTTTGTCATCAAAAGCCTTAATTAGTTCAGAATGCTATTGCAGTGTTTCTTTCCTTGTGATATTCTATCTTTACTACTTTCTTGCTGCCTCAAAAAGGCAGTACTTCTCCAAGATGAATTTCATGCATGTAATTCTCATTATTTACTCATTTTAACTTCCTTAATAAATTTACATTCATCTTATGCCTGCTGTTCTTTCATAGAAGATTTTTATGTTCATATGTAAAGAGGGCAAAATCTGATACGCTTCAAAACAATCAAGTTCTAACTGAAGTAACTTCTAGCCCAATAGCTATAGAAAAATAAAATAAATTGACCCTAGAAAACACTTCCATGTCCTGAACTTCTTTCAACAGACATTTATTTATTTATTTATTTATTTTATTTATTTATTTATTTATTTATTTATTTATTTATTTAAAATCTTTGGAGTTTAAAATACTTGCTTTTTTAATCTGGCAGGCTGAGAATTGGTTCCATAAGCAACAATTGGCAATACATAGTGTTTTTTAGATATAGACAAATGCCATGAGAAATGTGTGCATAGAAGTTCAATGCCAGCTACGTTATTTTCAGATAACTTCTTTGTTTTTCAAATTTGTGATGTCTTATCTGTTTTTGTGGTCACTAAAGTGTAGCATTTTGTCATTTTAGGGTTTTATTTTGATGAAGTGCTGAACACAACTTTTTTCAAACTTGTAGGACCTCTTAGATAATGAATGTAATGGAGAAGAAGCATTGGAACGTTCTACAGAACAATCTGAGCTGACTTCAGCAGATATTAGTGATTCTGATACTGGTAATGTTAGCATAACACTCTTAAATTGCTTTAATGTAAATATTAGAACACTAGTTAAGATTAAATTCCAGAAAACTGCTTTTATTTTCTGCTTCTCTAAAAGTAGAGCTTAAAAGCAGGATAAAGCCAAGTAATTTAGATTAATAGTTTTGGTTGTTTTTTTTTTTTTTCACACTCTACAGACATATAGAAAAGGCAGCCTATTAATAAGCATTCATCTTACTCTAATTGTGTGATCAGTTCTTATTTTCCTAAAAGCAGCTCTTTCTAAAGAGGCTATCAAAGTATAGCTCTTTTGTTTTGTTTGGTTTTTTTGGTACATCTTTTTCTGTTTTTGGTGGAGAAGAGGCTTAATGCAGGTCTAGTCCAAGCAAGATGGTAGCATAAACAAAGTTATGGAAAGTTTCGTTTAATATTTGCATGTTTCCACTGCCTGACTTCAGTGCTTCTGATAAGCCTTAAAAAAAAAATCTTGGATTTCTGTGAGAGGATTTCCTTCTCAATATAAACAAATTATTACTTTTCACATAGTATGATTGGAATTACTGTCCTAAATTTGGAGGTAAAAATGCCCAGAGTACTAGTGTATCTATTTTGTATCATTTTTTTTTCTATACAGTGGCAGTTTTCTGTAAAGCTGAACTTTTGAGACCTCAGTTAATACAGTGCTAATAACAAAAATTGCAATTACTTGCAATATGAAAGAATTTGAACTCTTAGTTGCTTTTTCTAAGTGATGATACAAGGAGCTTTCACCCACCTGCCACCTATGTTCCTTCAGGATTTGCTGTAAATGGAAATCATTTCGGACTCTTCGGTTGTGTGAAAATGTTATTAATGAAGTTGAATGCGGGCCTTATTAATGATGATGCTGCTGTGCTAGACTGGAAATGTTTGTTTTGAAAAGCTTTATTTGGATAACAGTAATGAAGAGCATTCAGAATCTTCTCTAGCTGAAAAACAGTATTTTTTTTTTTTCTTTAAGACAATTCAAGCAGCCGATCGGCTAAAAAGTCCTTCTCAATAAATGAGGAAGATGAACTGCAAAACTTTTCAACTGGCTCTTTGGACACAGCATATGAGAACAACGTCACCACTGAATTTTTGAACAGCGTGAGAAATATGAATGTTGAGGAAGTTACTGCTACTCTACACAAAATAGCAGCTACAAATCCAGCTTTCAGAGGTATTTCATGTATACTTGAAGACACAAACGTGTATGAGAATGTACATAACAATTTTAGCTCTGTGAAACGTTAATAATTATATGGGGCAAAGAACTTTGAGATACTAGGGAGGCTTTTTCCCTTTTAATTTTTACAGGAGCCAGTTTAGGCTGCCCCTACACATAGATATTAAACATAGACTTTTTTTTCTACTTGTTTTTTCATTCATGCACAGTAACATCCTCAGGGTAAAAAATAGTAAACTAAAATCAAGTATACTGTTATTAGGTAAAAAATGAATCTCATCTATGTGATAACTGGTAAATCAGTGTAGGTGTTTTGGGACAGTTTCTTAAGTGACAGAAGGGGGTGGGGGAAAGGAGCAGCATCCCCCAGCTCATCTCCACCCATTTTTATTGCTGAGCATGATGTTGGATGGTGTGGGATATCACTATGGCCAGGTCGGGGAAGCTGTCCTGGTTGTATCCATTCTCAGTCTCTTGCCAGCCCTCAGCCTACTCAGTGGGAGTGTAGTGAGTGGAGAGAAAATGGGAAAGCCTTGGCATTTGTGAAAGCTGTCTTTAGCAAGAGCAATTACACTGCCGTATTATCAACATTGTTTTAGCTACAAATCCAAAACACAGCACCACATGGGCTGCTGAGAAAGTTAACTCTGTTTTGTGCAGAGGCAGTACAGGGATCTAGGAGGTCTTTGAAAATACCACCTTCTGTTGGAGAGGTGAATAGAAACTATTTAGAAAAGCAGGGTGGAATTTAGTGAGCACCTGGATAAATGATCCACTCAGGGTGATAGTGTTAGAGATGGAGAAGAAAATTCTTCCATATAGACTTCCTGCAGATGTTTGAAATGGGACCGCAAAGGAGTCAGATAAGGTTATCCAGTTCATATAGTCAGTTTGGAATTCCAGGGAGCTTTTCATAGCTATTTTTGATAGATCAGAGGCTTCAAACAGAACTAAGTGGCTATGGGAAAAGAAGGAAGTGTTTGCATTCTTTAAAAAATAAACAGATAGCAAATGAGGAGGTCCCAGTAGAACTGTGGTCCTGTACTTAATCTCCTTGCTGTTCAAGTGACCTGGAAAAAGGGATGAGTATCTGGATGACAAAATTTTGTGATTATTCAAAACATTTAAAGTGTTGATTGACTGAAGAAGTTAGAATACTCCTCATTAGAGAGTGGGAATAACAATTTACTAATCAGAAGAATAAACTTAGTATAAAGAATTAAGGAAAGAGTGAAAAGTAAGATGAGAGTCATTATTTTGTTGTTGTGTATACACATGCTCTGTATATATCTGGAATAGAACATGCACTTCCATTTCCCTTACATCATATCAAGGACTGTAGAGCTGCAAAGGTTTAGAGAAAGCAGCAAGATATGGGAACATTTTCTAAATAAGAAACAATAGAAAACTGGAACTGCTTTTCACCTGGAAAAGAGATTACTGAAGTTATAAGTGATCTTTAAAATCATGCATGGGTGGAAATAGCAATTATGGATCAAAAGACATAGGAAATAACAGATTCCTAAACTTAGAGTATATAGAGAACCCAATTTCAACGTAGTCTTCATGCAGTAGGTGGATGGTCTATGGATGCTGTGGTTATTAAAATGTCACCTGAGTCAGACAGTGTGAGAGCCACCAAGCAATACTGAAAAGTCTGTCATAGCAGACTTGGAAATTGCCTGCTCTAAAGAAGAACTGAGGCTGGGAGAATGTAATTTTCTTACAATCCACCAGATTTCAGACATACTTGCCCTGTTCTTATTCTTCCCTTAGTGTTTTGTACCACTGATCACTGTGTGGTTCTTACCACTTGAGCTGTCCCTGTGTTTCTTATGCTACTTTCCTCCCTCCCCCAAAGTAATGGCCATCAATTTCATCAGAGCAATATAAACTTCTTGCTTGTGCTCTGGAGAGGCCATTGTCTTACTGGTACAGTGATAAAACAGAGTACTTATGGTAATGCCTTCCTAATTAACAACCGTAGAGGCAGTGACAGGACAAGGGGAAATAGTTTTAAATTGTAAGAGGGTAGATTTAGATTAGATGTTAGGAAGAAATTCATCACTGTGAGAGTGGTGAGACACTGGAACAGGTTGCCCAGTAAGGCTGTAAATGCCCCCTCCCTGCAAGCAGTGAAGGCCAGGCTGGATGGGGCTTTGAGCAAGCTGGTGTGGAGGGAGGGTGTCCCTGCCTATAGCAGGGGGTTGGAACTATGTGATCTTAAAGGTCCCTTCCAACCCAAACCATTCTGTGATTGTTATCTTTGAAAATCAGTAACAGACTTGAGGAGGATAGACATACCCTTAACTGAAACAGTGCAGCTGTTCATAGGTATATGGTTTACAGTTTCTAGGCAATTATGTAGTGCATTTTGGTTAGTAACAGTGTATTTCTCACTTAATAAGGGCTCCAAACTCATGTCATCAGTCTAAATGTTTTACTATTACTTGTGCTTTTAAATATTGTATTATCAAAACATTTAGTTTCTTTTTCCTTTTTTTTTTTTTTTTTTGCTTTACCTTTAACAAAGGAATGGATATTCCAAACGTTGTGAAGATCCTGACTGAAAGTGGGACTCTGAGAAGACCAAGCAATGGCAGCACACACTGACATGGTAGTTAGCAGAGTTAATATTGCACTGTTTACTTTCTGTAAGTTTTAAGTCATTCTTTTGCTTCATATGAACTCAATGTAGCTGATTTTGCTATATTCAAATACTGTATGATGTTCTTCTAATTAATAATTTGGTTTTGAAATTCTTATTATTCTATATGGAAAAGTTAAATTTAATGTTGTTTCCATTCACATTGGCCTCTATTTTTAAATGAGTAGCCGTTATTTTCCTAAATATCCTTACATACTGCATATTAGCAGTCTGATCTTTTCTTATTGATTCTTAAGGCTCTTTGTAAGAGTTAATCACAGAATTGTAGAGGTTGGAAGAGACCTCTGGAGGTCATCTAGTCTACTAAAGCAGTTCCCTACAATAGGTTTCACAGGAAGTCATGCAGATGGGTCTTGAATATCTCCAGAGAAAAAGACTCCACAACCTCTCCAGTGTTCTGTCACCTTCATGTTTGTTTGGAATTCCCTGTGTTCCAGTTTGTGCCCACTGCCCCTTGTTCTGTTCCTGGCCACCACTGAAAGGAGCCTGGCCCCACCCACTTGACTCCTGTCCTTTGGATATTTGTAAGTGTTGATAAGGTCCCCCTTAGTTTTTTCTTCTCTAGGCTAAACAGTCCCAGGTCTCTCAGCCTTTCCCATAAGGGAAATGCTCCAGGTCCTCATCACCTTTGTGTCTCTCCACTGGACTCTCTCCAGAAGTTCCCTGTCTTTCTTGGAGAACCCAGAACTGGGTATAATACTCCAGATGTGGCCTCACCAGGGCAGAGCAGATGGAAAGGAGAGCCTTCCTTGATTTGCTGACCGTGCTCTTTTTCATGTACCTCAGGATCCCATTGGCCTCCTTGACCACAAGGACATACTGCTTGGCTCATGGCCAGCTTGCTGTCCACCAGGACACCCAGCTCCTCTGTAGTGCTCCTCTCCACTGCTCTCCCCCATCTGCCCATCTACATCATAGAAAGGTACCAGATTGGTCAAGCATGAATCTGTATTGACTACTAATAACCTTCTCTTCCACTACAGCAGTCAGCAGTACAAATGCATCCTACAGCAAACAGTCAAATTATCCCCTGTGGCTGCAAGGCCATACTGAAAGGCTATTGAAATTAGAGGTATCCTCCCATATAAAGATTATGAATTGGTCTCCTGTTTTTCGATAAAGATTAAAAACTACAACAAAACAGTGCTGTCAGTTCAATTCCGAGTTAGGTGCAGTTATAGGTTATAGGTATAACCTATAAAGTTATAGGTAACTTTTGGAGAGGAGTTAACTGGAAGTGTTAGCAAACTCAGCAGAGGTTGACTTGCTTGCAAATTCACGGATATATTTCAAGAGATGTAACCAGACTATACTTAAGAAATGCTGACTTGGTAGTGAAAGAATCTTTTGTCTTCTCTTATTTTACCACTATAAGCATGAAGTGAAAGCTGGCTTATACTGTCTTTCAATTCATGCTCTTTTAAAGTGAGGGTTTTTTTTGCTTTTTTTTTTTAACCTATAGTTATAGTTTTGTTTTTTTTTTACTGTATATAGACAGAGATTCTGTATGTTAGCTGCTACTAATTTTGTAGGGTGATAGAAGAATGGTTGGATGGTTACAGATTTATGTTTGGGGAAAAGAATTTAAAAAAATTAAATTGTGTGGGTCAATTTTGCTTCCTGAGTAGCATTCATTGCTTCTAATTAAAATTCTTCAGCATTGCAGTCAAAAGCTGGCGTGATACAGACATGGTGGAGCCAGATCGCAATGTTTTGTATTGTTAACTTTTTTTAATGTTAACTTACTGTTTTTGGACATCTGGATGAAATTGAGAGTCCTCATCTTTGTGTTTTCACATCTTCGCATCCTGGAATGCAAGATGCTATGAAAAATAAGGTAACAAAGAAAGCAGTAGTTAAGGTGTGTGGATAGTTAGGAATGAAAACAGTTCATCGACAGTTAAAGAAAACACAAAACAATTACTGCTTTAAAGTAATAATGAAAAATCTCTGGAATGCCTTTAAATATGTTCTCATCAGAAACAGAGGTGGAAATGTAGCTCTTGTTTTCACTATAATGGGGACAGTGTTCATGTCTACTTGATGAAGATGTGCTTGATCAGTAAAAGCATCTTAGAATTTACATGGAATACAAATAATTTCCTGAAGTATCTGCAATAATAGCAGCTTCATGTTTTTGTTTTCATAGTGTGGAACATTCTATTAATTAAAATAATAGACTATTCAGCTATTGTAAATGGCCATCTTTGGAATAGCTTCTTTTTTCACTTGCTGTGAAATCCTTCCTACTGGAAATAAAATTAAGGGGAAATTCCTTGGATTTAAGCATTTCTTTTTCCTCAGGTCCATTAAGCACATGCTGAAAATGGAAAGACTTCTGAATCCATAGCACACTGATATAGAATGGTTTGAATGATGTGCTGCAGAGTGCCAGTACTTCTCAAAGACAAAATAGCAAATGCAAAAATGACTGAGTGTATTCTTCTGGAAATGCTTTTGAAAAGAATGTCTAACCTAGCACGTTCAGTTGTACAATTAATCTCCCTTTAAAGCTTTCTTTTCTGGTGCAAATACAGGCTCTAAAAGAGCTAGATTATTTTGTTTGTTCTGTCTGCCTATGTTTTGTGATGGCTTGGTATGTTCTCACACTAACAGAAAACTGTATACCTATTCCAAAAATAGAACTGTATACCTATTCCAGAACCTATTTTTAAGGATAACATCTAACTTGTGCCAGAATTGTGTGGTTTAAAAGAGAAGGAAAAAAAAAGGCACTGTATCAATGATACTTAAGGAATGTTACTGACTGTATATGATGTTATACATTGATTGTTACAATACCACTGAGACACAAGAAAAATTACACCAAGTGGGAATCGATTTTTCTTTCAGCTTTATGTTAGTTCACCATATTTTACTGAGGCATCAGAGAGCTTTGGGGAAATTATCTTTAACAAAATTGAAGAACATCTCTTAGAAGGTATAAACTGGAAAAGAGAATGATATTCACAGGTGAACTGACAGGAAATGGAAAATTTTGACTGTGCAACAGAAGGCTTAGTAGGTATAGGTTATAATGAGCTCTGTTATAGTTCTGGAAACATTCTGCTCTTATAGAATAGAATCTTTTAAGGTTGGAAAAGAAGTCCAACCACCAACCCATCCCCACCCTGCCCACTAAACCATGACACTCAGTGCCACATGTACACCTCTCTTGAACACCTCCAGGAATGGTGGACTTCGCCACCTCCCTGGGCAACCTGTTCTGATGCATTACCACTCTTTCTGAGAATAAATGTTGCCTAATATCCAACCTGAACCTACCCTGGCACAATTTAAAGCCAATGTCTCATTCTATTGCTAGTTTCCTCTTGTTTTTCTTCCTGTTTTTTCTAGGACTGTCTTTCTCAGTAATGAATTGGTTATCCCTTTTGAAGCAGCAGGCCGTCTTGTGAATTTGATCTAGGTATCAATGTACATAATGCATACAGTATGTCTGAAGGCATGGTACTATATGTGAAACCTGAAATGCTAATAGTGACTGCCTTGCCTTCACTGAAATTACTCTTCTAAGTGTTTTTCTACTTTGTAAATGCAAATACTGGGGTTATTTTTTGCTTGGTTTTTTTTGTGAGAGGAAATGTTACTACCTAAGTTCATTTTAGAAACATAATTAAAAATATTCTCATGGAGCACAATATTGTTAATGTTTCATTGAAAATATTCTTTTTAGTATACTTGTTAACACCTACCTTCTGTCACTGCAGGTAGAATGAAACATAATAGAACAAGTTTGAAATGACCTCTAGCACTTCCTATAAAGATTCAGAGTACATAGTGGCAGGAGCTAAGAGAGACACTCATAACCCAGCATCTCCCCGTTATTGTGTGAAGACTTTGCTTCCCAAAATGGTAAACAGTGAAGGATGGAAGCCAGAATGAGATACAACTCAAAACCTAAAGTTGCTGAGCTTAGAAAGAGTGTGAAAGCAATCCTAGTATGTAGTACAAATTTGAAGTCTGAGCCAAGAGAGCTCAGATTCTGGTAATTAAATTAAGTGAGACTTTGCGTGCTGAATGCTTTCAGTGCTGTTTTACTTGTAGCTGATGTAGGATCAAATTGGGACAGTGTAATGTAATTACTTCAGTGACCTGATTGAGTTGCATTGAGGTGGGATTGACTACTGTGGTCAGAGAAGAAGGCAGAGAGGGACCTGCAGACTGCTTGAAGACCATTTCTGCAGCTGACTGCAAAATAAGTCTATTTCCTGCGTGAAATTATGTGTCGCTGCAAAGTTGAAAATGTCTTTGAGAACTTTATGGGGCTGGTGTAAGCAAAAACTTACAAGTGTACTCCTGAAGATGAACCCTTGTTTAAAAAAAAAAAAAAAAAAAAAAAAGTGCTATAAAATGCTTATTTCGCAAAAAAAAACCCAAGTGCTTCCGATCTTAGTGTTAGCAAGAAAGCTAACACTACAAAGAACCACACACAACAAAGCAATAACCCAAAAATGAATCGTTTTCGCTTGAAGAAGCGAGTTGAGTGGACCTCCGTGGCGGCAGGGGGCGCCCCTGAGAGGAAGTGCGCGCTATCTGTTGCCGCGCGCGCTGTCCGCCGCCGCTCACGTGGGCGGCCGTTTCCGGGCAGGCTCTCGGGGGCGGAAGGGGGCTCCGCTGCCGCGTGGTTAGTGAGGGGCTGGGGCGGCGCGCGCGGGGCCCGGTGGTGTCGTCGTCGTCGTGCCCGCGAAGGAGGACGGAAGAGGGGAAGGAGGCGGCGTGGCCCTGCCCGCCCCGCTCTCGCGGCCGCCTTTTGTGTGAACCGCCCCCCTTCCCTACGCGGGAAAGCGGTCGCCGCGAGGAGTGCGTGGCCGCGCTACCCGCGGAACCGACGGCCGGCTGGAGGGCGGCCCCGCCTCACGGCACGGTGCGCTGCCGCAGCGCGGCCGAAGATGCGCCGGGAGGAGCGAGCGGCTGCCTAGGCGGGCACCGCCTGCGTCGGGCGGCGGGTACGGTACCGGCGGCGGGGAGGGAAGGAGGGCGGCGGGGCGGGAGCCCGGCCCTCTCAGCATCCTGGGGTCCGCGCGGGGCCGGATCGCGGCGTGAGGGAGGCCGGGAAGCGCCTGGAGGCGTCCCGAGCGGGCGGAGCCGAGGCGGGGAGAGCCGCGTGGCTCTCGGTACTTCGCGTTCGTGTAGAAAGCGGTGGGTGCGCTCGGCTCGGTGCTGCTGCAGGGGGACCGGCAGGGTACGGCTGGGGCTGCGGCGCCGGGACCTGCCGGCCTGGAGCCTCGCTGAGGTGCTTGCAGCCTGTGCTTGCAGCGTGCACGGGTGTGCCGAGCGCCTTGTTACGCCGCTACGGTGCTCTCACAGCTCTGGTTTTGTAACCGTTTTCTTCCTGATCTGGCCTCCCTCTGAAGAGCTGGAAATAGGTGTGTTGAGGTTTCTAATAAGTTAGCTGTTCTAATATTCGCGTTGCAAGGTAAACTACTGCTTCCTTCTAGAAGGAGAGAGTATATTTTATAGGCTTTTTCCTTTAAAGTAACTTAATTTTGTTCAAGTGTGTGCATGCCTGTATTTATAAAGGTAATGTTAAGTGGAAGGCAGATGCTTCGTCATGTGGGGTGAGACCTTAATGTCTCTGTTAAAGCAAGCATTGCAGTAAGCATTCATAGAATCATTAAGGTTGGAAGAAAACACTAAGATAATGTAGTTCAACCATTAGCCCACTCACACCGCACCCACTGACCATGACCCTCGGCGCCACATCCACACGGTTCCTGACCACCTCCATGGATGTTGACCCCACCGCCTCCCTAGCAGCCTCACCCACAGTAGAGTGAGATAAGGTCTCTCCTGGGCCTGCTGTTCTCCAGAATGTGTTCCAGAGCCCTCACAGCTTTGTTGCTCTTCTCTGGACACGCTCCAGGGCCTCACTGTCTTGCTCAAAACTGAACATACCACTTGAGATTTTTAAAAATCTTTTCAGTCGACAAATACTAGTGCAAAAACTTCAGATGGCCTTACATAGAGCTGTGATGTGGATATGAAGCAATGTAATGCAGCACAGACCTACCAAATCTGAAGTCCATTGAAAAATCAGCTATGAAATTTTATTTCCTAGAGTGAGTGGTGATCATGTCCGCTTTATTCTAGGTTTAGTCACGAGTGTATACTTTTTTTTCCAATAAAATTAATCTTGAAATGTTGAACCTTATGTTCACGGTGTTCAAATATTAGTAATGTCCAAAAGCCAGTTACCCGCAGAGTAGCTTGAGAGATTCTGTTATATTGAAAAGTAATCAGGTTTATAGGCCTGACAGCACAAACCTTTAAAGCTGGATATAAGTGCTGCATGCAGTGAGATCGGGAAGCAATCAGATTTCCAGCTGCCTAGATGATCTTTTGTTATTACAAAGCTGTGAAATGTTAAACATCGTAACCACTTTCTACTTATCCCATCCTTCTCCTTTTTAAATAGTTGTAGTCTCCACGACCACTTCTAGGGCTCATCGGACTGTGGATTCATGGTCTTAAATAATGGAAATCAGAGCGTGATTTGTGTGTGGTGTTGAGTACTGTGGCACTGAATTTGGACGTATTTAAGTGGCCGGAGAAGCACGATAAGGAGCCAGTGGTGTAACATGTTTTCTTTGATCTGGCTGAACTAAGCATGCTCTTATCTGTACAGATGTATTGAAGGCCAGGCAGAAACCAAAGTGTTGGTTTTAATTTGTTCTGCTTGTTGCATGTTTGGTCCAGTATGACTGTGATCTAAGTAGAGCTGTCCCTACCACCTTATTTTTTATGCCTTATTAAATGTGACTTAGCTTTTCAGCATCTTTTCACTCCCTGTGCTTTTTTAGCTTTCTGTTGTTTGTTTTTTTTTTTTCTCCTTTTCTTTTAATTGTTAATCTTTAATGCCTGCACTTTTGAGAGTAATGGAAGTTTGCCTGGGCCTGTGTGCTGTGTTATCAACAAAGGCCTGATGAGATCCATGATTTTACCTGTGCAGATGAGTATGCTGGTTGTGATCAAGTTGCTAAGCAATGTACAGATGAAATAAGACATTCCACTGAGCTCTTTAGCCTTGACAGGTGTCCAGTGTGTAAAAAACTGCTTCACTGGCAGGACCTCTTCTAAAAGAAACAAAAAAGCAAAAACCCACAACTCCTACATATTCTGATAAAGCAATAGAAGATGAAGATCTTCAAGTGATCTTTTTCAGTAAAGCTGTTCTCAAAGTGAAGACAGCCAAATTGAAGATAAAGGGTTTTAGGTCTGTTTAGCCTAGCGTCTGGTCTGCAGTAGTTTATGCAGAGGAAATATGTAAAAACTGTAGCTTTCACCAGCAGTTCGCTGTTCTTTGGTGGAAAATGTGTTTAATCACATTGAAATTCTGAATGTCTTTTTGCAGAGAATCAGGATGACTAAAAAAAGGAAACATCAAGAAGACTTCCAGAAAGTGAAATTAAAAGTTGGGAAAAAAAAGCCTAAACTAGAAAATGCAACAGATACCACTTTCAAAACAAAGGCCATACAAATTCCTGAACAGCTTAAAGAAGATGGAATGCTTACTACACAGAACAGAAAACTTAACATAAAGGTACGTGGTGGGTGATACATCCTGAATGACAGATAATGACATTTGCCTGAGTCCTTATAGTTACTAGTGTCTAAGAAAAAAAAGGTGTATTTAAAAAAAACAATGAGACACAAAACTAAGCTGACCCTTGAACTAAATGACTTAAATTGCTGGACCTGCATATAACTCAAGGCTAGGCTTTTCAGCAATGGAAAGCTGAAGTTGCATCATCCTCTGAGTATCAGGGATTAATGCTGTTTTTGAGTCTGAGATTATAAAATAAGAGCAGGGTTTCAAAACCTCTGCTGAGTTAGTAGGGTTGTATGTTTACTTATGTATGAAAGTTATCTTGTTACCTGAAGAACAGGTTGTGGTATCTTGTTTTTCCTGTTTTTGAATATTGCTGATTTGTTCATTGCTACACCACAAACCAATAGCGTATTTGTTTTGAAAGTACTATGCTTCTGCACACAGCAGTGCATTAGAACAGATTCTGTATTTTTTAGTGTTTGGCAAAAAAAAAAAAAAAAAAAAAAAAAGAACTAGAACGTGGGTAAGGAAGTAAAAAGCTCAGAGTAGTAATGATAACTAATATGTTTCTTTTCTTCCAGGATTTACTTTCTCAGATGCACCATTATAGTCCTGGGGTTAAACACAATGCACTCCTTGGGCTCAAAGATCTCCTGTCTCAGTATCCGTTTCTAATTGATGCACACCTTTCAAATATAATTAGTGAAGTGGCAGCAGTGTTTACAGACAAAGATTCTGGTGTCAGGGGAGCGGCTGTTCACCTGCTTCAGTTCTTGGCTTCAAAAATAAGAGCTGAGCAGATTGCTCCGTTTTTTCCTTTGGTAAGTGCCCATCTCTCCAGTGCCATGACTCACATCAGCGAAGGAATTCAGGAAGATTCACTGAAAGTCCTGGACGTTTTATTGGAAGCATACCCAGCTCTTCTTACAGACCGCAGTAGTATATTACTGAAGAATTTTGTAGAGCTTATTTCTCACCAGCAGCTGTCAAAAAGACTGAAAAGCAAAGAGAAACTTTCCTGGATGCTGTCTGTTAACCCAAACCGCAGAGTAACATCTCAGCAGTGGAGGTTAAATGTACTTATCAGGCTCAAGAAGTTCCTCCAGGCAGTGGTTGATGGATCCAGTGAAATAGAAGATGAGGGACTTCAAGAGCAAAGGGATAGCCCTCATTCTGTGAGGAGCCCGATATTTATTAGCTGGAAGGTCCATGCAAATAATCAACAACACATACATCTGTATGAAAATGGTGGCTTACGACCAAAGATGAACTCATCGTTTAGATTGAGGTGAGAAAACATTAATTCAAAAATAAGTTAATGTCAGCTCTACAGTAATGATTTATGATAAGCTGGCTTATAGCTGTTGAAAGCAACTATTCTTGTTGAGACATTGCCTCTGAAGAGTCTTTTGGGGCATTCAGGGTAATGTGCAGTTTTACTGTAGTAGCTTGAAAACTGGAAATAGTTGGCAGATGAGTGGGCTGTGTGTAGATAATGAACTTTCTTGCTAGCAAATTAAAGCTTTATGGTATTATAATATTACTGGAAGAGCAACTCTTGAGTGTTTTTCTTGGATTGCAAACCGAAGACTACAAGTTATTTCAGGCTGTCAGATAAGTGGAGGGGCAAGCAAATGGATTTCTCTGTACTAAATGTAAATATGTTTGTTACACAGTGATAATGAATTTGACTGAAATTTTATGCTTTTACCATGGAGAGTATAACAGCGTTAAAATGAATCTTAATTTCTTCATTTTAAAGTAACTTCTTTGCAAAATAGTATGTCTGCTGAGTTTCCAGTTGGAGGTGTTCTTAATTCATCAGTTTATATCTTCACTATGAATAAAAGGTGTTGCTTCCAAGACACGATATTGAAAGTGGAAAAAGGCATAATTTGTTTTGTCACAGAAAGGTCTGTGTGGTTTATAGTAACTCTAGGTAGGTCTGAGGTGAAGTTTAGGGAGAAATAACTAACAATATTTGTTTATCTCCCTCCTTCCTTATTCGACTGCTCCTCAAACCAGAGGGGAACATTCCCTCCCCAGCTTTTTTCTTATGGTACCTTTGTGTGTTGCCATCATCATGTATATGTGCTTCTGTAGATGTTACGTACGTGGTGACAGAACACCTGGAATGATCTACCTGAAAATAAAAAGAAATGGTGTTTAGCTGTTACGCAGCACTTCTAGTTAATAGATTTCAAAGCGGTTTGAAGAGAAATCACAACCCTTGTTTTACTGCTAGGGAAGACCAACTACACTAAAGTGGGTTTTACCAAATTCACCCAAGGATGTCAGTGACAGAAAAAAATATATAAAACCCACTGTTCAATCCATCATTATGCCTACCTCCTATCTTTGAAGGAGGCACAGAAGAAGTGGTGTTCTCTTTTAATGCCATAGGTATTAGTGTGAGTTAGCAGATCTTCTCCATCTCCATGCCGGTGACACGCGAATGACTGTTCCATTCCTATTCTCTTAGGCTTCCTCTTGGTAGAGAGTGGATTACTTACAGTAGGTATAGGACACTTACATGAAACTAAATAAAATATGCTGCTTGTTCTTACGAAAGTGGTTGTAAGTAGCATAAGTCACAACCAAGAGTATCTGCTGCAGTGAAAGCCAGTCTTGAGGCAGCTGAGTGAAAAACAGCCCTAAGGATTTCATCTGTACAGTCAGCATCATACAGTTACAGACCACAGAATATCAGGGGATTCTTGTATTGTGCATTGAATGATGCGCAGTGTGTGATGTTCTGTGCCCTCTAGTAGTTAAAGGTGCATTGTATCCAAGGTCTAGGAAAGTAAACTTTACATCTGGTGTCACCTGAATTGGATTCCCCTTTTCTGAGGAGCTAGATTTCGGTGAAACATCGTGATCCGCTTCTGGTTTTAAATACTTTCAAAAAGCCATTTGCAAGCATGAGGAGGAGCCAGAAGAGTAGAAGGAAACATTGCTAACATCCAAGGCAAAGTTGGCAGAGAAAACTGATGGCAGCAGAACAGAAGAATGGAAAGAGAAAGAATACTTGTACAAGGTACTTGAATATTTCTCTTTTTATTGCATATGCTCACTGTTTTGGTGTAATCTTTTGTTGTTGTTGTTGTTGTTGTTATTATTTAAAGGGCCCATAAAGTTTATTTTACTGGATATGCACGGTATGTTAAGAGCAAAAGGTATTCTGCTAGCTTTTGGATTTGCTGTGAGAAACAGTGTAGATACCTACAGCATGAGGCCCTTCTCTGAAATCTTTTCTAGTACTCTGAAGAAGCTTAGTTCTTTCTCATTCAATCCCAGCAATGGCTTTTGACAGTCATTCCCATTCCTTTTGCCTTTGCTGTGACCATTACTGCAGGGGCAAAAATGATCTCAAGTAAGAGGTGTGAAAGGTTTTTAATGCTTTAATGCTCTTTGAAGACTTCTAAGATCTTAAACAGTGTATTTTTCTATTTTTCTTTGAAGAAGTCAATGCAGAAATTGTAAAGCCTTAACTATAGGTAGGGAAAAGTCAAACAAACCAGAAGTAGCTATAATTGCATTGTGTGTGTGCACTGATGATAAAAGGTCTCGTAGAATCATAGAATTGCTCAGGTTGGAAAAGATCACAACCCAGCCATAGTACCCTAACTAACAACCCTCCACTAAATCATGTCCCTGAGAACCACATCCAAGAGGTTTTTAAAAACATGCAGGAATAAGTTTTAACTTTATTCTTTAAAAAGTACAAATATCTCCAATAATATATATATTTTTAGCTGCCAAGTTATGTTTCTCTTGGAAGTTCTACAGGTAGGGGTGCCAAATCGTAGATAATCTAGTGCTTGCAGAACAAGAGTTTCAAAACAGCAGTGTCAGTGCTTGGTAAACTGTGTAGATCTCTTCTGAGCTTGGAATGCTGAATAGTTCAGTAGTGAACATCATAAGACTATTGTTTTTCGTTGTGTGTTACGTCTTCCTACTATATGTGAATAAAAAATCTTAAGTTAGGAAACTAATAGGATGTTCTCTGCATTATGTGCTGACTGCTGCCTTCTGCATCAAATTCATTTCAGGTTTGGGAAAATGGAAAGCCTGCACAACTTGATTTTGGGATACCAAGGTCTTGTTTCGGACTGGAAATGGTACTGAAGCAAAACAGTAGAGCATCTGTTCCTGCTGAGAAAGGACAAACTGAAGCTGCGTAGTAAACTGGAGAAGACTTGAGTGGCCTAAGTGGAAGACACGACGTAGTAAATATGTGCTGTGACCTGTGTATCAGAATAGGCAGATGTGGGGAATACAGCTGAGTGTTTTTCTTCTAGAGTTGATGATGGAGGTGCCTGTAAGGAAGAGGAGCTCCCGTAATCTGACTTCAAAATTGAAAAAAAAATTGCTAATTTCCAGTGGCTTCCTATTTTTAGCAGCTGGCAGTTGTTTTCCTTTTTTCTGTTTCTTTTGTGCTTCCTTGACTTTCCAAAATTTCTTTTACTCTCCTACTTTTAAGTTGCAGATAAGCTACCATGAAGATAAATGCTTTTGTTTGATATTTTTCATAAGAATATTAGCATTATAGAATATTAGCATATAGAATATTATCTGCTGTGATACCAGATATAATTTTCAGGGAAATGATGAAGAAAAAGACTTCTGAACTATGTTAGCCAACTACTGACACTATACTATTTCATTCAAGCCTTATTAGGTCATTAAAAACAACACTGTTCAGTAAAATTACAGGTGTCAGCAGATACTGACTTTCTTGTCCAGTGATGCTTGGAGACTCATGACAGCCATAACTGGCCACATTGGATTTGTCTGCCATGTCTTTGCATGTCTACCCTGGACTTACCTAAACTTTGTAGTCTGAAAGAAACTGATGGCTTCACTGTGATGTCTATAGCTGGTAGACAATTAACATCAAATGCTTTAATTTAATAGGAGCAAAGCTTAATTAAGTTGGCTGGACACATTGGTTGCTACTGCTACTGCCAAGTTTGGAAGGAGAGGGGAATGTCCTGGAAAGGTGTAACTAATTGGGTAGTTTGGAAGTTGCAGAATGACCACAGAAAGCAGCTTTATCTCTTTAATCCAATCTGAAATTGAAATATTTATAAACAATCTGTGGCAAGAAAGCAGGTAGTGATTCAGATCTCATTTTGAATTCATAAGTAGAAGTATCTTTGGGAATATCATTGAAATAGAAAGGGATTTAGTGGGAAATCCAGCATACAATTTTTATCTGTATTAGGAGTTCAGAATTAGGGGAATTCCTTACTGTGAGCATTTTGTGAAAAAATTATCATGGAATGCAGCGTCAGCGATTATAAGTTGAAGTTGTTATTGCTCTTCTGTGTTGCTTTTTTTCCTCACTTCAGGTGTCCTTCTGTTGTTTAGGAACCCATTCAGAAGCTTTTGTATTGCATCAAAACAGCAGAAGTTCTTCAGTAGTTACTTTCTTTAAAGAATTTTCTTTACAGAATGGATATAAATTGTCTGAATTTATCTGGGAGCAGAATTTTGCCATCAGTGTGGATAATCTCTTCTGGACTAAGAAGTGTTCTGAGAAGCTTGTTTTTCTTACTTTCTAGGATATTCAGTATATATATTTAGTTTAATCTATTTCTTCATTTTTGGATAATTTTTGTCTTCATTACCAAGACATTTTAATAACTTTAGGAGCTAGTCACTCTTCAGAGTTTTATTTTAATTTAAACCATCACAGTGGTAATTGATTATGTTTTTTCTTGACTATTTTTCTATGGTTATGAACAACCATTGTGTTTATTAATAATGATCGTCAGCAATAACTGTAATAAACCTCATGTGTTTGACAATACTTTGTAGTCAGTTTAATTATTTTGTTTCAAGGGACTTAAAGCTTTTTTTATTCTGTTCTGCTGAGCACAGTGGAATCTCATCTACTGCTTGAAGGTGATATGATAATGCAAGTCGTATTTCTCCCTTTTCTGTAGACTACATGTAAGAATGGGAAGTGAAATAATGACATGTAAGAAACTGTTCTAGAAACACATATTTGTGGGGAGACTCAGGACCAGGTTTGTTGTAGTTGGTTTGAACTCCCTTTCAAATTGAATATCTAGCAAGAAAAAAGGCAAGTTTTATGTGTTAAAATTATATATATTTTTTTTTTTGTATAAAGAAAGCAGGAAAGTGGTTTTGCTCTAAACTGTTTTCAAAGGTGTGATCTTTCTTTTTTTTTTTTTTTCTTTTTTTCTTTTTTTCTGCTTTTTGTCATATAGGTCTCTGGCAAGTGTAATGGACAGTGCAGAAAAAGGCCTGTCCTCGGCTGAAAATTTAAAAGGTTTTATTGAGATAATAATTCCATTACTGATTGAGTGCTGGATTGAAGCATCTCCTGCACAATCAGCTCCCATTCTCGGAAATCTTTTGGAATCAGATTGTCAACAACTTATGCAGCAAGTGCTTAGTATAATACATTTGTTGTGGAAGCTCACAAAGCGGCACGATGAAACATACAAAATGGTAAGGGAGAACTGAAATGTGGCATTAATGATGACAGTTCATACTTGTTTTGATCAGAAACCGATGAGTTGGTTGTTGAGTTGGTGACTGTATGTAGTGGAAGTATTTTGTTTAGTAAGAGACAAAAAGCCTTGGATTTTTTTTGTGTTAAAGTCTTTAGGAAAGAAACCAGTGAATTCATTGCTCAGTTCAGCAGTAGTCTCCAGGAATCCTTAGTGACTGCAGCATGGAAGGTTTTAAGACTGAAATTCATACTGTAGGAGAGAAGCGTTATCTCCCAGGTAACTTCTAGAATATAAATCTGAGGAAATATGGAGGTGTTCATTCTTTTTACACTTGGAAAAGTTTTACACATTGGAGAAGCAGAGGTGAAAACAAACCCTAAGTCTTTGGAAAGGTAAGGGACATTGGTGGACTGAAGTCCTCTAACTGACTGGTAGAACTTACACTGCTGTGCCATGACTGGTGGCATCACCCATGGCACCAAATTGAAGCCTCAAGTATTTTTGGAAAACACCCTTGAAACTTTTGCTCTGATTTGTCTCTTTACTTGGTAAATGGATTGCCTTTTTGTAACTTCTGCTGCTCTTCAGAAGACCTTGTAAAGTGCACACTTCCCATGTTGCTTCTTGAGACCAGTTGGAAGGAACATCTTTACAGCTCTTTGGTTTTGTGTGCATATAGGATTGTAGAACTGTTCTGTATACAGAACATACAGAGTAATTACTGGAAAAAAAATTGTGGGATCAACTCACTAGACCAGTATTAGCCAACATACACTGTCTGAGGGATGAATTTGGAGTGTCCAAACAAAGCACGCTGTTCCCGTTTACCTTTTCATCCTTTCGTCAGGACTTCTTGGAAGCAGGCAGAAAGGAGGCTTTGGCAGCCTGCTGCTGTGACCTTTTTCTTTAGGTTACTTCAGGGCTGCTGCCCTCCGCTGTCAAGTACCTGCCTCTTGGTCACATGAAAGGAGTACTCGTGTCATGGAGTGAGACATTTTATGTACATGCAATTGCATTGTGACCTTGGGGTATTTAAAAAAAACAATGACTGTATAACTTATTTTTTGAGGATACTGTGTTTTATAATTGCATCCTCTCTATTCCCTTTTAGTCACATTTGTATATAAGGTGTATTCAAATAGAGCTCAGTTTGGAAATGAAAGTTTTGCTTATTTAAAAAGTCCTTAGCCTGTAAGAGCCAAAGGGGTTATTAGAGACATTTTGTAAAAGTGCTCTGAGTGTGCCTGTTAATCTTTGAAATAGTATGATGGTCATTTTCTTAGTACTTGAAAATAAAGATTATTGTGCCTGACCAATATGCTAGCAATGCAGGCTTTTGTGTGTGTGTGGAACAGTGACTGGAGTGTCTGTTAACCCACAAGGTACAATTATTTTTGAATATAATAACCTTTTTCTGTAAGAATAGACTCCTTAATGGAAGTTGTCTTAAGTCATCAGGGTTTGAACTAGAAATGTGTTAATAATGGGGAAGATGAAGGCATTGTCAGAATATGTCTTAGTGGAAAATTTAAGACAGTCACAGCGAGTAACTCAGAGTATCACTCTGATAAACTAATGTAAAAGCATTTTAAATTGATATTTTTAACTACATTGGTTTAATATTGCATATATCCACATTAGTGTGTGCTAGGAACACATACCAGTCCATTTTGGATTAAATGTTATAGTCTTGAATTGTATCCCATGTTTTGTGAACCTTCAAGTTTGTGCATGATGTTTTTTACTTATTTATTATTTTCTGTCATCTGCTTTCCTTAATAGGAAGTATGGCTTCGAATGAATTACCTTGTTGATTTCAAGCACCACTTCATGCGTAATTTTCCTTATTCTTTACAAGAAACAGTAAAACACAAGAAGAAAGATTTGTGCAAAGGGTAAGAATAAACTCAGTGTTGTGTCACAGCTTTTAGTTTCATAAAATGAGACAATATGTGTGAGTCTTATCTGATATTAAGTTTCTGATGTGGTAAAGCTGTTTTTATTGTGTGCTCTTTGGAAGGTCTGTGCAACCAGAGGGTTTTGGTTCCGCTTGTTAAAAGCATTGGATGAGAAGTCATCTCAGTGTCCTCCAGTAGAAACAAAAATGCTGTTCTAAAGAAATGAAAGCATTTTATTGGAAGCTTTAATCTTAAGTTTGCATATTGTTTAATGGTGATCCATGCTAATTTGACTAGTTTTATAGTTCTATTTTCTCTGCTTAATTGCTTCAAAATATGGTTAAAGCATGCTTCTTCAGCCACATCTGCTGGATGAGTACAGCCAGAGGGGTGCATGGGTCACGTTGTGCTTGACCTTTGTGGGAAGGCAGTGTGGAGTAGGCATGGAGAGACTGAACGAACTTGTGCTGTTCTTAGCATAAGAGTGGGTACACGGTTTTTGTTAGGCCAGTAGCAGACTGTCTGCCTTTTCAGCTCCCAGAAGTCAGACTGTGTTCACACAGGGTCTGTTCTGGAGTTGTTCTCTGCCATTGCAATCCATGTAAATGGGTAGCAGCCGGTTTTGATTCCAAGTAAAAGCAAATTGTGCTATTGAAAATTGTGGTGTAGAAGTGGAATCTTGTTTTATGCTATGAGTCTTCCACAGTACATGTATATCTGCATGCATATTAAAATCCTCTTTGGTGTTTATATATTTATATGAATGTACTGTGTTTTCCCTTCATGGAAGGGCATATATATCAGAGGTATAGGATTGCTCCCAGTTAAGTACTTTTATTTCAGCTAAAATTTGCCCGTTCAGTACATAAAGTTCATAAAATGGTGTAGAAATTTCTCTTAGTACTACTGGTAGCATTTAAGTCAACATTTTCTGAATGTGAAAAAAAATTACTAGCATTTATGCAGGCTGTAAATGATGCTCATAGGTTGAGATTCACTTCATTTTATAGTAACAACTGCTGTATTGAATTGAAGACTAACTGCACTTTCATGCAGTTTCAAATGTTCTGATTGTAGGCATTCCTGTTTGCAGCTTTCTGCAGATAAATTTCTTGGTAACTCAATTTTGACCTTCAAACCTTGGTAGGATGTGGTGATGGTGACAAATAGATTACTTATTCCACAGGAGTTTGTAAAAAGGTACAAGAATGAATTTTTCTCTGTTCACGGTGCTTTTTGTTGTTATGTGGTAGTGACAGTGTGATTCTTCTCAGAAAAAGAAATGCAAGAGAATTTGAAAGTGAGGAGTAATTTTGCAGTGTTCCTTTTCCTATTTAAGGCAGTCAGAAGTGCTGCTAGGCCAAGATAAAAAGAGCTTTGATTCTTCCTGCCACAATAAATACAAGAAAGAGACATCATGGTGGCAGAACAGAGACTAATTTACCTGAACATGGTGTGAAAGTCAGATACGAAGACTTGTGTTCGCGTTAGAACTTTGGCATTTATTTATTTTTCCCTGCCAAAGTAGCAACATATTGGAAGATGTGGAATATTTTTTCAGATGTTTCTTTTTCTTTCTGCTCCTCATTAGCAACAAGTATTGTACGACATCATCAAACAATGTAGACCATCTTTTGCTGAACTTAACCTTGTGTGACATAATGGTTTCACTAGCGAGTGCTTCAACGCTTCAGGCGGATTCTGGTTGGCTGGACATGATAAGGAAATTTGTGACTGATACTCTCCAGGATGGCAGCAAGCTGAATAGCAAGCAGGTGAATAGATTGCTGGGTGTGACGTGGAGACTAATGCAAATACAGCAGAACAAAGGTAAGATAAGAAAAGTTTCTCGAAAGTGGCATCTGTGCAGTGGGAAAGGTTGAGTTGTTTTGTTGTTTCTGGGTCACTCTGTCTTATATCCTTGGTTATTACATCCATAGTATATTCAATTCACCTGCATAGACAGAATTTTCATACGCAATACTGAACATTGTTTCATTTTTAGGAATGTTGCTAACTTTATATTGCTGATGCTCAAAATTTAATGAATTTTTTTACTTGTCTTCTGTTTTTACTTCTTTTACATCTTAATCATAGAATTATAGAATCGCTCAGGTTGGGAAAGACCTTAAAAATCATCAATACTACCCTAACTCTTAACAACCCTCTACTAAATCATGTCCCTGAGTGCCACATCAAACAAATTTTAGACACATTCAGGGGTGGTACTCAACCAGCTCCCTGGGGAGCCTATTCCAGTGCTGAACAGCCCATTCTGTAAAGAAGTTTTTCCTGATATTCAACCTAAACTTAGCCTGGTGCAACATTCTTAAGACATTCTTAGAAATTAGAAAATGAAAGAGTTTTGTTTACTGGAAGAAGATAATTACCAGGGAGGAGAGCTGTGTGATGCTTTCATATTCAGTCCTTATTTATAATCCTTCATGTAACTTGTAAGAATTCTTGAGTAATGCTATATGACAGTTCTAGTTCTCCGGTAACATGAAAGGTGCTCAAGGCCAGGTTGGATGGGGCTTTGACAACCTGCTGTAGATGTCCCTGCACTTGGCAGGCAAAATGGAACTAGGTGATCTTTAAGGTCCCTTCCAACTCAAACCATTCTGTGAAATGCCAGGATGGATCTGATGAAAGCTGTTTTAGTGTTTTATTTTGATCTTTTTCTAAGGGAAAATACATTCTGATTATGACTTAGAGGACCATTAGAGCATTGTGTGTTCTCTCCTGTGCCTTGCCAAAGTAATCCTTGACTGTGATCCAGATAAGATGTTGCATGACATGTTTGTTCAGTGGCTGATACAAGTCTTATTAAAGAAAAAAGAGTTTTTCAGCAAATGTTAAGGTGACAGTGGTCTGTTGTGTATCAGCTGTGGAATTCAGTTCTACCAGACTAACTGGAGTTTATGGAAAGTGCTTTGCCCTTGGCAACAGTTTTCACTGTTAGTGTTGTAAGACAAGATGATGTCAAGTGTCCCTGAAATACATTTCAACAGTTAGAAGTTTTTCCTTCCAAATCCTCTTTGGTTAGGAATCTGTCTAGTACTATCTCCTAGACAACAAAGGTAGTAACTAAACATTCCTATCTACACTCCAAAATTTAGCCTCCTGTTAAAAACAGATCGTAGTCCTCAGTCAGAGTTGCATCTGTCTCACCATCTGAGCTAAAGCAAAAGAGGTGTTGTTTAAGAAATATATTTCCAGCTATTATTAAAACTGTTAAGTCAGGTGCTTTGTGCTTTTTCTTGTATTAAAACACTGGTTTTTGCTTTGTCTGCCAGACCTTTGCGAATAGCATAGGAAAAAAAATGTTTAACTGAAGTAGCACTTCAGTTTTTCCTAGACATTGCAGAAAATAAGTGAAATGAGATTAAAAAAAAAACAAACAAAAAACCACCACAACAAAATCCTCTGCAAATTTAAGTGAACTTCCAAAAGATTGGTATATATGGATCTTGTCTGCTGATTCCTTAAAGGCTCAGGAATTTTGCTGCAAGTAGAAAATTGTTTACCTCATAAATCTCTTATCTGTTGTGTGGAAGGTTTCCCTTGTTTTTTTCTAGATAATCCTTGTGCAGTACAAAAAGCCTGCCGAGATGTAAGATTAAACCTCATTTACTAGGTGTTGAGGAAATACAGCTTCTACAGGCTGGATAAATGGGCTGGCAAGAACCTCATGCATTTCAACAAGAGGGAGCACACATGCCTCATCCATCAGTACATGCTGGGGCTACCAAGATGGAAAATGGCTTGTCAGAAAAGGACGTTCAATGGACAGGAGGTCGACTGTGCCCTAGCAGTTTGCCCTAGTGGTAAAGAAGGCCAAACAGTATCCTGGTCTGCATGAGGAGTGTTGCCAGCAGGCTGAAGGAAGTGATCCAGCTTCTCCTGTCAGCACTGGTGAAACAACGTGGAGTCCTGTGTCTGTTGGACTTCCCAGTTTGAGGGACATGGAGCTATTGGGAATAGTCCAATGAAGGACCACAAAGTGGTAGAAGGGTTGGAGCATCTCTCATATGAGGAAGTGCTGAGAGAGCATGGAGAAGGGCAGGCTCATGGGAAACTGATAAATGTTTGTGAACACCTGCAAAGAAAGTGCAGCCAGGCTCTTTTCAGTGGTGCTCAGTGACAGGACAAGAGGCAAACAGCACAAACTGGAAGCACAAGGAGATCTCTCTGAGTATCAGCGAAGACTTACCTACTGCATGGCTTCCAGTTATTGGAAGGTGGCTGAATCTTCTGTGTGCTTAGAATATTTATTTATTTACCACAGTTGTTCAGTTAACATTCATACCTTTATATGATTTCTAGCTAATTTATGAACTCCTAGCTAATTAAGAGTAGGCTAGTGTGCTGTTAGGAAATGCTGTCCAAGATAAATCCAGGATTGTGAAATGGGTGAGTTAATGCTCCTAGTGAAGTCAAAATAATGTAACGGTTTATCCCAATCAAAATTCCTTCCAATATTTGATATATTTTTTGGTTGACAGATTTGTTAGATTTCAACTTCTGAATGGCTGCCTGCAGTGTGATTGAGTATGACCATGCAATTTCAGGAGTTTCTTGTAGCGTGTCTTTGTACAGTAACTTAAATACATTCCTTGTTTTTGCTGGAACTTTCCAAAGGTGTCCATCCCCTGATCTGGATCTGTACTCATTTCTAGTATGGAGTATTCTGGTTAAAATGTGGTTTCCATGGGCAGAAGTAGCTCTGTTCTGTTACTTTAACTGTTTTTGAGTATGGAACTTAAACTGCTCTGTTCGTTTGAATGTAAAACAAAGGATTGTATAATCTTTTCACGCTTAATTTTTACCTCCAATATTTTAGTCTGGCTTTTAAAGAAAGTGTTTTGCCTTGTTAGTGTACTGTACCTTCTGCACTTGCTGGCTGGTTTTAGCTGACTTTAACATACAGTTAGAACTCAGACATTGTTTTAAGCCTGTTGATAAAGTACAGCTGGCTGAAGCTTCAGAGAAGAACAGGTTGCAGTGCAAGTTTGGCAGTTCTCTTTCTAGTGGCTCTACAGTGCCTCTGGAGGTATGTTTTCGTGTTAATCAGAAAATGTGACTTGGAGCTGGCTGCTTCAAAGATGTGGAGAGGTGATCAGACTGATGTGTACAGGGAGAAAGATAGCTAGTACGGAGATAACTGAAGACACTGACAGTGAGATTTTGGATCCGTTGATGAAGAGTAAAGGAGAGTGTTTTTATTTCTGTAGGGAAGAGGGCTGTGGAGTGCAGCTGTGGAAAACAGGACTTCATTAATTCTGAGCTACCTCGCAACCTGGTGCACTAAGTTGCCTTCAGGAAGCTCAGAAGTTTTCATTTGTATGTTGTCTCTATATTAACATGCTTCTTTCATAAAATACACAACAAGGTGATGGAATGACTTAGAATTCTGTTTAGCAGTAGTTGTGAAACATTTTGGGCCTTCAAAGATGACCGTAGATATTTTGAGATGCACGCACAGGACATATAATCAGTATATATGCATGAAATCAAAACAGTAAAAAGCACTGTTTCAAATTATTTTTTTTTTTCTTTCTAGTGGCTACAGAGCCGTTGATTAAAGCAGTATATACACTGTACCAGCAAAGGAATCTGCTCTTTCCTGTTCGTACGTTGCTTTTAAAATTTTTCAGTAGAGTTTACCAAAAAGAAGATTCGAAGACTCAAAGAATCAGGTAAAAAACACTTCAGTATTATTTTAATTTCAACACAGCATATTTATGTCAGAAGTTAAAATATGAATTTTCTCCCTGTGTGTGTGTGTAGTGAAATGTTTGTGTGGGTGTGATTTGGCACTGTCACTGAACTTTCAACAGTTAGGTGCTCTGTGAGTTCAGGTTGGTGTGTATAAGCCTATGTGTCTTATTTTTTTTTCCTCTTTAATCTAAGTACTGGATTTAATGCTTAACTTGCAATTAATCTCTTAACAACAAGCTCGTTGTTTCTGATAGTGTGCTAGTCTTCCCTAGGTTGTCAGTGCTCTGCACCTATAGAAATGGACTATATGGTCCATATGGATTAATGGTCCATTACTCCATCCTGAGGTCATGGACTTGTGACTGAAGTGGTTCTGTTAGTGCATGTCTAGCCCAGTGTGTTATTCCTCTTTAATAAAAATACTTTTCTTTGATCCCTTTGGATGAGTGGCCCTGAAGAGACTAGGGTTAAGAAAATATTCTTGTCCTTTTGGTTCCCAGTTTCTTGGATCTATTAGGTACCAGAATTGCTTCAGGTAAGAGGAGATTATTCTCTATGTTGCTGTTAGAGTTTTTCAGTGTAAGATTTGTCTAAATTATTCTAGAAAGTTCGAGATTTGTCAACTCACCTCATTCCAGCTGTGTAAAATCCTCAAATACAGATCAGTCTGTATCAGTCTTGACATATGTAAAAGGATGTATGATCAGATCCACAATATCTGCTTCTGTTGCTAGGCAAAAATCAAACCTCAGGGCTCCCAGAAATGCTGTTGTTAATTAGTGAAGTCAGTTTTTGGGAATTCTTTTCTGCAGCTCTTCTACTTGTAAAATGGGCAGGTCTGAATGCAGATAATTAGATGTAGAGACAGAAATGTATCATTACTATTTTAACAGTAGGAAATAAATGAAGGAGTTTGAAAGATGGGGAAAAAAAACTTGGGAACATCCCATTTTTCTTTTCTTTTTTATCTAGACTGAAAAGGAGATGAATTTTTTTTTTTTCATACTCAGTTTCTCTGTAAACATTCTGATTCTCCATCCTGATTTTTATGTCTCATTTCCTTTTTCTAACTGCTAATCCTGCAAATTAAACTAAATTATTCTTCCAGTTATCCCTTACAATTCCATTTTACTGTGTTTTCTATATTTGCAATGTTCAGCTTTGTGTTAATGTTCACAGGGAAAAATAAATGACTTGGCTGTGAATGGCTTGTGGTTAGGAAGAGGAATTACATAAGTGGTTTGGTCAAAGTTTTTGGTATGATTTTGTATATCTGGAGGTAACAAATCTGTTAAGAGAGTGAATGTCTTTGAATGACTGCACCTTTAGGAGAGTCATGGTTGAGGTAGTTTGCCTGCATGCCTTAGGAATTCAGTGAGAAGACAAATAGGATACAGGAATCTGTAATTTAATTATTTCATTAATAATTAAATTTCACTTGAAAAAATTAATTTGAAATTTAGACAGTGCAAGTAAAAGACCTATCTAAAAATCTTCATTAATCTCAGTATTTACAGGTTTATGTATAATATAAGTAGAAGTATTATAAAGTCTATAATAAAGAGGCAAAGCAGTATTTTCAGGTCACTCAGGTTAATTTTTTTTTGGGGGGGGGGGAGGTAATAAGTTCTGGATTTGCTTTAGAAAACTATTGTAGTCTCATTTTTTAATATTGTTGCTTTTTAATCGCCATTTGATTAAGAATTGAAAGCAGATGAAAAAGAAGTTTTGGATCTTCAGCATGGGGAAAAGATGAACTTCGTTATGGCTGACATAAATGCTTGATTTACTGTGGTAGTTAGATAGGAAAAGAAAATGAACTAAAATAATGTTATGAACTCCTACTCAAAGCAGCGAGTTCTTGTTTGTTCTTTTTTAAGATGCATCTGAATTGAACAGCAAGATGTCAGTAAGATAGAATTGAATTTGAAAATTTGGTAAAAAGAGTAAGAGTTTGACTGGGGAGTTCAGTAGCATTCAGGACGTAGTAGTCACAGTGAATTTTAGCTTGACTGATAATTCATTAAATACAAAATGATAAAAGTCCTCAGAATTGGGGATGTTGCTTTGCTGGCCTACAGTTCAAAGAAATACTTTCAAGAAGAGTTAAAAGTATGTGTTGCAAGAACTATGGATCAAATAAATACCTTTATTGTAACCCTCATATCATGTCAGCGTGCTCTGCTCTTCACATGAAATATTAATATATTTATGACAAGCAAATTGTCTTATTGCAGTTGGTTGTAATTTAATTACACCTAATGTTAAAGCAGTTTAGTCAAGACTAGGAAGGGTGAAGGGTTGTGTTATTTTTTTGCTCCCTTTCTTTAGAAGTCGAAGTAAGGTTTTATCTCGCTGGTTGGCTGGCTTGCCTCAGCAGCTTGCTCTGCTTGGCCTGAGAAACCCCGAGCTTTCAAATCAGCTGATCGATATCATTCATTCTGCTGCTTCTCGTTCGAACAAGGAACTGCTGCAAAGTTTACAAGCCACTGCTGTTCAAATATATGGTAAGACTTTGCACTACAGCATACCGCATTTTTTCAGTCACTTGGCAGGAAAGTTGCAGTATGTTGAAAATATACAGGTTTTCTAGGTGAATATCAAGTGTGTACTGCGTGTGGGGGGAGATCTGTTCAGAGTCTTGCAACGTGGATTGAATGGAACCATGGCACCATGTATGTCACTTGTCAGAGTGGCAGAGTGATTGGTCAAAGTTAGCAGGGCTTTAATCTGATGGCATTTTTTGTGTATTTCAAGAAGTTTGAAATTTGACATTTTTAAATACACTCGCCAAAATTTCCCAAAGATTTTTTCTTCCATTAATGTATTCCACCTGTAAAGTGTACTTTAAAAAAAAAAAAATACATTTCTCTGGAGTTATGTTGTGGTGTGATCTGGCAATTTTGTTGAGAATATTGTGATGCATTCAGTTAATTGTCTTGACCAAGGCACATGAAGTGGTCTAGTTTGGTTCCAGTTTGAAGATAAGCTTGCACTGCTTGCTCTTGAAGATGTGAAATCAGAAATGTGAGAGGGCACATTTAAATATCAAAAGATAGAATCTTCCAAATTTTGTTGCATTTAAGTTTATTAGCTACTTTAGAAGAATCTGAAGTGTATTTTGTCCCTAGCTTGTAATTCGTTCTTTGTGTTGTTTCAGATCCACTAGATGGCACTCTGGTTCTTCTCCCAGCCGAGGCCCAGCGGCGGCTGGTGCAGCTGGTGTACTTCCTCCCGTGCCTGCCTGCCAGCCTGCTGGCCTGCTTGAGTCGCTGCTGTATCATGGGAAGAATGTCCTCTGAGCTTGCTGCTACCCTTATTGGGATACTGCGCATGAGGTAACGTGCTCAATCTGCTCTTTTATTAGGGGTGAAAACACCAATGATTTTGTTAAACGTGAACTTCATTATTGGTTTGCACACGTTTAAATCTCAAAAGATCAATACAGAATGTAACAATTGGCACCATGACATAACTTAATGCTTCTGTCAAATAATACTCCTTCACTTTCCCTTTGACTGTGTCCTTATGCTAACCAATTTTCTGCAGTGCTTGACAACAAAATCATATTTCTTATGTGGTACTGAGCACCCTCTACCCAGAGTTTTAAGACTTGTGGTCTTTGGTCTGCCACTGGTAGTGGCTTTTCCTTGTAAATATTGTTCATTCCATTACATGAAGGTGGCTTACAGGAAAGCTGGGAAGGGTCTTTTTGTAAGAGCTTGTTACAACAGGACATGGAGAAATGGCTTTAAACTGGAAGAGGGTAGATTTAGACTAGATAATAGGAAGAAGTTCTTTGCTGTGTGGGTGGTGAGACACTGAAACAGGTTGCCCAGTGAGGCTGTGGATGCCCCCTCCCTGGAAGCATTGAAGGCCAGGCTGGATGGGGCTCTGAGCAACCTGGTCTAGAGGGAGGTGTCCCTGCCTACAGCAGGGGGTTGGAACTAGGTGATCTTAAAGGTCCCTTCCAACCCAAACTGCTCCATGATTCTTTGGCTTGACCTCATAAATACTTTGACTTGACAGTGTTTGTAGTGCAAAATAACCAACCAGTGTGTATTCTCCTGTTCTGCTTTGTTTTTAAAGCATTAAAACTTGCTTTTCCTATAATTATCATGCTTAAATATTCAAGTCATGGTTACTACTGGGCGAGTGCCTTGTTAGAAATTATTCACACACCTGTTGTTTTGCTTCTGGCTTGAGTTTAATGATGAAGTCAGGGAGAGGTTGCTGTTCCATGGAAGTGAGTGGAGGCTAGGATTTCATGACGTTATTAAGTATTGTTGGAGACTGCATAAATGAACAGTATCTAACCTTGTCTGAATTATACTTAGCAACATTTGTTTTTTCTTTGTGCTTTTTGGAACTTAAGTGTTTTTCTTAAACAATAACACAACACAGTGCTTTGCCAAATAGCCATATAACTTGAGCATGATGTGATGGTGATAAAATTTATAATATTCTCCGCATAACACATTGCTGCTGTAAAAATGAAAATCTCTTTTTGGCTTTGGGAACATGGGTCTCCACTTAAAAAAAAAAAAAAGAAAATTCCTTGCCGTATGGTGAGAATTCAGTGGCAAACTGAACAAATCAAAGGAAAGCATTGTGTGAACTGAAAATAGTAAAACACTGAGGTGCTTAATTTTTTTTAAATTAGATCTTATCTGATTTTCAGTAGGGGAGATTTTTTCAGTAACAGTATAGCTGTACTCTGAAGGTACTAACCAGGTGGGCTGTGGGCATTTGATCATTTTGGCAGAAGATGTGAGAGTCTGCTGGAGGGTGGTGTGCTTACTAGAAGTAGGGTTACATTGTGCAACAGAAGAGGAGGAGCAACTTTCATTTCTCAGAGGTGTAAAGAAAGTCTTTTTATCTTAATTTATGGTGTTTGGAACATGTTTTAAATGAAATTGGATTCAGAGGCTGTGGATTATCGACCTAAGAAGTTGATCTGAAATAACTATGAAAAATGAAACTTGTGGAAGAGATACTAATCTTAACTGAGCATTGTTTCTCTTTGGTAAGTCAGTTCCCACTGTGTTAAGAGGAGTCAGTGTTAAATAGGAACTTGATCAGTTGTCTTTAGAAATGCACCTGAAAATAATGCAAGTCTTTGTAAAGGTTTAAATAAGGCTTTTATAGACAAAATGAATGCGATGGCATTGAAAATACTCTCACCTACATTGCCAACTTTAGTAGTAGGAGTCTTAAGGAACTTGAAAGGAGGCTTGACCTTTTTTCAGCTGTGGCTCAAAAACTTGTTTTGTGAAAGGTGTTTTATTTTCTGGCCAGTCGTAGATTTTTATCTTAAGAATTTCATTGTAGGATGCCTATAAGAATTGGAGAAACAAAATGATGGCAGAAATTGGCTGCTGTGAGGTGGATGCCCAGAAAAAAAATTCTTTGGGACCATTCTTTGGTGACTGAAATTAGTAACCATGCTTGCAAAAGCACAGAGATAAGTAACAAACAACTGATATTAATTTCTGGAGAATGGAACAGTCTCATGTATCTTTTTGGAATCTCTTTTGGAAAGAGATTTGTGCAGTTGAGGAAACAGTGATCCGTTTTCTAGATCTGAAGTGTATCTGGGCTTTTACAAACTTCATTACCTATTACTGCACGTTGGGTACATTAAGTAATTTTCTAGCTCTTATCAGCAATGCCTAGCTGGATTACTGTGTTCGTTTTAGTGGCTTGCTTTTGAGTAACGATGTGGACAAACTGGACTGAGTCTAAAGGAGAGCAGACAAAGAACAGAAAGTCTGTTAGCTGTGATAATGGAGAATGACTAACAAATTGGCATTGTTAGGCAAATAAGACTGTGAAGGAGGAGGAAATTCTTGTGTGTGTAAAAGGTTTTTGAAGAGGAATGAGAGAAAGCATTTTTATCAGGATTAAAAGTAACTGTGGAATGTAAGAAAAATATTTGCTTAGTGTGCTAGAGGGAAGTACTAGAATAGACTGTGTAGGAAGAGGGTATAGCATATACCTCACAGGAGGTATTTAAAATTGAGTGAATGAAAGTATACCATGGATGGCAGAGGGTACAGCCTTGATGAAAGAAAGAGGGACCAAGTAATTATCTGGCAGTCATTTACCAGAATTGTGTCATTGTGATTAAGTTAATCATAAAGTTCTTGAAAATAACAGTACTATTTTAAAATATAAATAACTTATTGCTGTGCCCCGATGTGATTCCTTGGACATTTTCTGATGCTTTAGCTTTAAATTTTGTTCAAAGCACCTGAGGGGGCCTCATTTATCAGTAAAAATGGTGTTGTCACTAGATGGCACTGTTTTTCTTCCATCGCGTTTTGGTTTTCTCTGTGAGGGGGTAGTTTTTCTAAATCTCTTTTTGCTAAGCCACCTGCTTATCTGTCATGCTTTTAATAGATTGCATTCAGTAGCTCACTGCTGTATGTGGTAATTGTTTTCAGTGTCTTTGAAAGCCTTTATTTCCACATTATTTTGACTCTTGGACCACGTACGTTCTTAGGAGCATCCTCAGATGTGCATACATGCCCATGTATGCTTGCGGGGAGAAGCTGTGTGATAGTGAATCTGATGAATGTATGTATGGATGATAAAAAGACTGTTAAAGTTATCCCAGGAACAGTCGTTATAAACTGAAAAAACTTACATATCTTGTGTGTGTGCACATGTGTGCAAACTGTAGAAGTGAATAGTAAATGTATGTAGATGGCTTAAACCACTGTCCTGTCATGGTATCAGCCCGTGAACATGAAATTGCAATTATTGTACAGTTTGAAAGCTTTTGTTGATTGGAAATGGATCTTTAAGACATCCTGTGTTTTCCACTTTTTATTTTTGTGATGGTGAGATCAGTAGCCAGGTGGTTTGCAGGAAGCCACCGAATGAGCCGTGCTGGACTGCATGTGCTGAGAGATGATGCTGCCACTATTGCTGTATGTAACGGGAAGGCTTACAAGAGTGATCATCCATGCTGCTAAATTACTAGAACAGTTCCTGACGTGCTTTTGGCTTCTATTCACTAAAGCTGTCCTAGAGAGTGCAGTCCAAGAACCATTTGGACATTTATAGTGGCTTAAGTAGAGCCACCCTGTTTAGATTGGTGGCAATTTAAAAGTGCAAACATAGCCAGACAACACTAATTGATGTCTTTTGCCAGAGAATGTGCCTTCCTGCCGTCAGTTCTCTAGGTTAGATAGAGTTGATGAATTTCACATGAAAATAAGAGATTGAATGTGGTGGCTTGGCTTACCTTCCCCTCTCTTCTTCCCCAATCACTACTGTGCAGGACCTGAGATGTAATTAACTTTAAATCCAATCAGGTTGGGATTTGAGAGATGGAGAGTTAGGGGATGAAAACCCTTTTCCCTACAGAAGGGGAAAGGTCTGGAGGAACATGAGAACAGTCTGTGACTTCAGGGTGAGAGAAATTAGAGGTAACAGCTTCTTGGAAGGAAATAAGTTCTCTTAGTCACACTCTGATTTATGAAGCAAATGGAAGGATATGGGAAATATTTTATAAAGTGTTTGCCCTGAATCTGCAAGATGGAGTTGTCATTATGTGGCAGAGCTTTAATGTATTAAGACAAACCTTTTGTTGTGATGCAACATGCCATGTTCATAAGAGAATTAACATCAAAAATTATTTTTCGTTCATGATTTATTGGGATAACTTGTAGTTAATTGATGTCTGCTAATTAAAGAATGGTTAAAATGTATTGGGTACAGAATACTCGTAATAAATTAATACTTACTTTTAGAGCAGCCCTTATAGTTAATATATAATCTGAGTACTTAGTGTGATGTATTCTATTCTATGAAATTTGGATTAAGAAATGTAGAATATGACCTTGTAATCAAATATCTTAACTAAGATATTAGATTGCTGCTGCTATGGGAGAAGTTCTGTTTCCTCTTAATGTGCTTTGTGGTACAAGTGAGGAAAATCTTTTTGGCGTAATCACATGAATGCAATTTGTTCATATGCTTTATTTATGCATAATAGTTACAAGCTTTTAAAACAATTTTATCTACTGGAATGGAGTGTCTGGAAATCACTGCAACAGGGAATTGCACAGATAACACTGTACTACCTAGATTTAAAATAAAAAGGTGTTCGTAGGGAATTAGTTTATGGCATTTCTCATTTGAAGTGTGCATAAGTGAGATTTCCAGTGGCTTCACAGAGCCATTTCTTGTTGGGCTCTCTCCCACTTGCTTCTGCTGCTGTAGAAAAGAAGGATGAAAGCCATACACAAAGGCTGAACACTCTCTCCAAGCAAGACATAGAATCATGGAATGGCTTGGTTTGGAAGGGGCCTCAAGGATCATCAATCTCCACCACCTTGCCACAGGCAAGGCTGCCAACCTCCATATCTAGTACTAGACCAGGCTGCCCTGGTCCCCATCCAACCTGGTCTTGAGCACCTCCAGGGATGTCTGGAGGTCTTTTGTCATTTATGTCTCCGGACATAAATGACGTGGGAATTCCTAGACTTCATAAGCTATTATAACTGAGGATAACTTGCATTCTGCTTGTCATCCCTGTAGATGGACTATTTCCTTAAAAGGTTGTGCTTTACAGTATTCTGAAAAGAAAGGCAGTTGGTAGCATCTCATCAAGCAAGTGGACGTGTTGGTTCCTGCTGGCCTCAGGAGTCTGGTGCTTAGGAAGATTGAGTGGACTTCTACCTCCTGTTATAACAAACACCAAATATGCTATCCAGTTGTTTTAGGTTATAGTTTTTAGTAAATATTACTTTATATACTTTTCTTAGTTATGTGATCTGTAGCCTTTGCCAATGTGGCTTGAGGAGGTACAGTGAGAATATAAAGCATAGTTCACTAGGAGCCTGCACTCTGCTTTATTAAAGACTCATGGAGTGCATTGATGTAGTGAAAAAAAAACATTGCTAAATAAGTATTTACAAGCAGGGAGAATCTTGGAGAGAATATCGTAACTCATTGCTGCAAATGAGAGCTTTTCTCTCATTTAAAATAAAACAACACCCTCCCTCTGTCTCTGCTTTCAAGTCTACAAGTGGTACAAAGGAAGGTCAGGTAGATACATCTTGGAGCATAGGCTGAAGAACATACAGGTATAGGAAGGTGTAGTTGTTACGAGTAGATTGCTAAGAAAAATATAAGAAAGGTGAAGTCTGTGCTCACCCTGAGCTTCAGGTCTGTGTGTGTTATAGCACATTCTTTCATCCAAACCTTGCTCACTGTTATGTGAAGCTTAAGACTTGAAAGGGAGAATGCTAAGCTTTTCTTTACGGACATAGCCCTCTCAATTTGTCCCCGTGTTCTTGTTTGCAGTTTGATATCCCTAACCAAGAGGAGAAGAATTATATTACTGCATTTACAGTTGCACCAGGCAGTAAATGCCTTTTGCTCATTAGTGAATGTTTTTTCTGATTTGTGCTGTCGTTGATAATGTGTAAGCAATTTTTTTTTCTTCAGACAGCTTTCGCAACCTTAGAGCAAATGAGTAGCAGACAGGCTTACTTTTAACAAAGCATAGCTCAAATTGTTATTTTTTTAAAAATAGGATTCATATTTTTCTGCAAATCCCTCTTAATTCCTTGCGGATGTTTGTTGTGTTTTGCCACATCTCCAAATGGAAGCACTTGATCCTTAAAAAGAGATAACCTCACACCACTAGCAAATGATTGCCTATGTACAGCAGCCTGTTAAAGGTAGAGGAAAAACTCTTCACTTGCTTCCATAGTTTATGCTCAAGACCTGTGCTGCCTGCAGCTAAGTTGGTGTGAATGAAAGAAACATGGAGGCAGGGTTGGAAAAGTATTCAGAGATGCTGTATTCAGAGATGCTGTTTTCTGTAATTTCAACATCTGCTTGTCTTGGGTTCCTGCCCTTTCAAAATCTGGTTTGCAGACATGGTGTCCCAATCCTTACTGTGACAGTGTAACACAAAACTGATTTGTGTACCTGTGGATTTGTTCCTTCCAGTGTATTTTGTCTATGTGCATGTAATTATTTAGAATGGGAACGTGGGAACATTTGGGACGTGTTGTGATGTACTTGCCAAAATTTTCGTGCCAGCTAATTCTGTGGTTCTTTCTTTACCTTATACTTCACAGATATTTTTACATATAAGCACCACGTTAAAAGTTTGTTGATAGCGCTACTGGTTTTGCAGCTAGGTGTGTATGTAAAACACGAGGCGTTTGTAGTGCTGCTGTGTGGAGATTCACTAAATGAGAGATTGTATGCTATTGTCCTGGAAGGGTTTTAGTCAGCAGCTTGGACAGTGACCGCTGAGCAGTGTGCTGAAGAGATTGGAGTCCTCAACTCTAGAGAACCTGCTCCAGCATCCTGGTGGAAGTCTCCTGCTCCCAGTGAGAGGCAGCTAAGCGGGTTAGTCTTGATAATTGAACTCTCTAGGCTGATATCAGGCTCACTGCGTTGAGAGATTGTAGATGGCCTACGTCATTAAAATAGGAAGTCAAAAGAGAAAGGAAACCATTTCTTCATCTCTTTCTCTGGAAGACTTGTGTGTGCAGCACCTGATTGATCAGTGGAAGATCTGTGAGTGATAAAAGGTGTTGCATTGCAGGTCTGTGGTTCTGTAGAAAAACTCAGACCTGCTTCATGCAGTGATAACGACTTCTTTATCATGTTTGATTGCAGTGTGTTTATTCTAACTATCGTGAAAGAATGAGTTCACTTTGCTTCTCTTACAATGAAGCTTTATCCAGACTCCTGGGTAGGCAAAAAGAGATGCTGACTTCTGTTCTGATGAGTTGCAGAAAGATAGAATGTGCATCTGGGAGGTGGTGGTGTGTCAGCTGTGGTAGATGGATAAGCTGACTGAATGGTACTTTGGTAGAGAGAGTAATGTGAACATTGTTGGTAGGCTTTGTCATTTCTCTTTCTGAGTTGTTTCTGGATAGGCTACAGTAACTGCAAAGTGCCTGCAAAGATCTCATGAGCCTCCAAGGATGTCTGTCTTCTGCTGTATGAACCTGATCAGTTCTGTCCACCTTTTCTTACCCTTAAAACCAATCCTCTTCACGGGAAGACCTTTCCTACACTGTATCTTAGTTTTCTGGATTTCTTTTTGTAAGTATTATAGAACCAAAAGGTATTCAGAATATATCCTCAGAGGTGCTGGAATATAATTCTTCCTTATTCATGCACGTTTACCCCTTATGAAGGCTTCTAAGAGCCATGTAAGGCCAAAAAATGTTTCTGAGAAAACATACTGTCTATTCCCAACTCCAGAGTAAGTATTCATGTATCAGCTACTTCTGTTCATCATTACAGAGTGTATTAATTTGTGTAGTGCAGGTGTGAATTTTACAGATCTTTATTTTAATATTAAGTAACATTTGGCATCATGTTCCTCACTCCACATTCTGTAAGTGCCAGTTAGCTTCTCAGGTGGAAGCTTAGGACTGCTAGCTGTTCAGCTCATTCTTGTGTTCTCTTAGGGCTGGGAAGTGAATGCCGTCCTGCCTTGATAATTCCCTTCTGCTTTGTTTGGTTCCGTAATGTGATGTGTAGCTGCTTGAAGTTACAGCAGTACATCTCATGAGTCCCCAGAAGAGTTCTGCTGAGATGGGAACCTGCACAGTTTCTTCTGTAGTGAACAGGGATATGAGTTCTGCCTAAGATGATTGAGTGCCTTCCTCATGCCGTGGGGCAGGCTGCTGGCTGTAGAGGATCTTCGGTAGGTTTTCATCTCCTGATAAACTTAAAAGAGAAATTGTTATTGGTATCTCAGCGCTTGACGCACTTGCTGAGGATGCAGAAAATTTGTGTTCACCACCTTCCTCTGAAAGGGAGGCCAGTTTCCTATTTCCTAACAGAGAGACTTGGTCATTGGACTATTTTGAGGGGTTCTCCTCAAATATATAAAAACTTTCAGCTAAGCTTTCTTAATTCGTTTTTCACTGAGTTGGAGTACGGGTGGATTTTTATTTTTGTTTGTCCAGGAAATGGGTGAATCAGCTGATGGCCGTGCCTGACAGTATTTGCCTGTTCTGGGTGGAACTGAAGTGTATCAATGGAAGACAGAAAAAACTCCTTTTAGGAAACTCCTTTCAGTACAATTTTGTGACGTAGAAGTGAAGGGACAATTGTAGGAGGCTTTGATTAGCTCTCTGATCAGTGGTTAAAATAAACTTTTAATGGGGTCATTCAGCTCAGAGTGAGTTAGGTTTTTCAGCTGGTTCTCTTCCAAATACTTAAATGCTTCTGTAAAACTTAAGGAACACTGCGTGCTAGAATATCCTGGTTCCTGGAATTTGAAAGAATTGGATTCTGATTTCCTTGAACAGAAAACTCAGATCTTTCATCTTAGACTTCTTGCATTGTGTAATCCTCACATTTATGAATAAAAGGGTAATAAGTATCAGTGTCTCAAAGGAACTGTGAATCTTGTATTTGATTTTCCTTCTTGCTCTAAAAAATACTTGAGGACTGAACTCAGTATTTTTGAGGTTCATTATACTTATTTTCAATTTTATTACTGAACAACAACAACAAATAATAGTAATAATTTCTACAATTTATTCCAGCAAGTTTCATTGGGGCTCTTCTATGGGAACCCTTTAGGTTACTTTAAAACTTCTTATGTCTGTGTTAAAACCAACACCTGAAGCCTGAACCAGGAATCTGTTGGTAGCTAATTTGGATGAGGAATCACAATGATGATAATAGGATTTGGTTGAGAAATAATTACTCGTGCACAAACTACAGTTTACAAATTTTATTTGCAATCCTTTTATGTAACCTAAGCTGAAAATAACGGCATGAACAGAGATGAATCTGCTGTTAAAAGTTAGCAGCAAGTGGTAGAAGTAATGATATGCACACATGCTGTCATAGATTGTGTTCTATGCTAATGGCAAGAGAAGCAGTGATTTCTACGTTAATTGGATTCAGATTTCCTTTTAATACCATTTGGTGTATGAAAAGGGCTACCTAAAGGTGCAGTACTAAATCTTGGTAGAGATGTTCTTAGGGAGAGTGGATAACCTTGGAAATGGTAGTTAAATGTGAGTTTGGAGTAGCTGTCTGGAAGGGCCTCACCGATACAATTTGATAACAGGTTCCCATTGCAGTGAAAATTTATTCAAAGAGGAGAGATTATAATGAGCTTGTTGCCTCTATTCCATCTACAGATCATTTTTTGTAAAATGTTTAACATCCCGTTTATGAGCATTTAACCATTTTAAAATGCACGTAGTTCTTAATCATCCATGGTAGTAGTGTTACTAGATTTGACATGAGATCTCCGAAATGGTTTGTAATGTGACTGTAGTATGTCAATGTCTGTTCTAGAAATAAGTTTTAGTTCTGTGTTCTCTATTTCTGGCTTACCTTAACACAAATCCCAAAATGGAGTATCTTCAGCTATGCTATAGACATTGGGATTCTGAGGTAGTTGAGGCATTGATAACTAGTTAGGGTTTGTGTTTAAATTAACTTTATGCTGTAGTGTTCTTTTTGTGCTTGCACTACGAGTAAGACATGGGTCTTAGTTTTAATCTGGTACAGTGTATTTGTGAGATGCTGATCCAGTCCTTGATTTAATGACCTTGTGTTATTTTTTTCCATGCTGCATTATGTGTTAAATGCACCACAGTCACTGGAAGAGTGTTTATATAAAGTTATACTTCTTCCTTTGGGAGAAGACCCCTTGTTTTATTTACTGTATTGTGTCTGTATCCCACTTGGAAAACCAAGTGATTTCTCCTTTTGTGGGATTCTGTGCTGTGTTTTTCACAGCTGTAGGAGATGCTGGGGAAAGACGCTGCCTGCCCACACAAATGAGGAACTGAGGCAAGGAAAATGCGAAACACAGAAGTACCTGCTAGATGGAGGAATTAAATGAAACACTTAAGAGCTGTTTTTTTTCAGAGTACTTAGTGTTTTCTGTCTTCAAAGCAGGGGTCTGTCTTCAATTATACTATATGTGCAAGTGGAGCTCTAGAGGTAGGTCAGGCCTGTGTGCTGCTCTTGAAGATGCTTGAGGCTGCATTACTCCACAGCTGTTGCTGTTCTTTCAGTCTTATACTCATTTTTGAACTGTTGCAGTGCTGACAGTAGGAAAAATAGCATAAGAGAAACCTCCACTATGAATAAGGTTTTTCTGTTCTGAAAAAAAAAAATTAGTATTGAACCTGAAGATGAGACCTGATTGGAAATATTACTGCTGAGTTACTGGCCTCCAGTTTTACGAAGTTTGTGATTGTAGGATCTTTTGTTACATATTCTTGGTTAATCCATTCATCTGTGAGTTAATGAGATGGGTTTGTTTTTTTTTTAGAGACAATGACATGTACCAACATTGTACTCCAAGGCGTGTGCACAAAGGCGAAGCTGAAGATTATAGGCAGCTTCCTCTGTCACTTTCTTAATTGAATGCTAGTTTATGTTTTTTATGTATGTGATAGCTTTGGCATTTTAAAAAAGTAGATTGTAACTGAGTTCCAGGATTCTGGTTTTGTACGTGCATGCGTCAATGCAGCTCTGCTTTCAGATGAGTCTTAAAAGCACTCAGTAGTCTCTTTCTGCGGGCTTTTTGTGATCCTCGAGCAGAATAACAGTGCTTCTCTCTGCTTCCTTGTATGTAGACGCCAGTGACACTTAGCATGGTATCCTGCTGGGATGCTTGAAACGCTTGTTCTGTTTCCATGTGCCTGAAAACAGTTAGGTATGAGTAGCAAACCAACACTGGTCAAACATGTGAGGGAGTTCCAGAGACTTAGCCATAAGCTTCAGAATCTTGCTTGTGGGTAAGCTAATGTGAGGAGCAAAGAAGGGCAGTGATGCTGCTTTGGACGAAAGATCTGCATAGCCCAGCACATTGCCCGTAGCACTGACTGTGAGTGAGATGTGTAGAGAAGAATGAAAGCAGGGCAAACAGAGCCCTAGCACTCGACATTACGTTTCCACAAGTATGTATGGTTTTTAATTTGAGAAACAAAAGTGATGGTCTTACAGATTGCCCCTGAAAAGGGAGAGGTCAAGCAGCTGCGACGATAGGTTTGCTGTGTCTTAGCCCATTGCTCCTTTATGTGCTTTAAATTGTGAAGCAGGTCTTCAATTCTTTATTTAATAGCTTCAGCTACTCTAGAGTGGACAGTGAAGCTGCTTTGAAATGGTATCTGTTGTTGGTACAAAGGGCTTTATCAAAATCAGTGAACGTAATGAAAAATACGAGTAAGGGAAATCAAATTAATTTAGTGTGTGTTGGCTGTTGTCGCTGTAGGAAAGGTTATAGCAGGTTTAGGAAAGTTTGCTACCTCAGTAATTCAGTCTGCATGACAGCTAGAGCCCACGTAGGGGCACAAAATTCAGTGTTATTTGTCTGGAACACACCAAATTCTGTTTTTGAAGCTGTTCAAAACTCTGACAACAGCGGTTAGAAACAGGAGTGCTGACATTAATAATTTAGCCATGCTAATTGATTGCATTATGCCATTAGGTTGTGAATTCTTAATGACATGTTTTTTTAATAAACTATCTACTGTTGGTTTTGTGTAGATCGTCCTTTGCGGGCTGGAAGTGCCAAGTGCAGGATAATGCAGTGAATGATGTGGACTATTTCAGCTTCTTGTTTTCAACCCTTATAGGTAATTCATGTGAATGTCATAATTTAGAATTAACAAAATGAAATTTGTTTTGGTAGTCGGTTGCTGGGTATAACTTGGAATAAATGGTGAAGTAGTTACTTCCTGAAAGAGATTCTGATCTAGTTGCTTATTTTTGTTGTGATACATCCTTTTTTCCTCTTGATCCGATTTCTGACACCCTGTTTATATGCTTTGATTTTCCATTTTGGTGAATATTTACTTAGTTTTTCTTAATGTCTTGCAAATATTTTTAAGAAGTATGAGGAAAATCTAAATTCAGTGCATAGCTTGAAAGAATTTTTTTTTTTTAGACTCATCTGATGAAAAGAATGTCTCCAATTGGCTTATAACAATTCGAACATAAAGTGCCTTTTGGATTACCTATGGACATGACTGCACCATTAAAAAAATACCATCAGAATGAAGTGTTGAATAAATGTTGAAGGGAACTGCCCAGAGCTGTCATGTGCACAGAATCACCTCCCTGCTAGATTTGCACTCAGATGTCCCCACAGAACAGAATTATTGTTACAACTTACTTTGGGAAGGTGCAGTGGTTAAAATGGCATGATGTTACTGAGAAATATTTTCCAGTAACTTTCCCTGTGGTAAAGACAATAATTTCTAGCTCTCAATTACTTTGCATTCTAAATTAGCTTTTTCATGAAAAACTGATGGCAGTGGTATTGATGGTGCAGAAAATGAAAATAAGAACAAACTGACTGTTTTGAATCAGCAGTTCTGCTTTATTAAAGCATTTAATACCTGGCTAGAAATGATTAGGCAAATTAATTTTTTTTAAGCCCCAGGGGTTGTTTGAAAGTCCCTGCATTATTTTGTGAACACCCCATGAATTGTCATGCATTGTGTCTGCTTTTTCATTTTTTAAAGATACGTGTGTTGAAAATATAATGTGGCCTTTGTATGGTCTTGCATGCCACGTTATGGTTTAAATTGGGATTCTTTCGATTTGCTGTTCTCTTTTGGAAATCAGAGAGCAGATTTTGATACACTTAATTTAAAATACCGAGCAAGATCTTGTGAATGATGCTGTTAAAGTAGAAAAGTGCTTGGCTTGTCTCGTGACACTGTTGTACTGCTTATTTTTCTCTAGGGTTTTCAAGAGAGGAGTTGACTAGTCTCCAGGGCATTAGAGGAAAACCACACATTAGCCAGACACAGCTTTCACCTGTCCGTCTTTACCTAACAGATCTGGACCAGTTTTTACACCACTGGGCTGTGACAGAGGTAATACATCAACACTAATTCTAAATGACAGCATTCAGTCTCCAAATGCTCTCTATCTCTTTTCTGCAGGTGTCTAAAATCTTGTCACAAGTTGAAAAAGAATGCAGAATGTTACAGCAGTCTATCTGCTAATTTTTCATTACAGCCAGCAGATAATAATTTGGAGGAAGCTGTTTTAAAAGGTGAACACTCAGGTGTGGTGTTCAAAACACTGGTCATAGAAAAATGGATGGAAGCCTTGGTGGAAAATTCTCAGACACTGAGATGTTTAAGATCAGCAATACAGTTTGGCTTTCAGGAAAAAAACTGGTAAAAATATTAATTATGGAGAGTTTCCTTTGTGAAATTTCATTCTTAATTAAAAAAATACTTGCATTACATTTTTACTTGGAAGTAAAATTAAGTTGGTGTCGGTGGCTTTGAGTAACTTCTTTATTTAATCAGAGTTCACTGGACTATAAAATTCACTGTGAGTTTGGTACCTGTTTGTAAGATCCTGAGTATTGAGAACTAAAAGCTTAATTTTGTTATTGGTTCTAAAGTGATCTGTGCCACCAGACTTTATTCAGAACTAGTAACTATTAACCTTCATTGTGGCTCAACTCTTTTTTTACTGTTTAGGCCACAGAAGCCACCTTAAGGTGTGAAATCATATTTTAAATCATGTCATTTTTACAGTATTTATGAAACCTGTGACGAATACAGAAGTAACAAAGTTTTAGCTGTACGATGTATTTTGGTTTTTCATTGCAGTCATTTTTGGTTCAAGAAAGTAATGCAGTGGTTTTTTTGACTTCTACTTTGTGGTGTTTAAGCGACGATCTACTGAACGTAATGACAGTCCTAGGTGTATATTGCACGTGTGCTGCTTTCCATAGAAAAGTATTTTGGGCAATCTTATTTCGTACCATGACTGATACAAAACCTCACAGGTCCTACCTGCAGTTATTTGGCTTGCCAGAACAGCTGGACTTTCCTTGTTACTTTCTATGCTGTCTCTTTTTTAGCTGCGAATGACACGTCCTCTCAGCAGAAAAAAAACCCTTCTCCAGTATTGAAACACTAGAACATTTTATCTTCCTGCCCTGTACAGAACACAGGATTGTCCCTCTGTGAACTCACCAGAGGAGTCACTTTCCAATCTTTCTTAGCATATTACATATATTTTATCAGCTTTTGAGAATGCTACCCTTTGTGTCCTCTTTCCATCCTCTTTTTTGATTCTTCACAAACGTATCAAAATTGGCTGAGAGAACCAAATTATAGGAATATGTTAACCTGGAGACAGTGAAATGGGTGGATTATAGAGAACTTGTTTGCATCCCTGTTTCCTGCTTTCAAGTTTGATCTACTTCTCTTAGCACAATCTATTTGTTGCTTTGATGCCAACAAAAAGAGTTGTTACGTATAGAAACTTGCTTTCGTCAGGTTCTCCAAAGCGAATAGCAGCTGCTAAACAAACAGCTGGATATCCCTGATTAGTTGTGGAAAAGGATTTGGACGCTGTGCAGAACACTGCAGTACTGATGCATTCATGTGTTAGCATAAAGTCTTTTCTGGGACTAAGTAATGAGAGAAAATAGGAACAAAAGTCCCTGTATGAAGAGCAATATGACCTTCCAGATCCATGGTGTTTTTGTAGATTCTTAACCAAGAGGATATTCTAGATTGCCAATTACCACACCCTGAGCTTGATAAGGTTGGAGGATTTTCCTCCATAGTGTATTTATCATTGTGGGGAGAAAGTTATGATAGGGAACAGTCGACACAGATTTATGGAAAACAGATTGTGCTCAACCAGCCTGACAGCCTTGTCCACCAAGCCAATCATCTTGTTGCAGGAGGGGAAACTAGTACATATTTTTTGTCCTGGATTATGTGAGGTTTTTCATGCTGTCTCTCAGAATATCCTTGTCTGTCAACTGACAAAGAATGGCTTAGTTAAGTTGACAGTGAGAAAAGTGCCTGACTGGCCAGGTCTAGAGTTGTGATTAGAGGCACAAAGTCTGGGTGGAACCAAATCACTGTGATGTACCCCAGGAGCCAAGGAAGCCAATACTTTCTAATCTCTTTATTAGTGACCTGTTCAGTACTGTTCTCCTGCTTCAGACATGTTGATCTGTGTTCTATTTTGTGTTCAGTTTGTTAAGAAAATACTCTGAGGTCTGTATTCCAGAAGAACTTTATAATTTGGAGGCTGGATTATTTAAAAAAAAAAAAAAAAAAAAAAAAAAAAGCCGTCTCAGGGAAAAAAAAAAAAAAGAACAAACTCTCAGTTCCTCAGGATTTGGCAGATGTTGCCCTGGAATGCTTTATAGAGAAAATAATTTCCACCAGGTGTTGAACAAATTGCTCTTTTCTGAAAAGGAAATAAAACTAACAGTGGCAGAACCATCCAGAAAGCAGAGATGAAGTCTCTGGGGAAATGAAAACTGCCATTTTGAGGACTTCTTTTAAGATCCCTTGAGAGACAGTGTGGTATGAAGTCTTTAAGTGCATTGGATCTGGGTCTGAGGCATGGGTGGGTTCTTTCTTCCTGGGGTTGAGGGAGGTAGGTTTGGAGAGCACTTTGTTCAAAGTGGATATAGTTAAAGATGATAGTGCTGTTGTTATAAAGTTGGAGGCCGGTAACGAGCGGCGTCCCCTGGTGGTCTGTCTTGGGACCAGTGCTCTTTAACATCTGTATCAATGACATCAACGATGGAATCAAGTGCGTCCACAGTGAGTTTGCTGAGGACACCAAGCTGAGTGGTGCAATTGACACAGTAGAAGGAAGGGATGCCATTCAGAGGGAACTCAGCGGACTTCAAAGGTGGGCCCAGGTGAACTTAATGAGGTTCAACACAGCAAAGTGCAAGGTTTTGCACTTGGGCTGGAGGAATCCCAGGCATCCATACAGACTGGAAGGAGCGGTTCTTGAGAGCAGCCCTGCAGAGAAGGACCTGGACGTCCTGGTGGATGAAAAGCTTAACATGAGCCAGCAGTGCGCTCTTGCAGCTTGGAAAGCAAATGGTATCCTGGGCTCCATCAGAAGAGGGGTGGCCACAGGGACAGGGAGGTGATTGTCCTTCTCTACTGCGTTCTTGTGAGGCCCCATCTGCAGTACTGTGTCCAGGTCTGGAGCCCCCAGTACAAAAAAGACAGGGAGCTGTTGGAGAGGGTCTAGAGGAGAGCCACAAAGATGATCAGAGGACTGGAGCACCTCCCCTATGAAGATTGGCTGAGGGAGCTGGGCTTGTTCAGCCTGGAGAAAAGAAGGCTGAGGGGTGACCTCATTGCAGCCTTTCAGTACCTAAAGGGAGCCTACAAAGAGGAGGGGAATCAACTTTTGAAAGGGTAGATAACTGCAGGACAAGGGAAAATGGTTTTAAGTTGAAGGAGGGAAGATTTAGGTTGGATATCAGGGGAAAGTTCTTTACAGAGAGAGTGGTGAGGTGCTGGAACAGGCTGCCCAGAGAGGTTGTGGGTGCTCCATCCCTAGAATGTTCAAGGCAAGATTGGATGGGCCCTGAGCAGCCTGGTCTAGCATTAAATGTGGAGGTTGGTGGCCCTGCATGTGGCAGAGGGGTTTGAAGATTCATGATCCCTGAGGTCCTTTTCAACCCGGGCCATTCACAGAATCACAGAATCACCCGGGTTGGAAGGGACCTCAAGGATCATGTAGTTCCAACCCCCCCTGCCTAGCAGGGCCACCAAACATACACATTTAGATCAGGTTGCCCAGGACCCCGTCCAACCTGGCCTTGAACGCGTCCAAGGACGGGATTTTGTGAAAGCTGAGTACTTTCAGATCTCAATTACTTTATAATCAGATGATTTCTTGTCCGCTTAGAAATGTGTTTGCAGTCGGGATGATGAAGGCACTAAATCTCTTTAAACTAACTATAAACTTGGCCAACTTTCCATCCACATTTTTGCATTCAGTGGGAAACATTTTCTCTTGCTGGGAAAAAAACATTCAGCGATCAAAAACCTTCAAATTTTTTTTTGGTCAGAAAACAAAAGAAATCATAGAATCATTAAGGTTGGAAAAGACCACTAATAGCAAGTAGTCAGCCCACTCCCCACCGTGTCCACTGACCACGTCCCTCAGTGCCACATCCACACAGCTCCTGAACACCTCCAGGGGTGGTGATTCCCCCACCTCCCTGGGCAGCCTCACTGCTCTTTTGGAGAAGAAATTCTCCCTAAAATCCAACCTGAACCTCCCCTGGTGTGACTGGAGGCCATTCCCATATCCTTCTGTTACTGAAAAGAATAGGCTGACCCCCACCTCTTTACCACCTCTTTTCAAGTTGTTGTAAAGATTGATAAGGGTCTCCAACTGCCTCCTCTTCTCCAGATTGAACAATACTGGCTCCCTCTTTACATGTCGCTCTTCTCTTTACGTGCTCCAGGGCCTCTGTGTCTTTCAGTACCTCTTCGTAATATAGTTCCTCCTTGTAATGCCTCTTTGTAGTGGTTTCCTTGCACAGCTGGAGACTTGCTGAGGCACGAGGTATCTTCCCCTGCATTGTGGCCATGTGCGTACCATGGTATGCAGTAAATTTTCAGTAGGAGGGAAGGCTGATTTACATTGTGATCCACTGAGTGAGATACCTGAACTCCAGTCCTCCTTACAGTGACTCAATTTGAGAATTAAAAATGTTCAGTTCTTACAGAAATGTTTTTTGTTGAAGCTGTAGTAACTAATAATAAACTCCACGTTTACAGTCACACTTCTGATGTGGCTTTTGGTGGAATTTAGTAGGGAGGCAGGGCTTTCTGAATACTGAATAGTGTGTGCGTGCTTTTATTTGCTGGATGTGCAGATGTATGATGCTGAATTATGAAGCAAAATATTTGTAGGGTTGTTTTTTTTTTTAAATACCTACTAAGTGAAAGAAGCAGTCCATTAGCTGCAGAGCAGGAAGCATTCAGGCCTCTTTTATAGGTTGAGAGTTTTCTCTTGAAAAGAGTAAGCTGCTAATAGAAGTTTCCTGGAAGTGTTATGAAAATAAGTACCTGGAAGTGGAGAGGGTCTCGCTAAGCACAAGGTAGTTTATAGGCAGGTTCATGCATCTGCTTGGCAGCAGCCAGCTGGGCAGTCCACATGTGCAGCCTCAGTGGGTGTCCTGTGTGAAGGTCTTGGGTGAAAAGTCCAAACACAGACACTTCTGATAGGGGTTAATGCTTTTAAGTGGTTTCTAGCAAAATCCTTTGGAGGCGGTTGCTGTTTGTAACTGTTTTGTCTAGAGTACAGCAATTGGTAATACTGGCAACCCAAAGCACTTTTTTTGTGGATGCTTTTGGGTAATTGTGATTTTTCACTTGAGGAGCAATGCTTCAGAAAAGTGTCCCTCTAAACGCCGTTTTGTGTAACTGTAAAGGTTAATCTTCAGGTTTTGTCTGAAAGAGATGAAATGTAAATGTGGAAGCCTTGCTTCATTTTCTGGAGCAACTTCTACTTAAAATGACTTGCGCCTTATAAAAGCCAATTATTTAAAATCATACCCCTGCAGCTATAATAGATGGAGCTCCGGAATAGATTGCTGCAGCCTAAAGGGAGAGGCTTCAGACTCGGTTCATTTTAACGGCGCCTATAGTGTTTGTCGGTAATGTTGTTCACTCTCCTGTAATTGAATTGCTCTGTCAGGATCAAATGAGAAAGAGCCGACAGAAATGAGCAGATTAACAAGGTAACAATGTATATGTGATAATTTCTGTTGTTATAATATTTGGTGTTTGTGTCATTTGAATGCGGGGGGAGGAAAAAGCAAAGCGCCATTCTGAAGTTCTGCTTGAAGTCTGCGTTCCGGAATCATACTGGGCACAGAGCTGACTGGAAGGGATGAAATAATCAGCAAGACGTTTAAAAGGGTTAAGAGCAGACATCAGCTATTAAAAGAAGGCTGCAGCTCAGAGCTCTTGGGATGGATGTAATGGAACATAGAAAAAAGTTGGGAAAGTTTTATAAGTGAGGTAGGTGTGAAGGCCGTATCTGCACTGACGTGCTGTGGCATGCTGAGCCAAGTCACAGGCTTTGTGAGGAACAAGGGCTCACTTCCGAAGTGCATGGTTTCCAGCCTCTCATGTGGAGTAGTGGGCAGTGAGGCGAATTGGGCTTTTCTTGCTTTTCAGTTATGACTTAGAATGATAGATTTACTCAGGTTGGAAAAGACCTTAAAGATCATCAATTCCAGCCACTACCCAACCATACTACTCTAACTCTAACAGCCCTCCGCTAAATCAGATTCTAGATCACGTTAGCTATGGAGCCCTGTTCTGTCACTAAATAATTAGTTTCTGAAATGTCAGTTTTTTTAGCAAGACAGGACTGTCAGTAGCCAGTAGTTCTCTGCCTCCTGGTACAGATTAGGTTGGGGCCTGTGATCAGGCTGCTGCACAGCAAGTGAGTAGCAGTGATTGGCAGCTGCATGTTTGTGTTCCATGGTAAATAAAGGCAGCTTGACTTCAGTTGACTTTGAGGAACAGGTTTACATAAGGCAGAGCCCATACGTGGGCAACTGGTGCCATTCAACAGATGCAGTCTCTAAGATTGTGTGCTGCAGTTTGTGTTTCTGAGCCAGTAACTGGATGCTGACTGTGTTCCATATTTCTTCTATATCATTGGAAATATGTACAGTATCAGTGTGTAGAATAATATATAATTTTGAATTCTTTTCTAATGTGTTTCTTTGTCTTCCTGCTCTGTTAGTGCAGAGTTAGAAACACGGTGTTTTTCCTCATTGCCCAGCTTTGTAATGCTTTCCTGCAGACTGCATTTTTTGTTTCTTTTTTTTTCCTTCTTTTTTTTTTTTTTTTTTAACCCAGGCTGTGTTATGTTTTCATTGTGATGGTGTGGGTTTTCTGAGCTGCTTCTTTCCTTTTTTCTGGAGTCACTGAATCGGGAATACCTTTCACATCCGCCCCCATGAGCTTAGCCCAGGCAGGTGAACAAAGATCTCTGGTTGTACGCGGCTTTCTCAACAACTCAGGGCACTGTTAATATTGCCCTGTCAAATCAATTTATCTCAGAAAGAGAAGCAGGCCCTGTCAGGGGAGTACATGTCTGATACGGCAGGGCGCTTCGGGGGAGCGGGCCTGGCCTCAGAGGCCAAGCTTCATTGCCTGCCCCATCACCTGAAAACTTCTAATTTTCTACGCTCTGCAGTAACGTGTTACACTGAGCAGGGTCCTGCCTGAAACAACCATTTCTCCAGGGCTGGGGAATTGGCTGCAGAACAGCTTGTTACGTTTCGGTGACCGGTGTTCAAGGTAGATGTCAGCAGGAATGGGAAAGTCTAGTTTAAAGTTCACATTGGGATATATAAGGCCTGGTGTTTGCCAACTTTCCTTTAGAATACAATCCTCTGGGGCCTGGGCTGTCTGTGGGTCTGACTGCACACAGGGGTTATTCCTTCTGCCTGCTGGGTTCCTCTCCTCGTGCATGTCTTCAGCAGAAAGCTTGGATTTTTCTGTGAAAAAGAGAATACTTGGCAGCATGATTAAGCTGGAAGTAATAACACATTTCTTTTTTCACTGGACAGTTACTGATAAAATGTTTCCCTTGAGGCTTTTTCGGCACAGAATCTCTCACATTATGGAAATGGAGCGATGTAGGGAGCGGGAGCAGTGAAACATATGAACGGGACGTGGCTCTCGGCTCGTCACTTGTCCTTCTGCCACGAGGGCTCACTTTGAGTTTGGGGGTTCCTCCTAACTCCACCGTTTGGAGTTAAGAGTGTCTTACAGATGAGCGATATTAAACTGGATGGTTTGGGCTTTTTTTGGCTTAATTTACACAAAATGGGACATTCAAACAAAATGAAGAACCAAACCCAAAGAATAAAACCGAACCTGTCATTAGATACCCATCTTAAAAAGGCGTAAAGACTTCTATGGCCAAAAAATGCTCCTCTGTCCATTCGCTTTGGTGATACTCTGGAACAAAATTGCTCTGGCTTTAGTCCAAAACTCATCTGTGAATGCGCCAAAAATGTGATAAATGCTAATCAAATGTAAAATAACGAATCAGCTGTGACATTTTATTATGGAAATTAAACGTCATGCAAACCCTTGCCTAAGGAAAATAAATTGTCAGGAAAAATACTAATTTTCATGTGATAATTAAGTTTTCTTTGCTTTTCATTTCCATGTCTAACAGCGTTTCACTTTCACTTTTTGTAACAGACGTTTGTCATGAGAGCCATTTCAAGCAGGATTTAATTTATAGAATTGAAAAGGATTACCACTCCTGCTTAATCATATGAAAATAGAGCTGGCTCTAGGGAGTGTTACTGCTATTTTGAGGGTCAGGAGGATTCAAAAAGTTGTAAAGTAAACTTGCCAGATATTTTGCACTTCACCACAACCCTTACAAGTAGACATGCTGCTGCTCAGTGCTGCAATGGCCAATTTCCTTCTTCGGTTCTGAAGAAATCTCGAGTCTCAGTAAATTGTACTTCTTTTGAAGTTCTTCTGTAACTTGTCATCTAAGGGAGAGTCTTCGTGTGTTGCTGGAGCTTTTCCAAGGGCATAAGATGAATTTTCAGTAATTTATTATTAATAATGTAATCATTTAATTAGAATACTAAAATTTATTAATAATGAGTCACACTTCGGTGGATAGGTTTGGTGGATCTGCCCTCTTTGTCATTAATTTGTTGACTTTATGTGGTCAAGTATTGAATTACAAGGGATCTCCACAGTTACATCTAGTGTTATGTGGCCAGGAGTGTATCACTTGTGTAAACTCGCTGAGCTCTCTTACGAGCAGCAAAAGTCTCCTGTGCTCCCTCCTGTAAGTCTTTCACAATCCTTCCTAATTTTCAACCCACCTTACTGCCTGTCAGACAGGATCATTGTCATTGGCGCTGCTGTTTGGATACGTTTGTGCTCCCACATCAGTTCTCACCTCTGTTGCGTTTTAAGGAGCACTGGCATACCTGCTTAGCTGTAGCTTTGCCAGCCTGAGCAGGTGAAGTCCTTTCCATCTAGATTTGTAAGATAGAATCTCCATTCTCTGCAGTTTTTCTGTGCCCGTTCAGTTTAAGTTTACCTTTCTTGCCTCCTGTGTTGCGTGGTATTTCAGGAATGGTGCGTGTGGGGTCTTACAGAGTAGTACTGTACTTCTGTTCAGCAGCACTGACCCTCTCTGCTCTGGTCATTCTCATTTTTGCATCCTGATGCCGTATTTGCTTGTTCTGTGGTTGTATCTCAATCACTCTGTGATTGGCTGTGCATGGATCTTTCTCCTTGTTTCCAGTTGTTACAGGTCCGCATTGCATACAGTTTTGAAGTCTCCAGGAGCGTGACTTTTCCCTTATGTTTCACTGACATTTTTTCTCTGTTAATCAGGAGACTCATGCAGTCTTATAGGTTAGTCCCATCTTCCTATCTCGGTGTTCTCAACCTTGAGCTGTCAGCCAACACATTTCATCAGTGCCATTTTACCTTTTGTGCAAGTGCTGCTTGTTCAAATATGAGGTCATGCTGGCATCAGTTTGCCCTTGACAATCCTCTGTTTCGTAACCTCCTGTCTTCGTTCCTTGACACTGCACAAATGCAAATGTTTTTAAGTCCTTGCAGTAGCTAAGGAGAGCCTTACCCTTTGAAAGAGTAGATACAGTAGATTTGCAAAAGGCGTTACTTTGTAATGCTTTGAATGGATCACAAATGGAGTAGTTGGGAAGGAAGAGAGGAACAGAGAATGTGATCTGCCGAGGACTGCAGCAGGACAAGTTACTTGAGCTTCTGGAATATCTCTCTTTATCTTTCACAGGGTTGCACTGTATTTCATGCGGTCTTGTTCCGCTTGTTGATTTTATTTTTTAATTTCCATCCCCAACATGGCCACTCTCGCCTACATAACGATGATATTGTTTTTTTAATTACAGTAGGAAGAAGAAAATAAATAAGGCAGTAGTCCCTGGGTTTGCCAGGAGCTCTTGTGAACTGAAACCATTGCTGTTGTTCTAGACTTTAAAGGCCCGAGCCTTCAGTTCACCTCTTTCTTAAGCTTTTGCTGTCACACTCCTGCACATCTCATGCAGTTTGCTCACGCCTGGCTGCACAGGCACCAGAAAGTTGGCAGGTCATAAAACAAGATTTCTCTTTATACTATTTCATTTTGTATCAACTTTGACCATCACATTAGTGGCAATGTAGAAGAAAAGTAGTAGCAAATGGATCTTTGCTACCTCCTGTTTTTTTTCTTTTCTTTCCTGTCCTTTTTGTGGCCATTTTTCTATTCCGTGCTTGTTAGTGGTATCTGTGGTCTCTCTCTTTTCTGAATGTCTTCCTCTCAGAGGCAGGCAGGGTGTAGCCTTGCTGTGGCATTGTAGCTGGGTCGAGTGTTTTTGCCTTTCTACTTCATTCACAGAGGTAAATGGAAGAAAGCCACTACCACAGAACCAGTGGCGCAGGTCATCCTCTCATTAAACACAGAGTAATTTATGCTGACAGTGTTACTCTGATACACTGCCAAGAACCAGTACCTTTAAAGACAAAGCTGCCATGTCCTCATAGGTACTTTGTATTTAGGTCTGTCAGCAAAATCTGGAATTGTGCAGTGAATGGTTGCTAGTGGTGCTATTTGTATGTATTTTTAAGTGCTTAAATATAACTGCTTTATTAAAACAGGTGATCTGTCACAGCTTGTCCACTATACCTTCCCAAAGTCAGTGCTTTGACATTCTCCAGACCGGCATCTGTAAATACCTGGTAAGTCATATTTTGTTTTCCATCTTAGCTGGCTTGTGATAAATCTTGTAATTGTCTCTGTAACCCTCAAATTCAGCTGAGCTGGTGGGGGGCAGCCCTGCCCACAGCAGGGGCTTGGGGATGGGTGGACTTTGAGGTCTCTTCCAGCCCAGGCCATCCTGTGATTCTGTAATGCTCTCATCCCTGTCGAGCACATTGCATTTCAGAGACCAGTCCTGATGAGTACTCGGTGCTTTTTCTTTCTGGAGAGTTAAGTCTTGAGTTTCCTTCTACCTCAGTGGTGGCTTACTGGTGTTTCAAGACTCAGAAGGGATGCTCTGTCCCATGATATGTGTTCAAAAGGAAAGACCTGTTTTGTCTGAAAGCTGCTTTTTGTGTCTATATGGTCCTTCAGAGGAAGGCTTAAAGCTTAGTTTTCTTTCAAATAGATTGGGGATGAATGTTGTCTTTATTTAGAGGGAGTGGGATTAAGACTCTTGTCTCCTTTACTGTTTATAGCTGCTGTTAGCTGCCTGCTTGTATTTTTATCTGAAAGGCAGTGGTTTAAGAGCCGGAGAAATTCCTTAGAACTTTTGCACTAATGGTGGTCTGTTTCAGTACTGATGCTCAGAGGATAACATACATCTAGTCTTGCAAATTTGCTTCTAGATTTTGTCCTCTTTTCCCAACTTGCAACATCAAATACACAAAAAGCAGGTTCTGTTCTGAAAGCCCCATGCAGCACAGGGACTTTGAGAAATGATGGATGCTTCCAAACCCCATGTTTTGTAGGCTAGAGGACTATCAATGTGAGGCCTTTTCACTTTGCACTTCTCTGAAAAATATACTGGAAGTGGTAATGCCTTCTCTAGCAGGCAGGGAATGCTTAGGCTGAAATACTTGTTAACCTTCTGTTGCTGTGCCAGTCAATTTCTAAGGAAGATAGGATTTGTTGTTTTTAAATGCAGTAGTATCTATTCTTGAACAGAAAGAAAGTAACGTTTGTTGTCATATGAAAGGACACATTTGGCATTGGAATTGTTTGTGTAACAGCAAAAACTTGTGTATGGAGCAATGAAGTTGAGGGTTTTTGTTTTAATCCAGGTTGGATTGGTTGTAATACCTGATAGCACAGCTGGATCTGTTCTGTGTGCCATAAATAAGCTCTTGGATCAAGCTTGCATCTTGAGTGAAAATCTGCACAAGTTCTTAGCCTCCTGTTGTTACAGCCTCCTGTACTTCCTGCTAACTCTGGACAAAGAGGATGCAGAACACGTACAGAAAAGGTAATGCTGCCTTTCATACTATATGAATTCTCTGTAAGCACAGATATCTAGAGATGTAAGACAGAGGGCAAACCCCTCCGACTGCAGTTTATTTTGTCCTTTTGTTTAAGAACATCTGCAGTGTTAGCTGTAATAATTTAAAACAACAGCTACAGAAGGTTTCATCTTAAAGCTTTTACTTACTGCAGCTGTGGGATTTCGGAACCCCCCTGACCCCAGAAATGCAGATACTTGCACCTTAATGTGTAGCCTTACCCTCTGGTTTCATTAGATAAGCTGAAAAGCAGCACACAAAGGATTTGGCTCTGTAAGCGTGTACCTAACTTGGTGTTTCAGCTTTTTAACAACACTTTCTGGGAATCAAACAGCCACAGCCACCTGGGATCTGTTTATTTACCAGTAAAGCAGAAATGTCTTTAAGCAGTTGAAACTTGGATTTTTTTTTTTTTCTTACAACTGTTCCACATACAGGAAGGTTGATCAGAGTTTGCTTAGGAAGACTCCTCCTTCTCTTACTCTGTACATGTTACATGTTACAAAGCACTGATTGTGTTCTTCTGCGTTTGTTTTGAGCCTTAAAGATTCAAGAGGTTCAGATGTATTTGAATTACAGCTGAAAGAAGAACCCTTCTTCCCCACTGCTTCGAGCAGAAGTCACACCGTGTGAGGGCTTCAGCAACATTTGAAGCTCCAGGGCAGGACCTTAAATTTTTTCCATCAGCTTAGAATGTTGTTGAGTGTAACATTTGCCACTACAAATTTTCTGCTTCAGCACTAATTGCAAATGCAGTCGTGCCAACTGGCATCAACACAGGGGTGCGTTTCCTGGTACAAATACAAGACATCGGCCACAGAAGCGTGTCTGAAATGAGCTGCCCTGATCACTTCAATTTTCGTTCTCTTCTCTTCCCAGGGATATGCTGTGGGGATCGTGCATTTCTGCATTAGCACTCCTGCCACGGCTGCTGAGACTGATGCTGCAAAGTCTGCAAGTGAGCAGGATCTGCCGCGAGGAGCTGCCCGTTGTTGCTCAGCTGCTTCGCTTACTGATGCAACACGGTCAGCTCAGGAGCCATATGATGACCAATGAATTCCTGGTGCAGCAGATTATCAAGGACATCATGGTAGGAAACCTGTTCTTGTCTGCCAGAGACCACAAGAATATACTTTGTGTTTATGTTGAACAGTGACTGCAAACCCTACGCTCGGTGAAATGCGAGTTGTGTTTTGCACAAATGAGACTGTCACAGAGCCAAATGCTGTCCAGGACCCCTGGGCTGAATTTCAAAGCTAAGTTTTGAAACAAAGTGCCCAGGAAGGGGATGAGGTGCAGCACGCCACAGCTGGGTGGGGAGCTGTCCCAGTATATGTGCTGGTGGGAAATATCTTCTCTCTCTCAAGTGTGCAGGTCTCTGGAGAGACAAATGGTAGAAGTCTTAAATTGTGCAGCTATTGCAGAATCCAGCATTGTAGTCAACATGCACTTGTCAGAGCTTTTGAGATTATTACATCTGCTTCTCAGTAAACAGATCAGAAGCTGTCGTCTTGCACACATCTACGACTAGTTCTGGGTGCAGGGAGTTTGTATGGTCCCTAGACTTGAATCAGTACAATGCCGTAATCATTTTATAATGTCATCCCAAACTTAACCTCGGGGGGTGGAGAACAAGATGTAAGTCTATCAAGCAAGTTCTCCAGTGGAAAATATGTCATTGGCTTCCTACAGTGCTGGAAAGGCTTCAGCCTGCTTTGGGGATGTGTGGCTGTGGCTGGGTTGTGGTTTTGTTTCTGTTTTTAACCACTGAGAAATGCTGAGGAGGATGAGTTAGTGCCCATGGGCTGTGGACAGTGGCACTCCTTGGGTGAGTATTACAGTGGAACTGCACACACTTGCGTTGTAATTGACTGTCGGTGGCAGAATTGTGAAGTGAGCAACCTGCTGTAATTAAGAGTAAGAAGTTGCATCTGATAGAATTCACACACTCCATAATGTAACACAATCTTAACATACCAAATAATGACACTTTATTATTTCAGCACTAACAGACGTACCGTGTTTAAACATACAGACTAAGAGAGAATTGTCACTGCATGCCAGTGAATGAGGCCATTGGGTGTCTTTAGCAGAGCACCTGCTTCACTAAGAACAAAGCAAAGCTTCACAAATGCTGTTGCTGAATTCCCCCCTCCCCCCCTTATTTTTTAGACCCTGAAGAGCGGCGAAGTCCAAGAGCAGTGGCTGACGGACCTCCATTACTGCTTCAACATCTACCTGGCCTCTCACCCCCAGGGACCCAGCCCTATGAACGCAGTGTATTAAAGAGGTGGAACTGCATTTATTGTAAAGCATTTACTTCTATTTAGTTTTGAACGGGAGATGTTGGAACAAAGCTTGTCCATTTTTTTGTAAGTGAAACAGAATAAAAATTTTACAAAGAGCTGCATCCCTCCTGTAGCTTTCTTTTCAAGCACGAAACTGCAGCTTCACTGGAAGTTGGGTTTCCCAGAAGGACCACGGGGAAGGGTCAGATAAGGGACCTCTGTGAGGCTTAAGTGCTCGCAGGGAAGCAGAGACTCGTGTGGACTCCATCCCACTAAAGAACTGGAATTATGTAACAGCAACTAGAATAAAATTATCTGTCCACCACTTTAAAAATAAACCGTGATTTTAGTTTCAGAAATTTGTGTTTTTAAAGACATGGTGCAAAGTAAATACCGTACAGCAGCAGCTCCAACTGCTCTAAAGACAAGCTTCCTACTAGCACAGGCCCTGCCCTATATTGCTTCCTGTAGAAATTCATTCTGTGTGTGTGTATAAAAATACAATTCTTAATGAATAAATAACAGGATTATTTCAAAGGGTAGAAAACACCGCTAACTTTCCATGTGCTGTGGAAAGAAATTTACTTACGGAGTGATTTCTTTGTCAACATTTTTCCTTTCCCTTCCAAATCCCCCAAACAGGTTGAGAAATTACCTGTTCTTTAGTACAGAAATGGAACATAAAGGTTATGCCTCCTTTCTTGTTTAGATTTTGAGATACATTTAGTAAATTTTGAGGTGAAACCAAACAGCAGTTACTGTTACAGCCCCAGTACTCTCCTTTGCAATTGCATTTAATGAGCACATACTCAAAATTCCTGATTCCACAATGTAAATGTTTGTGAACCACTGCAGCACAGCGCTGGGCTTAGCACTTAATTGTCTGCTTCCAAATGCAGTTCAGATTTCATGTATCAGTAAATAAATTAGAATTTAAAGACAAATTTGTACACAAAACAAACAAGTCCGGCTCCCTGGCAGCCTGCTTGGCATGTAATAAAAAACTGGAAATGTGTTCAAGTGTAAAATGTTGTAGATGGCTTGCAGGTGATGAAAAGTTACATTTGTACCAGAATGCTCCTTAAATCCCAAATGTCCGCTTAGTTTTCGAGTCTTGGAGTTTTGGATTTTGCAGCAGTGCTTGGCCTCATGTTATATGAAAACTGCTTTGACTTTCCCACGTTCTCCAGCAGATGAACATACTGCAGGTTGTTCACTGTAAAAGAACACAACAGTTTTGAGGAATTATTCCAAGTGAGAAAAGTTTAATCCACGCTGATTCTGCATTTCATAAACAAAGAACCTACCAGCAATACAGCACCTTGTTCCTGACATCTCATTCTTACCTGTAAGTAGTTCTGTTTCCGTGGCACTCAGTACAACTTAAACATGGCTATGTGTTCAGCACAACCCATAATAATGGAGCTGAAGTTTCACTCTCATAAACGAAGGAGCGCTTTCAGGCTGATGGCTCAGTCACTTACTAAAGCTCTTGGCTGAGGTGGCTGAAGAGCAGCAAGGGCTTGTGTTTCCTTCTTTTCTCCCTGTCATCCTTTCGTGGCTCCCCTGCCCCTTAACTCCCTGTATTTCCTTTTGCTACCTCCTATGTACGTGTCCCCACTCTGCAGCGCTGAGGTTGCTTTTGCTGAGAAGTTCAGTGAGTTTGGTGTCAGTCTCCCATTGGACATTTGTCACAGCCTGCTTTTTCCAGCAGCTAGACAGAAGTGAAAACTAGTGCTGATAGTCAGTTTTCACCTTCCCAGCTGCACCTTCCACTGAGGAGAAGAATCAAACTGAGCAGTCCATGCTGACCTGCTCCAGGCACCTACGTCAGCAGCAGAGTATCTGGCATTAGCCACTGACAGCTCTGAACTTTTCCAATGAACGTAACGTTGTCATGCATGAAGGCAGGCAGATGAAAAACGTGTTATTGTCTTTAAGGAAGGGCTAAAGTTCCCCCAGCTCCTATTAGGTGAATCAAAGTAGGTAGTGTTCTGAAGGAACTGGGCAAAGTTCCTATCACTGTCCTATTCGTCACCACGTTATGAAAGTAAAGGATGGGCAAACCTCACAAGACAGCCTTTTCATTTCAGAAGACAGGGAGACCCGTTGTGCTAGAAAGTTCAATGAAGAGCTGCTTTATTTGCTAAAACTCTTTTAAAATTTAGATTGGTGTCTGTATGAAGAGGTGGCAATCAAACACGTCTGGTCATGCCTCTTAATTAAAACAGTTATTTCAAATACTGGAAGAAAGAAGTCTCTGTCTTTCACCAAGGCAGAAATTCACCTACAATTCTAACAAATTCAAGGCTAGGGCTGCTGCTGGATTTCCTTTTGACTTCAGAATTTAGTAAACCAGTGGGAAAACTGATTTTACTTTCCAATGCACCTTATCTGAACTATTGTCTCTTTGAAGGATTTCTTTTTTTCCTCTCAGCCTGTGAGCTCTGAACTACGTGGGATGCAGCCAAGACTAAAGAAAGAGGCTGTTCACGTGTTGAAGGACTGATGTTACACAGCTCCCAGCCCTAAGTGCGTACACTTGAAATAGTCTCAAAAAAAGTTATTTACTGAAGGAGTACTAGGAGAATTGTGTATTCTAACCTCATTTTTAAGTTATCTGTCAAACTACTGCCCCATGCATTAAACTTCTGGACTTTACTGACCTTGATGACACTCCTACATCTCTGTTTCTGGCTGCTGTTCTGTACAATGCACTGTAGCACCGTCTCTGGCTGCATGTCGTGACAGTCCCCATCACAGCAACTCTCAGTGCCTTGTCTGAAAACTGCTGCCCTGGTACCATTTCCACGCACAAAATTTCACTTATTTACAAAGAGAACAGAGGATTTCCCAGGAAAAACCTGGCAATAATATACAGCCTCACTGCTAAGCAGTGGAGTAATGCAGGCTTGCTTCAGAGCCCTAAAACTTAGTGCACATAATGTTCTATGAACTGATTGGAGCTCTGCACACAGGACAGGAGCACCATTGCACTGTCTTAGAAGAAAGGGCAGAGATCAGATTACTTTGGATTTTCCCATTTTATCCGTGCACCAGGGCAGCCTGGTCTAGTAATTGGCAACACTGGCACACAGCAGGGGGGTTGAAACAAGATGATCATTATGGTCCTTTTCAACCCAGGCCATCCTATGAGTCTGTGACCATATTACAAACAGGTCTAAATACTTGGTACGTGTAGAAATCCACTACTTCTATAGGTAAATATTTACACTAATGAATCACAGTACGAGCATCTGTAAGGGATTTTAACCACAGGTGAGTAGCTTATCTCTGTAGAAATCCATGATTTTGAGATCTTTCCAAGTAATAGTCCAATCAAAATAAGCTTTCATATAGATGATTCAGGGTTAGGATAAAAGCACATTGCTCAGTCGGTCCAAAAGTAGCAAAAGAACGTACAACAGGTTGGTAATAGTTACATCTCTTGATCTTTGATCCCAGCTCTTGATGAGTTGGGGTTTTTTTTCCTCTTTTTCTAAGAGAAACCCAATGACATGCACATATATATAAAACACTAAAGGCATTTGCTCTATTCCCAGTATTGTTAGAGTGTGTCTTACCTGAAACCAGCTGCACATCAGAAAGTTTCAGCTTAGAGGGAGGTCTGGCTGGCTGGTACACTCTGCCTTCCTGAGAACGCCCTTTAATAAACAACACCAACAGCTCAGTGTTTATTCATGTAGAAATATGGCTATGGACAACTATAAATTATTTAAAGAGGCTACAGCATTATTTTATCCTCAAATATTCTCCTTTATGATGAGGAAACTCGTAAGACATTTTGCATGACAGAAAACTGTTACAACTTTAACAGAACTTTAAGTAAACTTTGATGATGTCTTGCAGTTGCTGTGTCAAAGAAGAAACTTTAAGTGCTTGCCAAAAAAGATAGCTGTAATGAAATAAAGCTATCTAAACTAGAGAGCCATGATAAGCATGAGTTGCCACCTGTTAAGGTACACAGAGCATTGGTGATCACAGCGTAAGGAACTTGTGCTGTAAAAACAATGCCTTTCCTCTGTTGTTTCCTCAGGATGCACTGGAGGCTGAGTGCGTATTCAGACTTAGTGCAGTGTGCTGCAGTGCTACAGAAGATCACCTTGATGTCCCAATGAAGATCAGCTGTCTTCAAGCACGGAAGTTAACGATATCAAACACGATCATATTCTTCAGATGGGGATATTTAAAATACACACATATAAATATACATATGTATGTATAATAAAAGTTGAAAGCAATGCTTATAAAGTTCAGCTGCGTTCCAGACAGCCACTGTGCATCGAGGCAGCCGCCTGTCCCCAGTTTGACAGCTCTGTTCTCTTTCCACATTTATACATTTGAGCAACTCTGGCAAAGGAATGATTTGGTGGCTGAAGAACTGTGCTGGAATAACGATATGGTGATTCAAACAGCTTTAGAAGAAACTGTTTTAAATCGCCAAAGTATTTCTTTCCATCTGAAATGGTTATAGAATTATCCAGAACGCTTGAGATTTCAGACTAAATGTTATAAATGGTTTTAATCCATAACAATTGAGTAGAAAATGTACCCAAGAATTCAAAATATAAGGAACACTTTGTTATCAAATTAATCCAGTGCTTTTTAGAACCAAAGTATAGTGAGAACAAAATTACCATAGATCTGCTTGAGGATGGACTGCTTGCTGGTTTTTATGGCTGAGCTGGTTTTGTTTACAGATTTCAGGCTTTTACATGGAGGAACTGATTTCTGAGGGCTATGGTTCAGCTGTTTCTTCCAAGCAACTTGAATGAGGAAGGCAGCTGTCTCTTGTCTCCATTTGTCTTCATCTTCTTTGCGCTGCCGCTTAGTACTAAGAAGCTGAGACAACTCCTGTCTGAGATGGTAACTGGAGAGCACAAAAGAGAAGAGCACTTGTTTTAGGTGACCTGTTTTAACTTCAGTGCTTTCCATGCGTCAGTTCACATGGAGGATTACATGAGTAGCTGGGAAAACAGAACTCCCACTGATGTGCTAAGTCACTTGGATGAGATGTTTGCTCAGAAGTAAAAAAGCAGGAACTGGATTCAATTCTACGTGCATCCGTTATTTCACACAGCTAATAAAGATCTGGTATTACAGGTATCAAAATTACAGCTCTGTAACATCAGCCTATCACCTGCTTAACTATACACAGAATATCTGGAGGATGCAATCAATAAATATTAATAAGAATACAGTCACAACTGTGTTTTCATTTTTCCTTAGACTCAGAAAATAACAGCAATATTTCTGCTGCACTTTACCATTTTCTATTTGTGAACTGCTACAGGAGAGAAGCCAAACATAGCTTTTACAGGTTCAGCTGCACATTTCCTCTACAGAAATCTGCTGGTTTCCATGCATTCTCTAAAGGTGTTCCCCTCTCACCTTGTTTGCAGCAATCTCCCTTTTCCTTTTCTCCCCTTCCCTTAAGTATCTCCCCATTTCCTAACCCAACTTTGCCATTGCTGCTTAGGTGCAACATGAAAGCAGGGGCACGCTTGGTCACAGTTCTGCTGTGAGACAGCTGCAGGTTACCTGTCTTTCCTCCTTGAGTGCCAGCAATGGCATCAGCAAATGGAGTTCCTTTTTTGGTCTTTGGTCTTCATACTCACAACTGGCCTAACAACTAATGCTGAATCTCTCCAATACAAACCTGTCATAAATGAATACTGAGTAACACCTGTAAAATATTCATTACAAGTGTTTGGTAATGGACAAAAACATATTGAGTGCCATCCCCCACTGGTAAAGGGAAGGAGAAAAGAAGTGAATCTCTTCTGCTGCTCCAACTGCAGCAAGTTCTGAACTAAAATAACAGGCAACACAGCCAGACACAACTGTTTAAACATGTTATAAGCCAGTGAGGTACAGAATTCCAACAACACAGCAGCCGTGTATGGGAAATCACTGCACAGAAGTACAACAGAGCCAGAGGGATGTGATGAGATGCTCAGTTACAGCTCCACCCGTTTCAGACTTTCAGTCAGCTTGGTAAATTACCTCTCTGAAGTTTGCTGTGTGAGAAAAACGTATTTAATCTTAATGTAGTGGAGCTTAGGATTCAGACACGCTGTTCCACAGCTCACTGAAGTACGTAACAAACATGGGGAGCAACCGCATCAAGCAGTAACATCTGCAGCGCCCACAAGAAGTAAAGCACTGCATGGCTTCAGAACAGGAACACCATTAAAAGACAGAAGAAAAAGGATTCTGTTTGGGTAGATAACACGTCTCTTTGAACTCTTCAGTGGAGTAAAAGCAAGTGAGGGCAGCATGACAATGTCTGCGCCTTGCCAGCATAACTTCTGCTAAGGATGGGCCTGGTGAACCCCCCTACAGGAAAAACAAGTGGGGAACTGTTTTAGACGTGAGCAGAAAAGAACAGTAAGCTGTTCTGGTGGAATTCAGTAATTACTGCCAGAAACATTTGCTGATGCATGAAATGAAGCACTCACAGGCCTCCACCTTTGCACCCAGCTGGGATTTGTTGTTTGTAGTTTTCTGGTAGTTCTGAGCAACAAGAAAACAAATCTGAGGCTCTGAAATACAGATGTAGGCAGATATCTTCAGTGTGTGTGCATTTTTATTATTATTATTATTTTTTAATAAAGATCCTCCTATAATAAACTGTTCTGATTCTACTAAGAAAAGACAGAACAGCACCAAGTTTAATGCTCTATCAATTAATCCTTCTGGTGCCCTAACAAAATAGCCAACACTTCTTCAGCAAAACTACTGCACATAAATGTGGAATGCACATGCAGAAAGGTAAGTGCTACTCAGGTACACTGTTACAGGGGCTCAAGCTTTGAAATGCTGCTGGTAAGGTACACATGCAGCAATAATGGATTGGAAACACTCATCTCCAGCAGGAGACCAACAGTACCAGCTTATTGCCAGTTTCTGTCAATTCACTGTGGACCACAAAGGACAGCAGTGGCCCCAGTGCCCCAGATGAGAGCGAGGCAGACACAGGATCTGCAAGCCTCAGTGAGCAGGATGAGCAATTAACCTTTGGCAAGGCATACACCTTGGAACACACTTCTGAGGGCTACACTTACAAAGATTGTGGACTGTGGGAATTGAAACGTCTTCCCAAGAAAGGAAAGTTAAGTATGCTTTAGTAGACCAGGGCCATTGTGTTGTAGCTCACAACAGCTTTCAATAACATTCTCAGTAAGAAAATTATCACTGTAAAACTTGCAGAGACAAAGCAATTTAATCTGAAGTAGAGAAATGCTAGACCTCAAGCACATACTACAACATCAACATATTTCTATACTGATGTGCAGTTCTCTTGCTGTCTACATGTGCATGCTTTTTACCAGTGCAAGCCTCGACTCAAATGACACGCAGGACTTAGTGGGACCCACAGCCATACACTGGGTACCTACATAGTAACTGTGATGAGCTATACAATGTGTGGGGAACTCTCCAACTGAAAGCTGTACCATGCACCATGCTTTGGAAGGATTGCAATTTGCTGTCAACTGAGAACAGCATGATCACCAGAAGCAACAGTATCATGAATGGATGTGCTCCCCTCATCTACTCCTGACTTAATTCAGCTTCTGGGATCTCAATGGATCTGAAAACAAGACAAGAATTCCGGTTCCCAATTAGAAAAGAAGTCAAAAAACAATGGATGGAAAATTTCAGGGTGATGGCAGGAGTACTGGATTACTGGGGAAGAAAAAAGGATTGATTTGCAGTTGAGTGTAGGTATAAGGAGTGTGTCATAAATAGCAACTGGAGACCAAAGATTGCAGGAGAACAGAAGTGCTATGTACAGTGCTATTGTACAAAAAAGTCATAATATTTTTCACACACAAGGCTCAAAAATGAATTAAAAATAGCATTCTCCAAAATGTCAGCTTTCCACTGGAATAAGAATGTACTTAGAAAAGTCAACTGCACTTTTACATATCAACAACAATGAAGAGATAAGCTGGAATATGACTGTACTGTAATGAGCAATATTTAGATTGATGAGTCAGAAAGCTGGAGCAAACAAACGATTTGCTTGAGCCATTAGGTTAGAATACAATACAACACAATTTCAGGTGTTCCAGTAAATGATGGTGGAGGATCCAGTAACAAAAAACTGCTGGAAGAAAATTACATTCCTACATGTTTGCTACTGAGCATGAGTGCAGTAACTCTGGCCTCAGGTGAGTGTTGATCAGCACTCTATAAAGAATGCTTGGAACAGAAGTTTAATAACTTCACCAATTATTGAAAGTCATCACTGTGTTCTTTTTATGAACTCACTGATGTCAGTCTAGGCAACTGGAGCATACTTCCATCTGGTGGGTGAAAGATTATTACATTCCTCATTTATCACAGTTACTGCTATAAGCAATGGGACCAAATAAAGCACGCTGCTGATGTACACCGCAGTCCACATCTAAGTGTATCTCATCTCTAGCTACTGAAATAGTAGCCTTACCTTCTCCATGTCCTCTGTATAACTGTAGCAGCGTAGTTTTTTTTCCGAAATAGCTCTTTTCTTGTTCTTTCTTTTTCTATGATTTGCATCCGAATCTCTAAAGGGATCAGTTCAATATTTGTACTTTGCCACGCAACAGAACATAGTTGGTCATCTGCGTTCCTGGATCCGACTTCACCTGTTTTTTCCAAGTCCAAACTGTCATCAGGAGCAGAACACACTGCTGGATTTCTCGGCCCAGTTCCTGTAGATTCAGTCTCAGTAGACAATAATGGGGAGGTCTTTTTTACTAATTCGTTATTTCCCACATTGTTAGCATCTCCTATGGCACTAACAGCGGCATTTCTGGTGTTTACAAATACTGCTTTGGCACTCCCCGGTCTACTTGAGCCAGCCGGTGAACATCTCTCATCATTCACCTCTTTATGTCTGGATTTCTGCTGATGCCTTTTGCCTTTTGGAACGGCTTCGCACCGCTTTGAATTTCTTGCAATTCCACCAGCACAACTGACATTGCACATGACCACTGAAGTTCCTTCACAGTGGCCCCTGTTACCAGATGAAGACTGACTTTGATCTCTTGTTTTTTCCCCAGCACCAGCAGTCCCACAAGCAGAAGCATGCCTTCTGTTACCACGAGCACCATTTGCCTCCAAAGCGTGCTCTTTGTGCTTTTCTCCATTCAGTTCTGTAGCAGCTGCAACCTGATGTTTTGCTTCAATTTTCATTACCTCTTTTGCTTTGCCGCAATGGAAATGGACACAACCTGGCTTGCTTTTGATGTGCTTTCTCAATAATTCTTTAAACAGAGAAATGGAAACAAACATTCAGTCTCTGATCCAGCAAAACAGTTTATTATTCTAATATTCTTTTGCTCATGCACCTTTGAGGCACACTTGAAAAAAAAAGTAGTAGCAGGAAGAATCAGGAAAGGTAATAGAATCATAGGATGGCCTGGGTTGAAAAGGGCCACAATGATCATCGAGTTTCAACCCCCTGCTGTGTGCAGGGTTGCCAACCAGCAGACCAGGCTGCCCAGAGCCACATCCAGCCTGGCCTTGAATGCCTCCAGGGATGGGGCATCCACAGCCTCCTTGGGCAGCCTGTTCCTGTGTGTCACCACCTTCTGTGTGAAAAACTTCCTCCTAATATCTAACCCAAACCTCCCCTGTCTCAGTTTAAAGCCATTTCCCCTTGTCCTATCATGATCTACCCTCATAAACAGCCATTCCTCCTCTTGTTTGTAGGCTCCCTTTAAGTACCGGAGCCTTCAAACAGGAGCCTTCTCTTCTCCAAGCTAAACAAGCCCAGTTCCCTCACGCTTTCCTCATAGGAGAGATGCTCCAGCCCTCTGATGATCTTAGTGGCCCTCCTCTGGACCCGCTCCAAGAGCTCCGTGTCCCTTCTGTACTGGGGGCCCCAGGGCTGGACACAGCACTGCAGATGGGGCCTCACAAGAGCTGAGCAGAGGGGGACAATCACCTCCCTCTCCCTGCTAGCCATCCCTTTTTTAAGGCAGCCCAGAACACAGTTGGCATTCCAGGCTGCAAGTAATCATTACCTGATTAACATCTCAAACTTCTTGCGTACCGTTCTACACATCTCTCTCTCTTGCACCAAATTTGAATGAGATACCTAACAAAGTTCAAAGAGGAATTTACCTTCCTGAATAAAGTGGTCTTTTCCACAGATACAAGCTCACCACATGGCAAAAGAATGCAGCTGCAATAACACACCTGCTAGTTCCAGTGACAACACCCTAACAGACTGTCATTGTTTCCAGCTTATTTGCTGATCTTCTGCTCTATCCACCTTGTATCCCAGCACACCATGACAATGTAACTGACTCAGGAAATCCTGAGGGCTTGGCTGTCATTACTTCCCTTGATTTCCTAAATGAAACTTTCAAGTCCTTCCCATTTTTCCCTTATTGCAAGACTTCTTTTCTCAGTTTCCAAGGCCACAATAGGAAAGTTAATCAGGTATGATTATTGCTTCCAAACACTCTTGTGAGAATGATGTGGCAGCCAGACTAGAGTGTAAATGCCTGGATTAAACACAACCTGGTAAAACCATGCTATACTTATCCTCACTTTAACACCTTTTCAGTACACTCTCTTGTCTGGGTAGCTGAATGTGGCAGAATAACAGTTTATACAGAAGGAATTCAGGATTACTATAATTGATGCCTCTGACAGGGAAGATTTATCACAGTGACAGGACTGTATGGCCAGAGAGGCTATTCTAACTTATATAAAGATTGTCATATAGCCCTGTATATGTTGTAAGACAGGGAGAAAAACACTACTGTATGATCTGTTTTAATCTACTATTTGTTCAAGCAATTATTACCTCATTTAATCCTGTTTTTTCCTCAACTTCCAGAGTGTAGAAGTAAATTCCCCCTCTCTCACTACAACAGTGGAAGAGATGATTTAAAAAATGTGCTGCTACAATTTGAAAAAAGTGCCTTTTAACAACAAAATTTCTTAGGGCATAATTCCACTCCCAATGAAGCCAAGTACAAAATCACCAGTACCATCAATAAGAACAGTAAAGGGCTGACATTCAGTTCACGTGTATGAAATTTCCAGCACTGTCACAGCACTGTTTTGATCTTTCAAAAAGTCAGTCTTTACAGCTGTGAGGAAAAAAGAACACAGCCTTTGTCATTCTTAACTCACCCAAAATTGCTACCTGATTTGTAAATGTGGGATGTAGAATTCTCACTTTTATTTCATCCCTAGAACATGTAAGTCATTAAAGAAGTGTGTGCAAAACTTCCCAGTCTGAACAACTGGCTCACTGTAGAAGTGAGATGAAAAGATCATTTAAGAATTCTAGATCACCTTCTGAGGTTGAAGTAAACTCTCTTTCATAGATGCAAACAGTGTTGAGCACAGAGCTAGAAAAATTACTTACAATTAAGGAAACTGCAGCTGCAAATGAGATAACGCACATAGGAAAGATTTCAGAATGGAGAGGAGAATGGATCAGAACAGAGCCACCAGCTAAACTACAGCTTTCACATTCTGTGAGTAAGTGTAAAACATTTAGCTTCAGCTGTTGAAGAGCTTTCCAAAGTGCCAGCCCACGGGATCTAAGTTTATATTTAATTCCACTACAATTTCCAGTGAAGTCCATTGAAGTTTTTTTACCACATGAGGATTGACTGTGACACCTCATGAAAAGCGGGCAAAAAACTTAATGAGTCGATTCTTACTGCATCAACTTCACTGGCATCAATGAGTAAACATATTCGAGTAAACACAGCACAGCACTCCATTTCAAACACAGACATTTCTGACTGGACTCTGAAGGAGCTTTCTTTATAACCTGAACCTGTTCTCACTGCATAAGTAGACACGTTACCATGCATCTTCAGAAGAACCTTGTGTCAAGATTTCTGTTCTCATTGTGCTCCACATTGTCACAGGGAAGACAATGTACAATGGTGAAGAAAATCATAACTCTACCTCTGGAGAAATTATATTCTTCTTTTATATATATATATATATATATATATATATATATATATATATAAAAGAATATATAAGAATATATAAGAATAAATAAATAAATAAAACCAGGAAATCTCCAGGCAATGGCCCATGTTAGTTAAAAACTTACTTATAAATCATCAACATGGAAAAATGATTCTGGCATAGCTACTTCAGGAAATCTCCAACCTCAGGGAAGCCTTTAAAGCAAAAGTTCAAGCTATGAGCTACTGGCATTTACTGCTGGTTTGAACTCCCCAGGTATATGGGAAAAGTCATGTATACAGCTGAACACAAATGTGCTTTTTTCGAACATAAGTAACACTGTAAGAATCCTATGCAGGAGATTTGGCAAGTTCTATCCTGATCTCTGAAGTCTCTTTGACCTTATACTCCATGTATCCTACATACTTCTACCTTCAGGCCATCACTTCACTCCAGCACTGTATTTGTTCCAATAAATGCTGGGAGTCTGACTGATGAAACGTAGTTTCCATTGGTAAACGCAATGGAAAATTTCAGCAAAGAATGGATATTGGAGTCAATAAAAGAAAAAGCTGTTCGTTCTTCCTTTATAATTTCTCCATCTTTCCTTTTCTCTTTTCCCCTCACTCTAACCCTCCAGAACCCTTTCTTTCTCCTGTTTCATCTCCTCAGTTATCAATTTCTCCTCATTATGTCCATTATAACCATTCATTTTTCTTTGGTAACCACCATTTCCAATTACTCCTAATTTCAAGTGTTTTCCTTTGCAAATCTGGTTTTACTACGTTGTTGTTTCATATGTACATGGATAAAGCTTGCTAGCATTTTTAACATCTCTATCATGTTTATCATAATAATGATATTTAAAGTTCTTAAAGAATATATTAGGATAAGATAGATGTCTGCCTTTATTACAACACAGACAAGTGTTCTGTTCATTAAGGCATCTCCATGTAAAAGGAAAATAAATCCAGGAAAAGCTCTTTGACTTTCTTTTCCTTTGGATTACAGTGAAATTCCAAGTAGCAGTAATTTTATGCCTGAAAAGGAGTTCCTGCAGCTTAGCTTAAACAAACAACTTACCCAACTTTTACTTCTAATGACAGCAGAGATGCTTTAACATGGCCAATTTTGCTATAACTGGTTGCAGTCAGAACTGATTGAAACATTGCTAAAGTGTGTATCTTGTGAAACTAGTACAGGAATGGTCAAGAAATTATCATAAAGTGAGGATGTATTTATAGAAATAGTAAAAGAGTGTACTGTACCAGGGCAAATAAAGTAACATAAGGAAGTCAGACACATTTCAATGAACAGCTTCATTTCTCAAAAAATATCCTAGTACGCTCTCAAAAAGACAACTCTGGAGGCAAATCATAGGAGAAATCTGCCATGGAGAACGAAGCTGCCTTCTGTATGCTAGAGATCTGGCTTTGAAGAAATTCTACCCTCATCTGTTTTTAAATGAGTTACAATTCTCTATTAAGAATCCTTCAAGAATCCTACAGATACATCAAATATCTTTGCTCTCTTTTTTCCTAAACAATGTGGCTAATAGCCAGAACATCTCCTGACATCCCAACATGACTGAACACATGCAAAAAAAAGAATCTATGCCTAGCTTCATCCTATATAAATTGTTTAAATAATGAAAGAACAATTAATACAAAAGAGTAAAACATGTTCTACATACAAAACCTCCCCAGACACGTTCAAAAAAGACACACAACTATCACACCAACTATCAATGATTACAAACCTTGCCTGATGTTATGACCTTCGCTCTGTGCCTCTGAAGACAGGCAGCTCTCCTTTGGTGACCCTTTGCTGCGACAAGCCTTAGGGGAACCTCTACTGTTTCTCCCTAGTTGAATTTGAGAAGCCTTGACAGAGGGAGGTCTCTTATTCTGTAGATCAATTTGTTTATTAGATAACTGCAATGTGCTGGAAGTCTTCTCTCGATCTGCTGCGCTCGGTTGTACTCGAAACTTATTTTGCTCCACATTCTGCATTCCTTTCTGTAGGCTGGCTTCTTTTCTTTTACTTTCTTCTTCACGTTTCCTGTAATTATAGTAAATACCATAAGAATTTCAAAGACAAAATCTTGGGAGCACATACCTAACTTGTAGACAATCACCTCTAGAAACCTGACACAGCCACAATGAAATGCTGTGTGTCTTTTTCGTGAGAAATGGTTATTGGTTACATGGAAGTGTCTTAGCTTGATCCAAAATAGCAACTGACTTTTAGCTTGAGTTTAATGAAGGTTTAGTCCTTAGTAGGCAGTTTCTTGTTCGTTTTGCAGCAGTTGAAATTTAAAACACTCCCTAGTTTAAAATGATGTAAATTTGGTTTTTGTTAGAAAAAAAAAGATCCTTTTGATTTTTTTAAAGAGAAAAGCAGATCCTCTTTTATTTTAAACCACAGAAAAGAATACCAACAAAAATACTTGAAAAAGCCATCCAAAGACAAGAAACATGATGCTAATAAGGATGGTTTGAATTAGTAATGAACCACGCTCTAACACAGGTAGAAATGCAATGAACTGTATTTATCTGAAAGTCAGAACATTTCATAGAGGACTTGTCATCCGTATTGATTCTATGTTGTACTCAATACAATTACAAACCAATTCAAACTAGGTATGTTATTAACTTGCTGTTGTATGTTTATCATTGATACATAATTAGAGAACTTATTTTACACAAATGGATTGTACACTACACAAATGATAAATACTGGAAATATGAGAAGTGAATTAAAAAATTTTGTGCAGATATTTTACCCTCACAACTGTGGTGTTTGGTTTCCAAAAATGAAAGTAGTCGTGTATCTCTTAAATAGTGTAGATATGAAAAAGGATTTTGGACAAGGATGGGAAAGGCACATCTGTTCAATAATGTTTTGCAGCCTATTTTGAAATGCAACGGAACGTCATTACACTTTAGCTTTTTCAATCTTTTTCCTGCAAAGCAGAATAAACCCAATAACAGGCAGCAAGCACTACATATCTACCTACCACTGAACTTGTTTTTATAAATTAAGCACTGGTTATAAGATGAAGTGACACTTTTCCTGTTGGAACAGACAGCTGGTAAATGTCGTATCATGTAGCTGCCTGATATTTTAACTTGCTTCCAATGCTACAACACAGTTTGCAGACTATTGACACATTAGCTCACAGCACAGCATATGACAGGTTAGTTATGCAGCATGCCATCCTCAGTTCCTGTGAGTCGTATCAATGCCAGTGTATGTCATTTCAGTGTGAGATGCCAGGGAGAAGCCTTAACTTTATCTGTCAGTACTATCTTATCAAGTTCTCGCTGCAGAAGAAACTGATTGAACTTTGTACCTGAAAAGCTGTTAATTGATCTAAAAAATACACTCCTGGCAGTCTGAGGTTCAGTATTCCCCACGGCACAGAAAAAAGTGGTTAGCTTCAAATAATATCGGCATTCCGCAAATAGGCCATGTGGGGATGTCTGCCTTGTGTACAGTATGGATCTCACTGCCATTAGATCTGATAAATCAGATCTTAGTATTCACAAAACAGCCATTTTTGTTTTCCTCACAACAACCAAGCCATCTATTACCAGTACCCTCCATTTAGGGTGACAGAAAATGTGAGCCAAGGCTGTGATACAGAAGGAAGCCAGAGTGGCCCGCACTCTGGGAATAGCAGATTAACTCAAAACAGCATCAGCAACAAACCAGTTGTAAAGTTATTGGAATGCCACAGAACAGAAATCGAGAAGTAAAAGGTTGTTTGTTGTTGTTTTTTTTTTTAAGGGGTGCTAATTTTTCAGATGAAACTGATGAAACAATAAAAGGAAGGGATTTCAAACCTCCCAACTCATAGACCACCGTGCTCATCAACATTGAGCTTAGCTGATTAATAGTTATCTGAATACTTACAAACCTCCCCACAGGGTGTGCTTTAGTTAATGAAAAATTCAGTTTGTTTTACAGTAAAATATATTATTAAAAAAAAAAAAATCAAGTTTTATTATTGCCTAAGTTAAGAGAATAGGTTTCATTAGCAGGTAAGGGAAGCACACAAGTTTCTAACTTCACAGATCTCATTTATTCTCAGGAAGGTCCAGTAACTCATCAGGATCCAAACTTGGACTCTAAAGTTAGACAACTACAGCTGCAGTGATAATATACTAAAATTGTCCACATTAATTGCAACAGAATTCTGTCCTTAGGAGTCATAAATTTGTATTGCATTGCAAAAAGTGATAGAGCAGAAATTAAGGTTTTGGCATCTGCAAAGGAACAGTTTCAGCCTTAAGCATTTGTGAAGACACAGAGATGCTTTGATTTTTTAATTCTGCTAAAATGAATTCAATCATTTCTATTCTGTTAACAATGCTTTGATCTATCTACTCTGTGGAGGACATTTTAAGTTTAGAGCATGTCAATATGCCCAGAGAACATACGGATAGAGTTATCCTTGCACAAGTTGTTACTTTAAAAAACACAACTGCAGATATACATCATCAGCTGTGATTCTACCACAGTTGAGGCTTTATCTTGACCAAGGAGTTATATTTCCTGTTGTATAAATAGCTGTCTCTTGTTAACATGGTCTCGTGTGTTTTAAAAACAATGTGTAGAGCTGTGCATTTGTCCTTACCTGACCTCCTATTGTTCACTCAGTTATTTCTCATCTACATTAACACATTCTAAATTAGAATTCAGCATATTTGCAGTCTTCTGCATCTTGGTACTACTTACAAATCTAACATTTTAATTCCTAAGTTAAAATACTGCACTGTATGAGATTCTAATCAATATATACTTCCAGTTTAAGGTTGAACCATTATGAACTACACTGCGTATGTTCTTCTAAGCAGCTTTTCACCACATAGTCAAGGTTTAATTCAAGTTACATTGCCCTGATTTACTAACAAAATGTATGAAAACTTCAGGCAAATTTTAACGGCAGCTACTATTTCTCCATGGCCACAAAATTTGTTATTATTGGTACAAAAGGAAATCTCATTGAATCGATACAATTTGTTTTAGCAAAGTCAAGACTGCTATTAATTTTTGTTTTGTTATGTTTCTGACACACAGAAATAACACAATTACTTAATTCCCGTACAAGAAAGGTATGGAGTTACTGAAATGAGTCCTGGAAAGGAACACAGAGACGCTCAAGGGACTGAAACATCTTTCATGAGAAGAAGCTGAGAGAGAAGGGAGTGCTCAGCCTGGAGAAGACAAGATTCAGGGAACAGATTGCCCAGAGAGACTGTGGAGCCTTTGTTTGCAGAGGTATTAAAAACCGGACAGGACAGGTCCTGGGGCAACCTGGGCTAGCTGACTCTGTTTGAACAGGGGAGGGGATAGAATATATGATCTGAAGAGTTCCATTCCAATCTTGATAATCCTGCGATTCTTTCGCTCTTTGACAAAGCAGGCATTCTGCTAATCTCACAGATACTGTAGCCCAGCAAGTCCCACACAGATTTTAAAGGCAACAATTTTAAGATTATTTCAGCTAGTTTCCTAAATAGCACAGGATGAACTTTATCAGGCTAAAATGATCTGAAATCATCTAATTCATCCACTTACTCTCTAAACTGTTCTTTTAGTATTTTAGCCTGCTTCTCTGCCTTCTGTTTCTAGTGTGAATTTCATCTGCTATTGAACATCATTTGACATCTAATGAAGACCGAAACAAGCAAAACAAACACTTCAGTCTTTTGAGTATCACCTATGGATCAATACTTTCTTTTTTCCTCCTTTTACTGTGCTTACAATCATTTCTTGTGATATACCACATATCTTATTAGTTGCTCTTCTTTTGTGTTTCACTTTAATTGTATCACTGTATGTTATCTCCATCCCTCTTCTTTAGCAATGGCATCAACTTTCCAGTATGTGCTTTCCCTTCTCAGGTTGCTGAAAAGCTCATTATTTTCTCTCTTTGCCCAGCATGCAGCCTTGCCACCAGTTTTCTGATGAATCTCAATCTGCTTGCACTCTCTTGCCCCTTGGAAAATTCTTCTCATTTTACTGAAAGCTATTGAATTGACTGTTTTATTTTCTTGATGTTCTTCTCTTCTTATATATGACTTATTTACTCTTTTTCACTTTCATCCAAGTTCCTATTCATATTCTTAGTCTCAAGCAGTTGCTACCAAGTGGCTGGAATCAAATCCAGAAGTCTTTGTTAAAACAGAGAAGTAAAGGTTCAGGAACTTATTCTGAGAAATTCAGAAGGAAGATGAACAAGTGATGAATGAATTCTGAAGTTCTTTCAGACCTCAATATGCTGGAAATGGTTTCTTCTGAATATGATTTAAACTCTTTATGACTAAACTGTATGACTTTATACGACTAAACTCTTCTCTAATTAAAGACGAACTCTAAGACTGTTTTCTAAAACAAAAGCCTCTTTCTGAAAAAGGTTAAAAAGTCCAACATCTTACCCCTGTGTAGACTGAAATTCTTGGTTTTGAAATATGTCCTTCCTAGATCACTTCTGTGCTACTCTGCCGAAGCAATGTTTCACTCCTGGCAAGTTCTCCATACAGTATGGAATACATGTTGGAAGGGATCTCAAGAAACATGAAGACCAACATTCTGCTCAAATAAAGGCCAGCTGTGAGGTAAGACGAGGATCTTCAGAGATGTATGCAGTCAGATCTTGAAAATCTTTAAGAATGGAAACTGCATCCTCTCTTCGAGCAACCTGTTCCGGTGCTTGACTGTTGATGAAATGCTTGACTTATGAAAAACTTAGTCCATATTTTGTCAAAATCTCATCATCTCAGCTTCTGTCTATTACGTATTTACTAGGGATTAAAGTGAGGCCAAGTAGTTCCCCAGATTGTTCTTCTGGCTCTTGTAGAAATTCCATACGTTTACTTTCTTCCCATCACTGCGGAAATTTTCCTGATTTCTGTGACCTTTCCAAGATGCTTGATAGTGGTCTTTTAAGAACACCAGTCAGCTCTCTCAGCACACTTAAATGTAGCTCATCTGGTCCCATGGACTTGTCTAGGTTGAGTTCTCTTAAGCAATCCCTGACTTAGTCCCTATTCATTTCTGGCAGCTCTCCTCCTTCTTGAACCATTCTCTAAGCACAGGGGTCTTGGGAGACCTTGGGGAAGACTGCAGACAAGAAGGCACTGAGCATCTCCACCTCCTCTGTGCCTGCTCTCACCAAATCACACATGCCATTCAGCAATGGGCCCACATTCCCCTTGCTAAGCCTCTTACTATTACTGTAAAGGCAGAAGCTCAGCTCTTTGTCTGGGCTATTCCTTTTAATCTCAACTTTGAGTTTTATCTTTCCCGATGCCATACCTATGTACTCAAGTGATGCTAAGCTCCTCCTTTGTAGATTGTCCTTGGCTGCACCTCTGCCATACTGCCTTTTTACATCTAAATTCTGTCATAGCTTCTCTGCTTAGCCATGCAGGTCTGTCTCTGCTTAGCCATGCAGTATGTCTCTGAAGCAGGCTATTTTTTGTTGGTTTTGTTTTGTGGGTTGTTGTGTTTTTTTTTTCAATCTAGGCATTCACCATCATTCTGGATTTGCACATAATGTCTACTTTTATCTGGAGAGCAGATTTTTAAACATGAATAGGGATATTATTTGTTTGCATGTAACAACGCCCTGGCCAAGTTTAACTGTGGAATGCACAGATGGGTATGCAGAATGATGACAACATAATATCCCCTCCAGTTTATTACAGATCATAAAATTGCAATTAAATAAGATTTGTTATGTGACAACTTGATTTGCTTGTACACTCCAATTATATTTTAATTCTGTTTTTATGGTATTTGGTACACAAACTTTATTTCTATTCTTTTCAAACAAATCAACAACAGCTTAGTAAGCTTCAGAAAGTACATTAGAAACTCACAAAGGGAAACAATGACAAAAAATTCCCAAATTTCCATCAGGCAAACCCTTCTTGTTTAATGTGTCGGATGGGGTATCACAGATACTTCTAAAAATGACTGTCATCGCAGAGAGTAAAACTACTCCAACTTGGTAAAGTCAGTTGTGATCACACAGCAAGAAGCAGAGTTCTCAAAATTGAAGAAATACATAAGATATTAAGGATATTTTCAAAGACAGATTCTCCAAACTTCTGACTTATACTGACTTCAGAAAATGCAATAGTAGGAGGGCTGCAAGTTACAACTTCAGGATCTAAAGATGTGAGCAAGAGATTAGTTAACTAGTAGTTCTAGCTTGGATTCTTAATGGGCATTAATCAGCTGTAACCAATATTGTAGCAGCACTCAAACCCAAAGAAGGTCAGATTGGCCATATATACAGAGCACCAAGCTAATTAATTTGAAATATAGCACTCTGCAGCTGATTTTGCCTAAGATACACAGAAGTAAGAAAAAATCCTCTGTGTTCAATGATTAGTGTCTATCCATTAATATGAACTCTCTTTATTAAATACTATGAATATTTTGTAGAAATATTACACCAAAATTACTACAAATATTTTCTGATTCATACTTTTATTCCAGAATCAAATCTCTTTAAGAGAACCTGTGTGCTAATTTGTTCTTTTTATATGGTGAATTTTAAGGATAAAGATTAACCTATCAGAATATTTTGATGGTCATTTACGTTTTTCTGCATTTTAGAATTTTGTACTTCTGCTACTCCAGTTCAATCAGAACTGACACATCTTAAAAGCAACTATCTGAATTGCATATGGTAGTTATTTATAATCTAATATAATGATTTCACGATAACAGTCTAATTCAAGTGCAGAAAATCTCACTGGAGTGTATTATACTGCCAAGACAGAAGTTGCAAATAAAATCTGGAAGGAGTTCAGTTTTCTAGAAAAGCTCAGCCTCCCACACGAAACAGTTAAGCCTTATTTAATCAGGCTTTCCAAGTATCTAATTTATCTTCTTCATCTACTTATTAATTTATTTTCTAAACTTTTATCAAAGACTCGTGAAGCCAATGATTATTTTCATTACTCCAGAGTGATAAATGTTTTCCAAAACTTATTATCAGTTAAAGATTAATGATGCTAATATGCTGGTTTTCCAGTCTTTAGTATTTTTGCCTTGTTCATGCACATTATATAAGGATTGCTATTTAATGTGGGATTATCTGGAAAATGGTTTTCATATGTAGCATTATGAAAAAAAAAATTCCATTAGATGCTTGCAAGTTTCATGAATCTTACAATAAGAACAATAAGTGATGATCAGTAATAGATAAAATCACACACATGCATATAGAAACTTATGGCAAATGTCTATTTGCTAGAATAGATTTTGAATTTCAGACTTACTTGGCAGCAGCATCTTTTCTCAGTTGTTCATGTTTCATTAAAAGATTCTTCCTCTCTTGAAAAGCCTTTCTAACTTTATATCCTTTATAAACAGCCTGAATTTTGAAAGCAGCAATGTCCTGTATGGCAGCTATAGAGAGAGCTCCATGTTCTAACATGAACTGAATCACTTCATGGTGTTCACCAAGCAAGGCATAATCAAGTGGAGTGTATCTTAAAAAAAAGAAAACAAACAAACAAAAAAAAAGAAGACAATAATTAACAATGAATTGGATTCCCAATCATAATGTGCATTGGCGTTATGAGATTCGTGTTGATTTCGTAATAAGGCAACTTCTAGACTGAAAATTGCTGAAGTACTGTTTTCAGAAGACCACTGCTCTTATTTTAAATATTATTCTCCTGTCTTGCTCATGGTGCCCACCCTGATCATGTTCAAAGCTTATTTTAATTGCCTAACATAGAGGGAGTCAAACAACACTAAGTGCAGTAGTCCGAAGTCTCACCCACGTTATTATTATTATTAACTGTTTTAAGCAAACAAAGAAGTTAGTAAAGTTCATATGTTGAGATACTATCTAAGTAAAAAGCAAAACAAAACATACTTTGTGTTATTTACGTATCCATTTAAGTTCTGAGAATTTACTGTCACGTCTAGCTTAGCTTCTACAACGACTGAGGCTGAGGACAGTGTAGCTGACCAAGGAACACTATTCAACCTACTTTAATGGATAACATTTTTTTAAAGGTACTCGTTAGACAAGCCTGCCTTCAAATCAACATGTGTGATAAAAATATTAAATGTCTTTGCTTTTAAATAGTGTCAAACCTGCCTAAGTATTTCTGGATAAAAATTCCCCAAATTTCCATTGACTGGATAAGTGCAAAAGGTGCCTGCCCCCCTCTCCAACACTGAAGCATTAGGCAAAGACATTCTGTGGTGGAGAATTATCAGTCACAAACCATAATCAAGACCATATAATGCAAGGCTTTCAAACAGTAAGTGTCAATGCATGTGATTGAGAAAATTAGGGCTCTTCTTGATGGTAACTTGCAAGGACACAATGCTGGTAAGCAAAGAAAAACAGACAGAAAGAGCACAATTGGACTTGCCACACAGCAATGATTTGATGGAAGGATTAACAGTATCTGAACTGAAGTGTCTGCTGGAATAAAGACAATGACATAACATGAAAATTTGTATGTCAAGGTGTGTTGATAGCATTTAAATAGCTACGGATTTTTGATAACCCAAGAATGGATACTTCAGAAAGAACCTCATTTCAGAAAGTGACATTTTTAAAGTAGAGCTACCTTTGAATATTTTAGTTAACATGTACAAGAGATACTGAAGTAAACTTAATGCTGTGAATATGCATGTACCAAAACGATGCATTGTATTATGGATTGCAGTCATGCAGACTCATATTCTGACCGCACTCAAGCTACCTTCAGAAATACAAAAAAAACCAAAACACTTAAATCCAAATAGGGGTGTGTATAATCAGACACTACCCATGCTGCTTATCTATATTATTACCACAACCACCCACTGCTTGTGTCAATCCAAAGCCTATTAACGATTTTCTTTTCCATTGGTTATTTAAACCAGTTAGCTTTTGAATCAAGCAGGCTTCATAGCAAAACACACACGGAAGACACCTCCCCCCCCCCAACAGCTGTAACATGTAATCTAGCACGAAGGTGGTCAAGCAGCAGCTAACTTAACATTACTTGATGCACTCATGACATACAGCTGGATTATCAAATCCTGCAAAAAACAGCAAACCTACTACCCCTCACACCAACAATTAGTCACTCATCTGCAAGCAACTGGGCAACTTAAAATCTTAGATGCAATTCTAGCTCCGTCTTTTGACAAGTTTTAAGTGCTGGGTTTGAATTTTGAACTAGTATCTCATATTGCACTCTACATGAGCAAGAACAGCACCCTTGTATAGATATATCAGGAAAAAAAATACCACTTTGTGAAACTATAATTCAGTAAAAAAGCATTTACATCCAATTACAGATGAACCATATCCACAAGGTCATTTTACTCTCTTCTGAGAATATTCACTTGACACTTTTTTCTATTTTCCAAACTTCTACTGTCCTAATAATAACACAAGGTTTTATCAACAAAATACAGTTCTGTAGATGTCTACTAAGAGGCAATTGCACAAGTTTTCCATATAACACGTATATTTTAGGAAAATTATATTTACAGACTGATTCATCCAGAAATATTGAAGATCTGTTCTTTTCTGCACATGGACTGGTGCTTAACAGTGTCCATTCAGAATGCTGCTTGTTATATCCAGAGTAATCAAGGCTTATATATACGAACACACATTAATGTCAAAAGGCAAACAAAATAGATAGTAACTGAATGACTACAGTAACATCACAGCTAAGGTATTTTCCTAACAGTTGAGTATCATTAGTCCATTTCTACAACGTAAGAATGGCATTTTTCTAGCAAAATATTGTCTTTTCATTTCACTTCTTAGGAGTAATTTAACTACAGCTGTTCGCTTAATTTTCTATAAAAAATTTCTAGAGAGTATTGACATTACTTAGGAACAACTTAACACCTTCATTTGTTTCTCACTAAAAATGAGAATAAACACAAAAGCATGAGTGATCTGAGTAGCTGGTGTAGAGAATGAAAGAGAAATGATGGGGAAAGAAAACAATTAACTGGGGTAAGGGAAGGACTTTCCAGTTTAGCTCTAAAATGTGGGCCTCAAATATATTTAAATTATTTAAAATTGAGAAATACTCAAATCTGCATGACATACTGATCATAATTTTATTTATGATTACAACGAGGTCATCTACTCTGAAAAGACATCATGAATTTCTGCTAACACTCATTATCTTCATGGTCAGGTGATTAATTTGAACTCTGTAACTCAAATCACTTTAAAAAAAAAAAATAATTATTTATGTGTCAATGAAACACAAAGAAAAGAGGTGCAAAAAAAAAAAAAAAAACAACCCCAAAACCCCACCCACCCAGGCTTTTAGAATACAGTTAATCACCAGTAATTTGTAATCACTATTTTAAAACGTAACAATACATTTCTTCCATTTGCTTTCTTCTCACTGTATTCCTACCAATAAGAGAAACTCCAGACTACTCTAACATTCTCATCTTTTCATCATATATATCCACTGCCAACTTCATCAAAACAAAAAAAAAATGCTTAATATTTCAAATCAGAGTAGAATGAGTGAATACTTGCAGAAATGTCCAGATGCTCAGTGTTCAAAAGTACAAAAAGCTGAAGTTTAAACTTGCAATGTCATACGTAAACAAGAGACTTTTCACATTATAAAAGCTCCTCACACTGAAGCCTGAAGCTATAGCATTCCTTTTACATACGAGGACAATCATGACACTGTGAAAATATCTGAACAACAAACATTTGAATCAACAGGTAGCATTTTTGCTAAATTAGAAAATGACTCATTCAGACCATAATACCTTTCCTCACTGTTCTCCATATGATTAGGGAAAGCATCAAAACCAAGCAGCAACTTTATAGCATCAAGGTAGCCATTATTACAGAGCCAGTGCAAAGCAGTTCTTCCCTGTAGACAATAGACGGAAAAAAAGAAATGATCACACTATTCCCAATCTCTATCATGCCACAATAACAGTTGGAAATCATAGTGTAACTTGATGCTTTTCTGGACACAAAGGACAAATTGATTCTTCTAAAACAACTCCCTTGTTAAAATAAAAGAGTACATCACTTAAAAATGAAATCAGATATCTTTTTCTTTTTAAACTACATTACAACATTAGAGCTCTTCCATCTAAAGCGGCTGAAAAATAGCATTAGGAAACTAGCTCTAGAGTGTATTTCTGTGGAGTTATGCTGCCCTTGCTCTGAAGAAGCTCTCAACAACTTTTGTCATTCAGACTGTTTTCTAGGCTGGTCCAAAATACTGCAATAAGACAGAGAATTATTAAGGAGATCAAACTCTGATGAAGTCTGAGGAAAGCTTATCAGCTCACACAAACGCAGAATGACTCCAGCCCACAATACTCACTACAGCAGCTGAACCCTATACAGCCAGCTCCTGGCTGGTAGCTGCACTGTGAATACTTAAAGGTCTGTTAATATCAACAACACACAGGTACTCCACTTCACTTCAACAAAGTGAACTTCCTATATCTGCATCTTGCTTTTTTCAACTCCCTATTTAACAACCAGTTAGAAAACTGGATACCGCATAATAACACAAAGAAGTTCTGAGTTCAGTGCTAACAAGCTGCATCATCTTGAACTCCAAGTGCTGAAGATTATGATGCAATATCTGTGTGAAATAAGGAGGTCTGAAGCTGACATCACCTATGTTCAAGTTGATGCCACGTGAAGCTGGTAGCAGATTTAGAAAATGTTTGCAGTGTACTCAGGAGAACCCATAACACTTCTCAATTACCTAGAATTATTCATGCCCTACAATGAATACCTTGAGAAAAATTTAACAATTTGTGTGAAACTATTTTGACTCTTTGAGTTCTACTGACTTCAGAGAAATCATGTAAAGTAACAAAGAAATCTGTTATATGTTGCACAATTATCCTGGCTCCTAATTTCACTTACTGTTTGAAAAATGACACAAAAGGACATTTAAACAAACCGGTGTTCTTTTTTTTTTTCCCATCAAGAAGAGCTGTATACAGATAAATAATTGAAGAAGTTCTTCTGCAATCTCACTTGCAATATCTTTCTTGTTCTATCTTGCTAACACATGCTGAAGAAACACACTGTAAACTATAAAATCACATTCCCATATCAATTGTTAATAAGGAACCATACAAATTAAAAAATAAGATGCTTAAAATGACTCCTCGTAAGATCACACTTTGATAAGGCAAAGACAAAAATGATAAAGGAAAAAGATGCGTCTCCATTTCATGCTCAATATTACACCATTATTTTTTCATTCAAGAGTTTAGAAGTGAAGACAGGGAAAATTATGCCAGGATACATCTCTTTTTTCATGATAATTGGCAGAGAAAATGTTTCAGCGACCCAGAAAACAGGATGACCTTTATGTTTATAGTTATTTTAAACTTACTTAATGAATTGCCCAGTGAAGGACAACATACCTCTTTATCCTGAATATTTGGATCTGCATTATTTTCCAGTAACACTACCATGCAGTTGATGTAACCTCCATATGCAGCACACTGCAGAGGTGTTCTACCTGCGTAATCCTGCACATTAGGGTTGATTTTATTTTCTATCAGGATTTGGCACACATCAGCATTTCCTCCCAGGGCTGCCCAGTGAAGGGGTGAATGGCCATCTTGATCAACCAAATCTACTCTTGCTCCTCCTATAACAACAAACACATTTTTGAATTAAGAGAAAGCAAAGAATAAGTTTATGTTCAAATATAACTTCTTTGGCAAATTGACAATTCAGAGAAGTACTTCAGAATGCAACATCCATGTTATTACTTAAATCAAGTTGAAATGGCAATGAGATGATTTCAGTCACGGTCAGCAACTTTAGAAAATCTTAAACATCCTCTCAGATACTTTGGAAACTTCACATCTGTCACACAGCCTTGAAAAATCTAGATGTTACTTGTTTCAGGCCTATTAATTTTAAGTGAAAATTTCTTAATGACAAAATCACTTCTGAAAATCAGACTTAGACATAACCTCTTTTTAAACCTCTAAAACAGAGGAGATCAAATACTCACAAGGTAAGAAGTATTTTTGAAAAAAGTTTTTTCTATTTTCTTTACTCCAAGCATGCTGAACATCTTCTATGCAGATAATTTCTTTGTGATATGATGCAAAAACTCATCACAAAAAGAAACCTCCACAATTGCTTACATTCTAATTAACCATCAAGAATAGCTGTTTATATCATAAAAAGTTTAATCAATTGTAAGTCAGATTCTGGTCACACAAACTTACTGTATTCATAAAAACTAAACCCCACAGGGGGTTAGGGTAAGAGCTTAGCAAGGCATTAAAATTTGTCCAGCGAAGAACAGAGGGAAGTAACCTTCACTAACAAAGGTTGTTTGACAGAAAATGTGTAATTTGTGAGTCTACATACTTCAGACAACAACTGGGTAAATATCTCAAGTAGAGAGACTGCTTCCAGTCCGTGCAGAACTTCTCTGTGTGATTAAAACGAAAGAATTTTGCACCTAAGTTACCACCGCTATTTCACTGTGTATCTTGCAGTTTAGAGCTTCTATCATTATTTAGAACTATGCACATTGTCTTATTTCTATTTACAAATAAAATACTGTTTCTAAAAACCAACTATGGCAAAATATTAATGATTTTGGGTTTTGATAAGTACCTTAAAGATGAACATGAATTTAAATAGTCAAAAAATTTCCAAAGATGACTACAAATTCTTTGTCTCAGGAGAAAGCTTAATTTGAACTTATTCATTGAAAGCAGGAAAAAAAAAAAAGAAAAGAAAAGAAAAAGAAAAACCCCCCAAAACAATGGCTTGCTGGGGGAAGTGGCAGTTGGAGAGATTAGAACATACTTGAACAAGCTTGGACAGAAATGAGCTGTGCAAGGAACTATCCCTGCTTTGAAAGTTCAGATTTAACTCTACCAGTCTTTTTGCTCAGTGCTCTGAAAAACCTCTAGTTATTTTCTAATACTGTTACTCACAGGGTACTTACAGACAATATTTTTTTTAGAGGAGTAATTTTCTACTCCCATTCTTGCTCAGCAATGCTATTAATTTCACAGCCCTACATAAAGGAACATGAGAAATCCAAAGAGTTTTGTAAACTTTTTAACAGCTGACCTTTAATGAGTGTTTGTATCACTTCTTTGTGTCCCATCTCACAGGCTCGGAAAAGTGGAGTGTGTTTCATGACATCCAAAGCATCCACCTGTGCATTGCGTTCCAACAGCAATTTCACTGTGCTGACATGGCCAGAAAGTGCAGCAGCATGTAATGCTGAAAGAAAAATGCAATAGGAAAATGAGTGCACAATACTGTGAGCTCTGCAGGTTCATAGAACAATCAAATTAAAAGATAATTCTGATTATTTTGTTAGAAAAAGCTGCTTTTGAAAAACAAGCAGCTGAAGAACCATAGCAAGTGATAGGCAATCTTGAACCACATTTCCTTAAGCACAAGCATTACAGCACAGGAAGCAGAAAATAATGTTAGCTCTGAGACATGTTTTTTACTTGCAGAAATGTGAATTTCAACCTTATCAGTAGCAGGACTGGCTTATGTTTATGATTTGTGTAAGGTTACCAGCTTTTGCTTAAAAAATTGAGAGATCACAGTAAGAACTACTTCTGTCTCTGTTCCATGGCACTTACTGTATTACTCCAATGGACATGAAGCTGCCCACTTCAGAGAAAGAAAGCTTCCATTATTTCTTGAACATTTTTTTTGAAAATGCCATTTTTTCTTTCAAACAAGCAAAGCTGTCTCAATTAAAACTAACTCCAGATAACCACCCGGCTGTTTTTCTCCACTCCTCTTTTTCATTTTCCAAAATTGCTGGGTGAAAATTTTACATAAACCTATGTAGGAAGGCCATTATATCTCCGCATACCTGCAACTCCTTGCTCATTCAGGAAAAAAAATGATGGACAAACCACAGAATCACAGAATGGCTTGGGTTTGGGACCTCAAAGGCCATCTAGATCCACCTCCCCGTCACAGGCAGAATTGCCAACCACTATATAAGGCACTGGATGAGGCTGCCCAGGGCTCCATCCAATCTGGCCTTGACCACCACCAGGAATGGGGAATGACAGCCTCTCTGGGCAGCCGCCAGTGCCTCACCACTCCCTCACTTAAAAAAATCTCCTCTGAACATCTAACCTACATTTCCTGTCTTTCTGTTTAAAACCATTTCCCTTTGTTCTATCACTATCTACTCATGTGAAAACTTGATTACCATCCTGCTTATGTCCCTTTAAGTACCAGAAGGAACTTAAACATACCACATTTCCTTCCACCCCTATAGCATATGAGGTTCCATTGAATATAAACTGTGCAAGTTGTCTTTGCAGAATCCCACTCTTCTTATTGTCTTCTCACCTCTAAATGCATGCAGACTTCACTAAAATTAAATCAACAAATAACACAGAGACCACAGAGGTAAAGAAATAGTGTCTTAGGACTGAAGTTACTAACTGATAGTAACTGCTGGCACTGCAGCCTGTGGTTGAGGAGAATACAGAAATGCCTCTATAACCAACTCAGGTACTTCCTGAAGGAAAGACAAACTACACACAACAATGAGATTTCAGACAAATTGAGGACACTTACTTTGGTTACAAATTGATTTCAAAATGCTTTGGATTATTTCCAATAGTTAGCAATTGAATAAAATGATCTATGTTCTCAGAGGTGCTCCTCTTAACATTTAAACTACTTCAGAGATGACAATGTACAAAGTATGCAGAAAAAAACACAAAAATGTGCAATTCATAGAAGCACTTCATAGCAGAGGGGTTGGAACTAGATGATCTTAAAGGTCTCTTCCAACCCAAACCATTCCATGATTCCACGAGTTTGTGCAGTGCATTCTCATTTTCCCATGAAATTTCACAAACACTCCAATTTGGTCATTATTCAGTCTGGTCAGACAAGCAAGATGTGGGGCTGTACACAGTACCTGCATCCCTCTTCTTGCTTCAAGTTATGACAGGCACAGTCAGGATCCAGCAGAGGCACAGCACAGCACAGCATAGGACAGAAAGACCACTAGAAAGGATTTACTAGAAGACACTAGAAGGAATTACTTCTTGAACCATGTCCAGAATGTCAAACTACCACGCTTTCTGTAATTGCCTGACACCGCTTACCGCTGACACCACTTCATACAGCTTATAAAACAGTGGTCTAGCATAATCTGCCACACAGATGCTACTAAAAAGTGCAGGTTGTTCATACTGGCTTATAGTTTTGATTCCCAACAATAGTGACTGGAGTTGTAATACAAATGAGGAACTTCCTACAAGCAACGGAGTTGTGGCTTGAGAAAATATGACTAGTGCTGCCTTAAGAACTGAAATCCTGCTTTTACAATGATCCTAATGTTCATCTGTTGCAGATATCATGGGGAAAAAAACCTCTCATATGAACATTTACCACATTTGTGAAAAATATGTGTAAGCAGCAAGATCTGCACTAGCTATGCAAGTGGGAGGCTATAAGTAGAAATTCGACAAGAACGAGGTCCCTGCAGCTTTATGTATTTGGACGGGCCTAGTCTTCATGTTCTGACCTCACCGTAAACTTTAGGTTCTGGTTTTTGTACTGCATTTCTTATGAAAGCAAAGGCAGTAAACCACTCAATCTGATGACACATGGGGTGTGTATAACAATGCAAGAGAAAAAGAGCTGCTGTGTCAGCTTGGCCGCTTCTTCCCCTCTATCACTCATTCTGACGCAGGCATCTCGTTTCGCACTTTGTGCTCAGTATTTTCTTGTAAGCCAAATTTTCTGTGATGGAGTCACAGTGACTGAAGAGATTCCCCGGCCAGCTGCTCACAATGGGACCTTTGTTGGTCGGACAGACAGGGCCCTCACCATTGTATGCAGTGACGGCAGAGCTATAAAGCTGCCCCTGTAATGCTCCTGCAGCGCTGATCTCTGCGAACAGGGAAATTCCTTTCCCTTGGTGTCATTCTCCTACACAATAAGCAGAGTCTTGAGCTGAATGAAGAACTTGCTCTTTTTAAGTAAATGCAAAAAGCTACGTTAATGCAACAATATGACTGAGCTTAACTGAGTTCAGCACAAAAGTCAGCAAAACACAAACTTGAACTCTCCTCAGCAACTGCAGCCTGGGCACAGCCATGTACACTATTTTCTATTACTCCATGGTTTCCTGTTAGATTACAATGCTACTCTTCCCCCACCAAAACCTAGGAAGGATTACAAATCTTCAGAAAAAAAATCAGGTCTGCAATTAGAAAGTGATTTACTGGTGGGCTTCCTTTGAAGTTCACAGCTCGCTGTGATAAAGCTCTCCCTGCTGCACACATTTGCATAGTGGTAAAATTCAGACTGTTTGATAGCAAGTGAAGAACAGCATAGCTCTGAACTTTAAGACAGTGTGCTCTATACAGTGGCAGCTTCAAGTACAAATGGAACATCCATTAACTGCCTTCAAGTCCTACAACAAGATCAGGATTGGAAAGTGATCAGGCATTACTGCTAGGTGTAACCCTGGTAGATAAAAGCCACCTGAGTTATTCAACCATGAAAACCACACCTGAATAATTTCAGAAAGTCTCCAAGTACTGTTAGCAAAGAACAACTCCCTTATAAGGAGGTCTGCACACCGTCTGCAACATTACTGCACTTAAGATCTGAAATACTGAAAGGCATTTATAAGGGACCTATCACAAAGCAGCAAATACAAGTGGCACTAATAAAAGATGAAACAACGCTAAAATGGTTGAGTGTGTAGTCCACAGAACCATCAGACAGAAAGACAGAGATCTTAGACTTTTTTTTATTGTCACAGTATTTTTTTTCTTTTAACTCACAACTTAGAAAACTGTCATAATGTGAAAAGACTAATTTGAGGTGTGTTCATTTGTAAGGAAAGAACTCAGATTTATAAACAGAATTTTACAGGAACTGAAATTGATGATGTAAAAGACCCTTATAATTAAAGCAAGTGAAAACTATTTTTCAAATGCTGAACCAGAAAACTCTGACATTGCACTTATTTCCCATTTCATATAATTGAAATTATAATAGAAGCCATATGTGAGAAAAGTGAAAAACTCTTAAACATTTTATCTTCTTGTTTGGAATATACCATCACTGCAACATCCCTAGGAAAAGATCAATACAGAAGCTACCAGCATGTTTTATTTGGTGAAAATCACACTAACTGGAATCATTCAATGGCTTTTCATTGAAAAGTATCTTACCTGTCCCAGCATATTTGTCTGTCATATTGATATCGATATCCAGTTTCAAATCCAGCATAGTCCTAATGACGTTATCACTGCCTTTCCCAGCTGCCCACATGAAGGACGTTCTTCCCTCAAGATCTGAGTCATCTTTTACAGAAGGATGTTTCAAAAATACTTCAACTGTTTCCTGAAAAGACATACTGTTGGAATTAATACTGTAAGAAATCTGTGACAACAAGAAACAATGTTGTCTCATCCGGCTGTCTATGAAACAAATAAAAGCTTTCATTTTTCCTTTTTATGTTTACATAAAAGTATCTGCTCAACAGGAGGACTGTATTTTCTGCTGCTATGCCCTTTTCCTCTTCAGCATTCATAGCCACATCCCTAACTGCTATCATATATCTATTTTCTTTTTAGTGTCAAATATCATGTGTTCATCATAAGGAAGTGAAAGACACTGCAGTTGCTGTGAAGAAAGTAATGGGAAATGGGAAAAATATTATTGGCTTATCAAGATATTACTGTAATAATACCATGATTCTAAAATACTTTTTCTTCAAAATACTTTTCCTGCTACAATTTTTTTATTTAAATCTGAACATGACTGCAGAAGTAAATATTTTAGTTTGCCACTCTTAACCATTCAAAAAAGCCCAACAAATCAAAACAGAACTTTAAAAAAAACAAATACATTTCCTAATATTTAAAGATATCATCAGGTTAACAATTACTGAAACACTGTAAGTAAAATAAATAAATTCTTTACACTTGAGTCTATGCTTTCTACTATAATTATCACAACTGAAGTCTTAAAAGAGCTTGATTTGAAGAATTATTTCTTCAAATGTCATGTTTGTGTTAAGCTCTCAGCAAACAAGTTCACTCACTTCACCTTCTGATAAATTCTGAAGAAGCCACACTGTACAAGAAAGGGAAGGAGGAAATCACTGCTGTAAGAAAAACCAGGGAAAGGTTTTTCTTATCTAATGGCTCACAAGTGTTGTATATGTAACAGCTGGCACACATCTATTAATAGTCACAGATAAGCTAACTAATAAAAACTGAAAAGTGAGTTTTACTATTTTATTTCATTTTTTGTATTTTAGCATTAGTGCTACTTCAACCCTTCCCTCATGTGATCTCAAAAGAGCTCTGGTAGGATAAGAGTCTTTGTCTACAATAAAGTCTTGGCTGAAACATTTACTCAAGAATCATTTATGCCCAACTGGCCAGTCCTTCCCTTCCCTTCATTTCCCTTCCCTTTGCTTCCCTTCCCTTTCTTTTCTTTTCCTTTCTTTTTCAATTACTATTTATGATTTCATCCCTATAAATAAATAAATAAGTAATTTCTCCTTCATTTTATGTTAAAGTGATCTAAGATCCTAACAGCTTTGCGAATTTGGGTTCATACCTGAACTCTCAGTTTACAATCAAAGGGCTCAGGCAGAAATAATGAGGAAAGTAAGCATTAAACCTTTCACACAAAAAAAACAGCACAGGTTTATAGCTTTTTTAACTGACCACCATCACACCTGAAACACAAATGGTTACTCATGAGACCAACAGCTCAGCACACTACCAGAACCCTGCACAGCTTGAAACCCTGCAAAATGAAAAGGCTGGACCTTTTCAATACCAAGGCGCACATCTTACAAATAGAAATAAGTAATTTTATTTTTATATTTCAGCAAATCTACCTTTCTTTTAGCTACACTTTCTTTTTTTCTTTTTTTCTTTTCCTGTAATTTCTAAAGGGGAAAAAAAAGTGGAAGAAATCCCATGCTGCTGTAAGTGTTCTTTTCCAAACTGAATTTAACACAGCTTGAAAACTAAAATGGAATGAAATAAGAAACAGGTCATTAAGAAATTAGAAAATAGAAGTATCCAATCACTTTGATTTTACATGCATTTTGACATGAAAAAAAATCACATGTATTTTAAAAATGTGAAGAAAGCAAAATAAAAATCAGCAAAGCTGTAAAACAAGAGCAAAGAAGATAAGTAAACCTGGATCCTTCCATCCTCTGCTATCAACAATATGTTCAAAAAATAAGACATAGGTATCCATATTCACTTACCAGGTCAATCTACACAAGTATGTGAAAACAAAATACATATTACTGTGGACATCTCCATAAAAATTCAAAACAAAGAAGAAAATTTAGTTCTGCATTCTGCACACAAGATCAATACAATTAAAGCACCTGCCTTCATACATGGATTTCAGAAATTTAAAAAACAATGTTTGGACCTTCTGTGGGATTTACACAGACCACCTAACCTTTGGGCAACCTGTTTGGGTCTTACACTAAGAAACCCTTCTTCTAGAGCTATTCCTTATACAATAAGTGAGAATAAGTCAGTCTTGAAAATGCTTCACCTAGACGAACTGACAGCTAAGTTTCTCTGGTCTCCAAAAAAACAAAGAGGTCATATTAGAGTGTGTACATAACCTGAGGAAAAAGAGGACACAGATCAAGATATTGAAGTCAGTAAAAGACAGAGTTACCAAAAAATGTACAATAAGCAAAAAAGATCAAATCTTCTTTTGGACAAAGAAACATTTCATTTTAACTGAGAAACAAACCGTGCCTCTATAAACTTGGGCAGTCTGAACAGAACACTAATGTGGCTCTGAAACCATAAACATATGGATGCTATCACCAAAACAACACTCTTTTCAATTGTTTGACTTTGTATATGGAAAGCAGTGGTGGGAGCTAGTCTAGAATTTTTATCTAGTAGAAAAAATACAGCAAATATTGATGCTCAGAAAAAAACATAGTGGTTTAAAAAAAAAAAAAAAAGAAAAAAGAAAAAAAAAGAGAAGCTCCAGGCATAATTTAGGCATGCATAAGCAACAGTTCTGGGATCACATCATCAGCTCAAAGAGGCCTGTAGACTTGGAGTGAGACTCCCCTGTTTTGTTCTTCATCTAAGATGCAAAACAGTAAATTCATTGTAAGCACACAAGATTACAAAAGAATATCTGATTCCAGCACCTCCTTTGCTTCCCCCTAAAACCTAAAGATGTCATAGTTTGGCTGGTTGATGGGATCAAAAGGGACCAACATAATGAAAATGTTTCATACAACTAAATCAAACGCAGAAAAAGAAAGCCAGTAGGAAACATTATTTCATAAAGAATGTACCAATACAGAAAAAAAAAAAAAAGATAAAAGCAGAAGAGGATAATCACTGGATTATCGTTATGTTTCCCACACATCATTCCCAGTTTGAGAGTCTGACTCAGACTTGAAAGAAAGGCTTTCACAAGATAAATATTTCAGGCATGTGAGTCCGACACAAATTCTACATACCACATTTTAATAATGGACAGTAATCAGCATCAATAAAACATTCTGTAAAAACGCACACAACAGATGTGCTCCAATAAGGTCTGAATTTTAAACAAACAAAAAGCTCTGCAGGTTTCTACTAAGACCATCTTCAAACAAAAATAAACAACAAAAAAAAACCTCCCCTAGTTTCACAGGGAAGGCCCTTTTGCACAGAGAGCTGTGCTATCAGTACACACCGATCAGTTGTCTTTTGAAGTAGTACCCAGTAGTACCCATAAGGGGAATGATTCTCCAAGATGCTAAAATTTTCTGAAAATTAACAGGCCAGAAGGCAAGAAAGATCCAAATCAGTACCCCTGTTAAGGAAATGGTACAATATAAGCTGCATTACTACATAAGTACATTAATTGGACACCAGATAATCCTTTTTGTAACAAGAGAATGTGAATAATACAACTGAAGAAAACTTATATTGGAGCTCTAACTGTGCACGGCATAATTCCACTACGAGAAACAGAGCAGCACAAAAGAAGTCTTCTTAAGTTCCAGTGGCTGAGAACTACTCTACAGTACCTACAGCCAGAAAATATTAAAACTCCTAGCTTCTTTGACTTAACTCTACCACATCATAGAAAGGCTTAGGCTCTGGACAAAAACCACATTTTCTACCAAAAATATGAGAATTTGGCTGTTTGGATTTTGCTAAGAACAATCTTAAAAAGCAAAAGTACTGCAAAATAGTGGATGTCATTCCCATTCCATTAAAGTATATAAGTGATTATTGGGTGCTCTGATGCAAAAATATGCAAAAAGTCTTTGTAAAGCAATTTACTTTTTAAATTTATATATAATAATTTGAAATTAACAACATTTATATCACATTACTAGGAAAAGTCCAAGTTAAACCTGTGCTGACACTGTTTATACGACTTGTCAAAAACCAACTCACGTTATTATATTGTAGATATTTCATCAAAATACATTTTCTTTCCATTTTGGGTGTGTGATACTTACAGCAAAGTTGCTCTGTGCAGCATAATGCAGAGGTGTTGCACCTTGGCTATCAGAAGGGATAGTTCCAACCTTATTTCTTTCTAACAAGAGATGGACAATCTGAGCATGACCTGAGAAAATGCAAAAATAACATGAATTTATTAAGCCCTAAACACTTCTCTATTAAAAAATAGAAAATGAACAGACTTTAATAAACAGTGTTCGTATTGTAGCCACAATGGTCTAAAATTAAGAGAGAATCATATGTCTAGATATTTGAACTGTTAAGCATGGCGTGCACCTTCTTCCTGACAATGTTCCAGTTCCACATTTTGCATCCTCATTTCTGAGAAGCACCTGTAAATCAGAATGACAAACAGATAGGAACATGTGACAAATATTTTGTTCTTTTAAAGCAAAGCATTAGAGCACTTCCTTAAAAAAAGGAACCAGCAGCAGCTGGTCAGAAATCTGCAATATTAAGTTTATACTGAATTAGGTGAATAAATGCAGAGAAAGCTCAGATAACTAAGCTAAGATGCTGTGTCTGAATGACAGGCAATCAGAAGTAGAACAGTCAGTAAAGACTGATACTATTTGACCATAATCCAAGTGTGTATTCCTAATTCAGGTTTTATTCCAACAAAATTTCAAGTGAAGGTCTATAGCAGAATCTAGAGCATAGACTGCTGCTAGCTGCCATATCTGCAATAAACAACAGACTCATACACATAATTCCTTCCATTAAGACAAATTTGAATGCCCACAGTTTAAAACTGAAAAAATTTGGGGAGCATGGTTGAATTTTATACCCACTTCACAGACAGAAAAAAATGCAAGACAATGGAGTACAAAAACATTAACATCAAGTGATCCTTTCTTACATGTTCTTTCAGTCATATAATCCATTCAGAGAATAAATCAATAATTTAATATTTTAAATACAATACTATAAGGCATAAATCACATAAAAATATTCCAACTCTCAGTCTTGTGTGAGAGCAAAATAGTCTATTTTGCAGGTTGTTACTTTTCCACAGTTGACATAAATTAGAATAAAGGAAAAAGGTAAAGCTTTCTATTAGCAGTAGGCTATGTAATGAGAACACTGACAGTAAGAGAATGTAGCTATGTAACAAATGTAGTATGTAGCATTTAAAAATCTAATATGTAAAATCTTTTGTGGAATGCCATTTTCAGATTACATACGTACAGAAGTAGAAGAAATGAGAGAAAATGGTCAACTCAGTGAAAAAGGATGAAAAGCTATTCAGGAACTTGTATTTTTCCAAAAGATGTGGAACCAATAGCGTTAGGGCATACAGAAAAGTTCTTCCCCTGAGTAATTAAGACGAGTGAAAACACTGTCCCTTCCTACCAGAAAAACACTAAAAAGAAATATACTGTGATGTTCTCCCCATCTCAATACTCTAAGAATTGAACTGAAACGGGAGCACTGAAAGAAGTTGGTTCTGAATGCATTCTCAGCAGTAAAACCACAACAGTACTACTGAATGAAGAAAAAAAGTTGTCTGAACTTTTAGGACACAAATAGAAAAAGGGCAACTGAAATCAGTATCTGCACAGGAGGTCTACCTAAACTACCTGTAAGAAGAAAGACTTGAGGGAATTGAAAAAAAAATTGTGCTTGGTGCAATAGTAAACAAACTCATACAATATGGATAAACATCATAACTCAATTCTTGAAGTCGAGAACTATCATTTCTGTAATATTTTTTATTTAGAAGAGCTGTAACTTAGCTGACACTTGCATGTACCCTGACAAAAGTAACCGGAGCAGCAGTGCCATGCGAACCAGTCATGAGCAACCCACCACCTTTTACAGAGTAGTTGTTGCAGCTGTGACCCTGCACTATCTAAAAAATCCTATTATTAAGATCAGTTAATAACATCCTAGACTCTTTGAGATCTGTATTAGTAATTCTGTATCCACCTTAAAAAGAATGCTAAAAATTAATCAAGATTTATCAGTGAGAAATTCCCCACGGACATATGCCACCTAGAGACCTCATGAAGTTCACAAAGTACCCTGGTGGTCTTGGCACATCCTACCCCTTTATCCCACATTGATTAAACAATCTGTTTTTCCAACAGACAAAACCTCTCAAATGCAATCAATTTCAAAACACAATAAATTTCGCTTCTTGGACAGAAACAAGTAATAATGATTGTTTCTTTGGGAGACCAACCCAAGGACACTTACAGTGTTTCACAATTTCCCTGAGAAAATTCAATATATCAACTTGAATCCAAATGCAAATTTGAGAACATCCTTAGAAAAAAAAAAAGAAAAAATAAAAAAGCAATAAAAACAATAAACCAAAAAGCAAAACCCATAATCAAACTATGTATATATTGTCACGGAAGCTGCAAAGTAACTTGCTCCAGTGAGCAATTTGATTCTTTTATTGACATTCTTTGTCTGTTGCATCCCAAAGGGTCATAGGGAGAAGTTTGTTAAAATGAGTGAGAGTGCTTGGATTATTTCTTTTTATCTAGCAGACAATCTATTTTTTCTTCTTCTACTGAGAAGAATGGAAACTAGGAAGTCAGTTTTTCAACTGATATTATTTTTGTGCCTATCTTTTTATGCATTTTACTTTCATTAGTTCATCTATTCATATCTATATCATTTCTTTTATTTATATCTATTTTTAGCTGTTTTGCAAACGTATGGTTTTGTAAACTGTAAAACCAAACAGCACAGAATTCACATATGCAATGTCGTAATTTACAGAGTATCTGAGTGTCAGGCTGGTAATCTAAACAGGAAAAATAAAACTTTATGTGAGAGCCAGCAATAGCACAAAACAGGGAAAAAAAACAAACTGGATTTTTTGGGGAAGAGCTAGAGGTAATATTTGCAATTACTTTTTGCCTCTGCAGTAATGCTTCCTTTACTGTCTCAAGAAAGTGATTTTGCATCCAGTTAAAGAATTGAGCAAGATTTCCTGCAAAGTCAAACCTGATCTTTTCATCTGTTTTTCATTACAACAGCACGTTGAATGTTGTTGAATGTTGTTCTCATGTTGAAGAAATATAATAATGCAGCCAGTGATACAAGTCTGGGAAGCAACTAGATAAAAAGGACCTTGGCAGAAATGGATTTGGGGGTCCTGGTGGACAAGCTGAACAGCAGTCAGCCCCAGTGAATGGTTAGGACAATCACAACTGGGCTGTTAATGAGAACACAGCCAGCATGTTGAGAGTTGATTGCTGCCCTCTACTGAGTACTTGTATCTGGAAGTTTTGGCCTGCTGACCCAGGAAAGACATTGACAAATTAGCCTGAATCCAGCAAGAGAATCACAAAGATATTCATAATACTATGCCTATTTTTGAGCTTCCCAGTACAAGAAATGAGCTTTTAAACTGGAGTGCGTTCATCAGAGGGCCATCAAGATGGGAAAAGGGCTGGAACAGCACCATGTGCAGAAAGGCTGAGAGATTTTTTACACCTGATGACAGTCAAGCAATGGAACAGCTTGTCCAAGGAGACTCTTGCAATCTCTATCATCAAAGGCTTTCAGTACTTGCCCTACGTATATCCTCGGCAATCTGGTCTGACTTCATAGTTGACAGTTCCTACAGCAGATGGTTGGATTTGATGCTCTGAGACCTCTTCCAACTTGATTTTTTTCTACGATAACATGAAACACCAATATTTCTCCCTTTACTAAGCCTGTTTAAAGACAAGCTATTTAACTTTTTCTCCTGAGGTCTTCAGCTGCGCTCTTCCAATTTCATTGTATATTGTGTAACAAAAAATTGTCTTTGAACAACTGAATTGTAATGCAAAGAAAGAAAACACAATCTCTAGAATCGAGGAGTTAGTAACGGGAATGAGCATGCAGTCTCAGCAAGAATCAGCGGATCTTGTAATTTTAACCCCAGAATTTTTGCAAAGGCTGATGAGATTATCCACTGATTTATTTATTTATTTATTTTACCACTCAAGATTTTTAATATCTCATTGAAGGAGAAAAGGCTGATATGATAAATCAGAATTCTAAGTCATTAGGCACAATAAATGGGTTATTCGTACTGGCAAATCATAGTTCAACAAGCCTCTTATGCACTCTGTGAGAAGAAAACCAAAATAACTTCAAGGCCACTTCCCACCTCATCAGAAAGCATTTTAGAGCATTCTTACCATTTGGAGGTCTTGTTTTTATAAAACTAAATGCATGGATGAGTTACTCTGCAGTACTTCGTGCATTTCAGATTTCTAATTCTTTGCCACTACAGCACGTATACAAATGATACAGTGAATGAATTTCATGTGTGATACTAGCTGTGCAACTATACCCTGAAATCAATTTTTATTCCAGTCAAAAAAGCCCCACTATAAGTAATTACAGAGTTCTTCCATAAGCACTGCTTTTATCAAATCATTTACTGTTGAAAATACATCTTTTCCAGTACATCTTCCCTCTAGTGGCTCACAAAAACATTAGCTCTCTGTCAATTTCATTACTGAAACAGAATCTAGCAAATACCATAAGCTGAGACAGAAACATCTGTAATTTCATTCAACTGTACTGCAAGCCTCCCACACTGTGTACCTTACTCTAATATCAGTTTCTTCAAAACCTCAGCAACGTATTCTTACAGCATTTGTTGACAAAGAAATGCACTCCAGTTTGATGCCATACTGTTTTCCAAGCATTATTTCAGCCATTTTTACCATAGGCAGGAAGAATGAGTGCTTCCCTAATTCTTTGCATTTTTCTTGTAAAGTTTAGTGAAATTTTGTAAAGCACTATGTATGTGGATTATCATATGACTTGAAACACCGTTGAAAAAATTGTACAGGTTTATTTTCATGTTCTTGTTGCTTAGCTTTTGAATGTCTTGTTAATCACCATAGCTTCCTATGACTATTAGCTAATTTCTTTTTTGCATTCAGGGCAAGATCATTGTTAACAATAATGTCAATCCATACTTCAAATAGTCTTAATTATTATTTCTAAGTTTTGGAGCCAACTTTTAGTCACATATGATTATTTTTGTTTTTCCTCATAACGTGGCTAATAAAGAGTACTAGCAGTAGGAGATGCACAAGCTCTGCCATGTTCTTGTTGTTTGCTTGTATTGACACTATCACCATTATCTTTGATCTGCAGTTACTTTTCAGGAATCTTTTTAAATCACTTGTCTGATTGTGAGGGGTTATTTGGTAAAAACTAGATAATACAACCTGTTAACCAACTTCACTGGGTACACAGAAACCACAATACATTGCAAAGTGCTGAAAGCAAATGAATGAGTAATTGTATGACAATCAGCCTCTCAGCATTGTGGAACAGCAACACTACCCTCAGGGCATCTTTTGAACTGTACGTGACTGTCCTGACATGAAGACAGTGTAAAGTGTAATTCCTACCTTTTTTAAGATAAAAAAGAAATGTAAGTTTGGCTGTTTTCTTCATGCGTTTCAACACATTGTCTTGGGCACACATTCCTCTTCAGAGACTACTGCTCTAGAGCAGCAGGTTTTGTTCAGTACTATTTTCCAGAGAAATTTCTTTTCTAAACCTATGAACAAAGCTACATGCAAGAACATCTCACATACTCTAGCTTCTCTTATATCATGAGTATACACAGCTTGCTGAAATAATGTATTTTACAGTGCTTTGGAGAATCTAAGGCTGAAATAACGCTCTATACACAAAATTCTAGTACTGGTCTAGCAGAAGCTGAGTATTATTGTTCTGAGAGATTATAATAAAATGCCGGAATTAAATAAAAAACAGATACAGAGATTAAATACTGCAGTCAATGAATTATTAAATGACTTTGGCATTGTCCAGTTTACCAAGTAAGGCAGCCCAGTGAAGAGGAGTTCGAAACAAGTTGTCATATGATGTCACATTGCAGCCTGCGTAGGAGGTCAGGACATCAACAACTGCCACATTCCCATCAGCAACAGCAAAATGAAGTGGAGTTCGCCCTTCATAGTCTTGCCAGTTAAGCAGAGATTCTGTAGGTGCAGCTTCCTTTAAGAAAACATAAAAATACAAAATTCAAAAAGTACTCGAGGCAAAGAGAATAACTGTACGCTCTTCACAGACATTTCTGGAGTCTCACAGAAATAAACTGTCCTTGTTCAGTGGAATATAACTTTACAAACTATGGTTTTGTCAATCTGTAACGCAAGTGACTTTTTACATAGATCCTCAAAAGATTATCTCAGACTCCTGTGAAAATAACTACATGTTCTTAACTTAATTTTCTAAATCGAACACAACATACCTGTCAACATACTCTTCTCCTATGATACTCTCCTTTTAGCACAAATTAGTCTTATAGCTTTCATTATATTACTTTTCCTAGCATTTTAAAACCATGTGACTATCAGAGTATTTCCTCCAGAAATGTCAAGCTGACAGGATAAGAGAGAACTTCAAACAAACATATCTACTTGTAACGAGTTTAATTTCAAACATAAAATCTTTAAAAGTACTATGATTATTTATTGGAGTATGTAACATAGCAATTAATAGATATACTGACAACTTTCATCACATTTTATTAAAAAATATGCTACATTTCTTTCACATAAGCCCCCATGGTATATAGATTTATAGTACGATGATTCCTTTCCATCAGCTTTTTTTCTACACAGATCGCTCTTCATGAATTTCTTTCTCAGACAAAAGAGCAGATTCAAATTATCATTATTTCAGTGCTGCAGAGATCTCCAAATGGTGAAAGAGATCTCCAAATGATAAATAAAGCCCCACAAAAAAATAACTCCAAACTTCATCTTCCAGAAAAGAAAGCAGTAGCTCAAGAGAAAGCAGTAAGCCAATCAACAGAAATTCAAGATGCAGGGCACCAAACATCTAGAAGAAAGATGTCAAAATAAGAGCTTAAATAAACTACAGGGTCTATATCTGCTGTTCTATTTCCAATGATTCAAAACAATGCACTGAAGGCATGTGCAAATCTTGTGCAAAAAAGAAAGAGAGTCGTGAGATTTTTACACTATAATGACTTCTAACAGTAGAATGGGTTTTGAACCATGACAACCAAGAAAAATGATCATCCTGAAAATAATGTGCCACACTATATTCCACAATATATGGAAAAGGAGGGAGAGATTGTGATCAGCAGCTTGTTAACAAAACAAAGTAAGTTCCTGATCCCTTTCTCTTTAAAATAATTGAAATTTTTCCTATAGACTTTATGAGGTACACAGCTACATCGTAAAATTACTTGTATTTGCATTATTTGAAACGCAGTAAGCATTACACAAAACTAACACCAAACTCTGAGAACATTAAATCAAGCAGCAGAAAGTCAGGATATGATTTCTACCACAATATTAATCTACAAGGCTGTACATTCTATATTTTCTATTTAATAGATAAAAATAAATTCAATCATATTTCTTAAGTGCCATCTGGCTACATTAATACTGCAGAAGGAATTTCATCTGCAGTGCCCTGGTTCTTTGCATCTTAGTTTTTTGAAAACGTCAATTTAGACTTCCTAATACTTAATTTTCTGAAGTGAAACATCATATATTTTCTATATTATATTTAACTGATATTTGTGCTCTCCATCTTACACACCTAGAATACTGGATGCCATTTTTATATCAGTAGTATTAGCCATGGTTTACTAGACCAAAAAAATTATGCTACTTGAAACATATTGTCATTCATTACTATATCTAGCTGCTAGCACAATAACAGATGATCTATTAAAAACACAGAAGTTGATAAATATGAATCTCTAATTAAAAATAAACTCGAAGTTGTTACATGGAAAAAACACAGTAATCAAAGCATGAATATCACTTATTCTAATAAGCATTCAACTGCATTTTTCTGAGTCATTACAGTGGAATGCTCTTCCCTAGCTTTAGTAGTGCTCAGAAGCAAGCTGTCACTAGGCTTCATTTCCGTCTACTTAAACTGCTCAGCAGAGGGAGTGTAGAACCCACTGCTGGAAAATCAGAAATGATATTTGAGAATCACTTTTAAGAATCACTAGAATCAAATGATATGCCCAAGACCTAACCTGCACCAGAAGAAAATCTGTCTGAACAAAACAGGCAAGAGGTAAGAATTATTCTTCTCTTTACCTGTTATTTATTGACATAAACTAGAAAGCTTAATTTTGAACCTTCCAAAGCAAAAGGACAAATAAATGAATCCTCTTGGCTGAAAGTGACTGATATTTTACAAACATATCCAATGGTCCATAGCATCACTTTTTCAAATGAAAATAGAATCTCTTAATGATAAAGTCACTGTTTACATTCTAGTTTAGAAGTACTCATGTTTTCAAATTTTTGGCTACTTGGCTAAAACTTTGTAGGGAACCTCTTGCCCACGCTGAAGAGCATAATTTCTTTGTACTGTAAGTGCTTCTGCTGTAGAACCAGCTATAACTGAACTGTCATACATCATTAATATTTTAAGCACAGTACACAGAAGAAACAGAAGCTACACATTTTTTTCCGTAGCAATTAGAACAATGGAATTGCAGGCAACAATGGAAAGTGTTGTATAAATAAATGTCATGTCTCTTACCATGAAGAATAAACAAAGAGAAGAGATACAAAACAGAGACAGAGAACTAAGCAGTTGCTTCCATCATATTAATGGAACTATATCCTGTTCTTTTCTCCTTAAATCTTCCCAAGGTTTTTCATGTAACCAAGCACTGCTGAATCTGGAAAGGTGGAAAAGGAAGTTGACCATGAGAGGACCTCCAGATGAGAATTTCTCTCTACTTCACACGTTTAATTTCTGTAAAATGTAAGTGGTTCCATTTTCACTGTATTTCATGGATTCTGATACTAGATGCAATCAATTGTGCTTCTTTGCCACCACTGTAAACCAAACTTTCTTATTTAGCATTGACTTGAGCTCTTTTCATTATTATTCTTACAATCCCAATGGGTAAGTACTGTGTGAACATGAGGTAGAATGACCATTCTTTTATGGATTTAAAAACAGGAGACAACAAATGGACACATTCAGATGGCAGAGCACAGAAAACCAAGACAGTATTTTTCAGTATCACACACTGTGGTCTGAATAAAACCAGCAGCTTAACTTTTGACAAGGTTTTGTGCAGCAGCATAGAACAATTCTAAGTAGGATGATAAAGAAAAATCATTTTTGTGGAATTCTTCCACAGTGTTTAAGATAACATGACAGAAACAACAGCAGTGTTATTTTTCATAACTTGTTCAACAGCAACAAGTGCTTCCAATGCACATTAAGTGGTAGTACATATCAATATTTGACCGCTATCTGAGCAAGAGCACGTAGCTTATAGCACTCTATCAAGAAAGCACAAAGTCTGTGCTGGATATGACCAAAAATAAAAAGGCCAACACAACTGAAGGGCAACAGTGACTTCATCAGACTCACAGATCTTTTGCACTATCGTCACTACAAAACTCTTCTGGTGAATTTAGAAATGCCATTATGTAAGTTAAAACACAAAATAATAAAAACTTTATCTGCATGGATGCATGTGTTAGAAACAACATGCAGAAAGAATTAGAATGTCTACAGAGTTAACCTGGATGTTTGGGATGGGGAAGTAAGAGAAACAAAGGTAATGCTTGGGCAATAGATTTGGAACTGGGTAATAGGATAAAAAGCAACTAAGAAAGGAGGGCAAGATAATCTCTGCTTTAGTTTTGTTGCCCTAACACTGCCAAGCAGGTATCTAAAAAGATAGGTAAGAAAAACAAGTTCTAAGACATGACAAAGTTTTACTATTGGGTTAAATTCAGAAGCAGACACACACAAAAAGAAAAGGTATTTATACTTAAAAACAAATCTGATCATCAGATTATCCAGTAATAACGTTTCCTTAGCATCAACTTTCACAGCATATTCTGGGAGCTAAACTGCTTTTTCATTTAACTTGTAATATCTTATGCTCACCAATAAGCACACATAGTTATAACAGCGCAATATGAACAATTTGGTTCATACAGAAATGCATAGGAAAACACTAGAGGGACACAAGAATGCGCCATCTTGGCTGTCAGAGGAGAAAACAAACAAAAAAAAAAACAATCATGACACTGTTAGGACACTGGATTACTTAAACAGAGACTTTGAAAGCACCTTTAGGAAATGACATATTTTTGAATTTTCCTAGTACACCTTCCTCTTATTTCCTCCCTGCCATATCGGAGAGAAGCAAGTGAGTGTTTATGTGTGGGTCTGGGTCCTCACAATAATTGGCTGGGGTCAATGTGTTACGTGAATCATAGAATCATTAAGGCTGGAAAAGACCTCAATGATTAACTAGTCCAACTGCCCACCTACCACCAATGTTGTCCACTACGCCATATTCTTGATCATGTAAAGTTTGAAAGTCTAAATTTTAATCCAGCAATCCATACCAACTTTTCAACAAACTCATTTTCCTAGTGTAGCAGAATAATAAGATGGGATATATAAATTAAAATTGGTTTAATCTTGTTTGTAACAATTTAGAGTGAAATTACAAATATTTTGAATAAGCACAAGTAATACAGAAATCACATTAATAAAACACTGGGAATTTTTCAAAAACTATTTTTATTGTAAAGCATATCAGCAAAGATTATCAGTGTGATTTAGGTAAGAATCCACATATTTTCACATGCCAGGGGTAACTTCTCAGCTTGCAATGTAATCAAACAGAAGTCATAGTTAGCCTACAACCAATGTGCCTTGTTCTGAAAAACCTCTGAAAGGCAGAGGTGTAGAGAGATTGTTATATTGAGTGAAAATTAAACTGAGACTTCTGCATCTTTTCAGGTTAGTGAAGTTTAGAGATTTACATGGAACAAAAAATCAAGGTTGAAATCAAGCTAAGGGCATGATTTCAATGTACTCATTACAGCTGTCAACTAAGGAAATAAAATTAGAAAGAAAATATGGTATCAAAGAAGAATTATTAGATATGAACAGAAAAAATATTTGGAAAGTCTCTCAAAGGAACTGACCAACAGCTGACTGATCACTGATCAACTATTTCCCAGAATTCTAACTCAAAAGACAAAATTTGGTATTACAGTAGTCAACAAAAAATAAACTTCCAAATGATGATAAGACACATAACAGAATTCACCATGCAATTGAGATGAGTAATGTGTTATGTTCATTTTAAGTAGGAGAAGTTAAAAACTCTCAAAATGAATAGTTACACATATGAAACTGATCAGAAGAATATACGTAACACACGATTTAGAGCAAAGATATTCATTTATACAACATGGAAGAAACATCCTTCAATGTGGCAAAAATATCTGAGATAGTTTCTTACTAACTTCTAGGTATCAGAAAATGATTTAACTTTTCAGTGGACTCATAAGAAACATTTCAAGGAAACAATAAATATTTATATCACAGAAAAGTAATAAATACCAAAAGGGTATTCAATAGATTTTCTTACCAGAATACATTTCACTGTGTGAATTGCACTAGGATCCTTATTGTTTGCTGCCCAGTGAAGTGGAATTTTTCCTTCAATATCTGGGATTCCAATATTTGAATCATGTTTTATGAGAAGTTTCACGTGCTCAGGGTTATTGTAGTAGGCACTCCAATGCAATGCAGTTTGCTGGAACACAATAATCACGTTTTACAAATATGGTAAAGAATACATAGAAGATGAAAATCAAAGTCTGTTAGAACTTGAAATATGATTTAGTTATATTTTCACAGAGTTGAAAAATATCTGAGGTTGGAAGGGATCTCTAGAGATAACCTAGCCCAGCTCTCCTGCGCAAAGTATGGCCAGCTAGAACAGGTTCATCAGAACACAATCCTATCAGATTCTGAATGTCTTCACAACCTCTCTGGACAACCTGCTCCACCTTTAACCTCCCTCATGATGGAAAAAACAAAACAAAACATGTCTTTTCCCACTTTTAAATATCAACTTTGGTATTTCTTGAATATCAAAATGTGTTCATTGCCTCTTTCAATTTGACAGTTGACACTTAGCATGGTCTCATTCCATTTTCTTTACTTCCTCCCACCAGCTATTTATGTACATCTGTAAGAGCTCTCCTGAACCTTGCATTGTTCAGTCTAAACAGTCCCACCTCATTCAGCCTCTCCTTTCTGTCAGATGCTCTAAACTGTTAGTCACTTCTGCAGCTCCCCGCTGGAGAGGTCTTCTCCATAGGAGATTCCACAACCTCTCTGGCCACCCTGCTTCAGTGCTCTGCCACTCTTACCACAAAGAAGTTCTTCCATGTTTGTACAGAACTTCCTACAATCGAGTTTTAGGCCATTATTCCTTGTCCTTTTGCTACACACCACTGAGAAGAGCCTGGCCTCATCCACTTGCTTCCCATCTCCCTTCAGACATTTGTAAACATTAACCACACCCTCCCCCAGTCTTCTTTTCCCCAGGAAAAGGTTGCAGTTTTTTGTGTTCCTGCGCATGATGTGAATAAGCCACAAGCCCATCCCAGTTACCTTGGAATTCTGAGCTGAGCTGAATTCCAAGATGTCTGGAAACTACAGAGGGAAGGTCATTAAATGATTTGCACAAGTATCGCTAAATTGAAAAAGTACTTAATGTAGGATAAAGATAAGAGTCCTGTGTTTTTCAAGTATGCAACAGCCTCTCAATATTGGTGTCTGGTAGAGAATATTCTATGCAGATAATAGGCATTAATCCCAGATAAAATCAGCTTGAAACAACAGTAAACAAGCCATCTTTTGTTATACTTCAGTAAAAAGGATTGACAGTAAATGGAACATCAGTACCTAGGGTGAATGACAACTCAAAATCACAGGCTTTTAAAAAGATCAAGAGTCCTATCTATTAAGAGTAGCTAGCTACTCAAAGATCTTTGCTAAAGCTTGACCTGAGTCTAAGCCACACCATCTTACATGATAACCACTTTGAGAAGTTTTTGTGCTTGAGATGTAAGTATTTCTGGTGGAAAATTAATTGCTTTGTATGAGGATGCTTTGGCTATGGCAAGAGGATACTATACATGGCACTTAGCCAGCCAATAGGGTAATGTCATCAGGTGCAGCAATTTCTGGCCTAGAGAAAATACTGGACCTTGGTATTAAGCAATCATGTCCAGGTTAGAATAATCTTGAAGCAGGTCTCAATAACAGAGCTGCACTACACAGAACCGCAGTGATTAGTTAGGTTTTCTTCGATTCAGATATTTCTCAGAATGACAGAAATTAATGGAAAAGCATATGAAAAGATTATTTTCTGCTAGAACAAGATGGCGCAGAATACTGACACTGGACACTGATTTGTTTTGAACAGAGGTTTTGACATTGTCCTTTATCACTCAGAATTCCACAGGTTGAGGACAACTGAATCTAATCTATATGGACCATCAGCAGTCCAATAAAACACCAAGTAAATTCATGCTCATATTGCTAATACCTGACACTCAGTGTTTTTCACATGTGCTATCAACATTCATCATTACAAAAGCAAATGTTAGTATATTAATACGTAATCTACTGAGCAGACACAGACCTCCCAATTGCCAAATACATAAGGGTTATAAGAAGCAGAAAGATTTAATTTCCCCCTCTTTTCCTTACCCTCACACGTCAGCAAAATATTACATAGCACTTTGATTTGAAATTGGAGAGATTAACTGCTGCAAGACATTTGTGTCTAAATTAGCATCCTTGAATAGTAAGATATAATGCGTGAATTTATTACCCTAGCCTTTACACCTCTGTAAAGGAAGAAGGCAAAAGGAGCCTATTCTTTGTGTTTGTTGCTTTAGGCTGTTATTTTCGTACCATGGTAACATAGTATGATATTGAAAATTTTTGTTTACTCAGTTACTCACTCAAAAAGAGCTCATCCTAAGACATAACTAGAGGGGCTGAAAGAAGTAGTTTGAAAACTTACACCACATACAGTGACATATAGCCTAGCACCATAGCATGTTCAATCCATTGCAGTCTGTCAGATTTTGAAATTAAAAACTTCTAGCAGTAGAAGTTTGAAAGAAGTTAACACACGCTATTTCTTAAGCAAAGCTAAAGCTGACAAATGCATATGGGCCTAAAAAGGTTTCACTACTAACTAACCAAAGCAGCTTTCCCTTACTGGCTTCTCTCACAATCTACTTCTCAACCAGTTGCCTACCCAGAAATAAATGTAAAATACAGTTATTCTCTGACATTTTCATGAATTAAATTTGAGAATCTTGATGCATACAGTTGCAGTAAGGGAAACGAATAAGCTACGTGCCAACCAGGGTTGAACCTGTTGGTCTCTGTTCCCAAGAGAGCCTGAATTCCATCCTTGCTACTTTGACTACTCATGACAGGAACTGGAATAAAAGTGCTCTACGTTTTGTGGAAAATCTGGCAATGCTTTAATACTGCTTTGGAAATCTGTAGAACAAAAGGCAAGGTCCCTAAGAGGTTTTGGCTGGTTTCCAGATGCTTTTGTTAATTAATTAACATGGTCAGGAATCAGCATGACCTCTCCAGACTGAATGCTGTAATTACAGCCAGGGTTTCCATGATACATGTTAGAACACCCTGGAAGGCAAACAGCTGATTGCTAGGGCACAGGCTGCTTCAACTCTATTGTCTGGAGAAGACAGGAGATTCATTTGTTGGAAAGGGAACCTGCAGATGCCTTATTCTGCTTCCCTGATGATAGAATTAGATAAGGATTTCAGAGTTTACATAATGAAACTGCTAGAAAGCCCAGTCTTTTGATATAATAAAAACAAACCACATGAGATACAAATGATGGTATGACGATGCTTTCTAAAGCCAGTCTTGCCAAATTGGTATGTTAATCATGAAGTGATACAAGTACTTGATTGGAGCACTGACATTTGAATCAAATGGTAGATCAGTGCCTGATGGGAACATTTTTTGCATGAGTTCCAAGATCACTTACAAATTGTAGAAAGACAGCTTTTTTTCTGAATGCTTACAAAGTCTCCATTCCTCTATTAGTCTAAGTACTCTGAACACAAGTGTCAGTGAACTAGCTACAATTAAATATTACATTATTATCATTGGGAAAATCTTAATATTGTTAATGGTGATCACTATAATATCCCTGATTGTTGCTAATTCAAAGAATCAGAAAAATTTTCTTAAAGTACTGAAATACTTTTTTCCACACAACTGTTCTTTGCAACTTCAATTTCTAAACCCGCTACAAACACTGTCCTAAAATAAGTAATATTTTTTACCTTGTTTCTGTCCTGGGTATCCACTTCTCCAGGTGCCATGTGCTTTAGCAGCAAAGCTAAACATTTGGGGCTTTTGTGACGTGTAGTTAAATGTAACGGTGTCATACCCTCTAAATCCTTCTGCATCCAGTTCCCCCTACGAGCCAGTAAAAGTTTCATGAAGCGATAGTTTCCCTGGGAAAGGAAAATTAGGAGAAATTTCAGTTTATAAAGCAAAATGACAGTACTGTTTTGATATTTTACTGTTGACTCACAACAACAGTACGCTTCTATCACAATAAACAACACCTCTAAGACTTTTAGGAAACCAAAACATTAAGTTCATATTTTCTTGTAGTAGAGTGTAAGACTTGGCTCACCATGTAACAACTGAAATAAAACCATTAGATATGGCTTCAGCAGACAGATATCAGATAAGGAATAAAACTAAATACAAGAAAGACTACAATTTTCAAAATGAGAATAAGAAAAATAACATGACATGATTTAGAAAGAGAAAATGAGCTCATCTGAATGAGTAAAAAAAAAAAAAAAAAAGACTATTTCTTATAATTTTAAACAGAGATCTGTATGCGAGTTTTGATCTACTGTGTGCATGATGAATGGATGGTACAAGAAGCCTTGTAACATTCGTTTCAAATACTTAACACTCTGGACTTACTATGTTTTCAGAAGAAATAATATAGAAATGCTCCTGCACCTAATAACAGGGTGCATTCCTCCTCCAAAAAAACAATTTGTATCTGTTTCTCAAGTTATCAAGGAAACCTTTCAAAAATTAAAAATATAATCATGCAATCATTAAGAAGTTGTTGCAAACTGAGCCTTGATTTGCTTCTGTCCCTTACTTGAAGATTACCTCCCACAAAGCTGAAATGCTACATAAGATATTTTGATGCTTTCACTTCAGTACCAAGCACATTGGATTTTTTCTGAAATTATTCTCAGCAGTTAAGTTTCAATGGAGAATCAGCAGTAGAGAGCTGGAGCAATAACTCATTAAAGCAAAATATTTGAAGTTAGAAAAACTTGTGTGTTTTAAACATCTCCATTCTTTCCACAGCTTACCTAAAGAGAAAGGAGTGAACTGTTTCTCCGTGTTCCCCAAAACACTAGGCTATGTCAGTTTCATATACTAACAATTAAAATATTAATTAACCAAAAATACAACAAAAAGAGAATGTTCAGGAAGGGAGAGAAATAGTACTAATAGTATTAATAGTACTAATTCCATCCACTCAGGAATAAGCTGCAGTATTTGATCAAGCTTTAATAGACAACGTACACAGGAAAGGTGACATACAGAGCAAGAGAAGTCCTATCTTTGGATTCTTCTGCTTATGGAACAACCTGCAAATTAACATGTTCCAGTCTGTTATAATACTTTCACAAATCCTGTATGCTAACTTAGTCCCTTTACGTTTCCCTTGGGGAAAAAAAAAAAAAAAAAAAAAAAAAAAAACCAACAATGGAAATAACAGAAACAAAATGTAGCCATGTGGACAAGTGGAAGCAATTGTAAGCAATGGAAGTACTTCTGTATATCCTAAGGCTCAGAACTGTGAATTGATTTGTCACCATAATGGTAGGGTAGAGATGGGCCAAAGAATCCCAGAGATCCCCACAGTATCCAGTGCCAGGGTATACAAATATTTCTGTTTCTTTTTTCAAAATGTGGTACAGCAGCCCTAAAGAGTGGAAGGGCAGATTTCACACGTTACCGTTCTGGTCTTTGTCCAGTAGAGTTGAGCTCTATTTGAGCAGAGTGGATTTGATCAAGTATGCCTAAAACAAGTATATGTGACTATTTTATTCCTGTTATGCTATTTTATTTCAAAATAAAAAACAGGGAAGACATCATGAATATGCTCAGCCAAAATAACCTTTTTCTGCTTCTACAGTTTGTCGTCATTGACCCCTGCTTTTCAGTGAAAGCCCTAAAAGCCCTACATCTGCCAAGAATTCTACTACAAACCTGTGTGCAAATGCAAACTTCTGTTGCCAGAGACAGTCAACAGCATTCACAGCAAGTTCAGCAAGTAGTGAGTGACTAATTCTCTTTTTCCTGCTCGATATCACAGGAAGCATAACGTTAGCATTCTATCATTTTAACACACAGCCATGCGCCAAGGCATGCACTGACATACAACTGCAGAACAGGAAAACGTTTGCACAGCTTACTAATCCATGCAGAACACATACAATATGAATTAGTAATAAATTTGAGGATGAGTTAGGGACAAGAAAACTTTCCATTATTACCATCATATTTTACAGGTAAATATAAGAAGAATTTGTAAAACTCATTAAAAAAGAAAAAAAAAACTAGCAAAAAAAATGCAGTGTATCATGCTGTGGTTGGCAATTATACTGGGGAAAGACAACATTAAATAACTTGAGAGAATATTAGACTTGGAAGAAGTATAGCTGCTATTCTCTATCACAGAGGATAATACATTTGTTTTGTTTTCATTATTTCCTAATCAACGTCCATGCACACACGTGAAAGAAAAAAAAAAACATGATTTTCTTTTGTTGATGGATACTTATTGAAAGATTTACAAATATACTGTGCCTTCAGAATGAATTGAGTGGCTAAGAAGATTGAAAGTTAAAAAGACACATAAAACTAAGGGAACGTATTTTTATTATTAGAGTTATAACTAAGGAAACATGCATTTTCATTACTAGTTTCTCTCCCTGTACTCTATTTTATCTTTGCTGTTACCATTTTTCTACCAGTTACTACTACGTTATTCTGTTGCATGCTTAGCCAGCAACAAATACCCCTCCTTAGGAAATGAATCTGCAGTAAATCCCCTCATTCTGAAACACGAAACATTCTGTTTCTCAAACAATTTATGATTAAAAACAAAAACAAAAAAACAAAACCAAAAGAAAACCACAAAAAACATCACCAGAGATGACAACAATGTAACAACAGTACAGTTTTTACAATACTTTTTTGGAATACTCCTCTTCCCTGGAGAAGTACTGGATTGATGGAATACCTGATACACAGCTGAACCCAACACGGGCACACAGGTTTAGGTAAAGAAAAGAATCCCAGTAACATGAAGCCACACTAATATCTGAGGCCCTTCTGGTCCAGGTTTCAGCCCCCAAAACACACAAGCAAACACAGGTTCCTTCTGGCCCTTAGTTCAAAGCAGCTCAGTAGCATGGCAACACTTAGAACAATCATTATTTTGGTATTATTATTGAGAAGATTTAAATAGCATTATCCATCTCTAGTACCTGGCATTCCAATGGCACAATAGGCCAACCAATCTAACATACAGAACACTACCATAAAAATATAGCTGTGAAAATATTTCAATACTCAAAATTAAAAAGAATGTAGCAGATATTTTTGTTTCCTACATTATGATATCAAACAGTAGTGGAAAGATATAGAGTTGTGAATGGATACATTTCAATACATTCCTAAATATTTAATTGGAATTAACATGTTGCTTTATCCACATTTTTCTCAGTCTCATCTTCATTAAGAGTTCTTCTCCCCTTCCGCTTCAATGTTTCTACCTATGAAAGTATAGCATAGGTTTTAAAACCTAAACACAAGCATTAGCCTTTTCATCTCAGTAATAAAGGCTAAGCCCTATGTTTCCCTCAAACCATTGCTAGTTCTCTGCATTCATTCTAGTTTGAACTCTTTTTTTTTGAGCACAAGTAAGAAAAGATTACATAGGTCTCACTGCGTAGCCTACTGAATGGCAAAAATACTTCTCTATTGCTAGTGCAAGTATCTTGTCAGACAAACCTAAAAGTACATTCACCTCGCCAATCAATCCATTAGCACACTGACATCCTTTTGCAGTCATTTCAAAATTAAATGTTCCCAACGTACAGAATAAATTGTTCTGTTTCCGTGCACGTGAAACTGCATTGTGGACCATCACATCATCAGCCTATTTTGGTATTCTCCTATTTCTTCTATTTTAGTATTCTCCCCTACTTCTAGTATTCTGAACACGCAAATCCTGTCTTCAACTGATAATAATGCCTTATCTTGTCCTTCAAAAAAGTACTACTTGTGATGCCAAGTTTCTTAATTAAAAATATTGACTAATACTAGATTCAAGTGCATCTGTTGAGGAATTCTAATATATTCCTTCCTATCTCATAGAGCATATTTCAACAGTACTTGCTTTCAGCTTATTATCCAATTATTTACCATACTTTTAGTGTCCTAATTTTCCATTTAACTGCAATTTTCCACCTCATACAACACTTAATGCTTTTCTACAGGCCTAACAAAGGCTATCTGTTGAATTTACCTCTAGAAAATCAGTTAGCAAAATGTCAGGTTAGTCTCGAAGAATGTTCAATAAAGTAGTGTACATCTTACACTGTTTCTATTTACATTTACATATCTATCTATCTCGCTCCAATTTATAGGAGGGAGATGAAGTTCTTTTAGTATCTGTATACCCAGCGTGAGATTAAGAAACAACGGTTCATACGTTGGTCCAACCAGTTTATTATAAATCCTAATCAGGGAGACGGGGAAGAGAAGGAGGGAGATAGAAAAGATAGGAAAGAAGCAAGAATTGCGTAAAGCGGGGATAGTCAGCACCAGGATCCAGCAGCAGTCCTGTTTCACGATATTTGAAGGTCCAAGGCACAAGCAGCAGGAGGGAAGCAGCAGCATGGCAGCCTTGGGCAGCAAGCAGGTAGCAGGAGGCAGTTGCAGAGCCAGCCCGGGAGGCAGCAGCAGTGCTCAGGCAACAGGCCCAGGAGAGTCCGTCAGCATGCAGGAATTCCGTAGTGGAATCTGATGTCAGACACCTCTTCTTCTACTTCAGCATGCAGGCATCACTTTGTGAGGAATCTGTTGTCAGAAACCCTCTGTTCTTCCTCATGAGGAATCTGTTGCCAGAAAACCCGTTCTCATGGTTTTCAGTTCCTCTTTTATCCTTCTTGTTCTCCTGCCGATGCGACAAGGATTGGGCCTTGACCAAGAGTCATTGAGTACCCCGAGATGGCCATCATCCTGAGGTAAGCCCCCACAAAAGAACACTTCACAGCAATTTAGCTGCAGCTCATGTCTCTCTCGTTGTCCCTGGCCTTGTCCATCTGTGTCCCCCACACAAAGGATTTCACAACCCTTGCCCAGGACTTGCCTGGACTTGAACAAGTCCATCTGTGTCCCCAGCAAGCTTTGAGACACTGATGTTAACAGAACAATATCTTAGACTATCCCTTCGAAACTTACTTCAAATCCTTGCATGTGGAAGGTGAAATAAACTACTTTTCTCTGTTACTTTTCTCTCTATATAAGACATTACTTGCCAGTATTCCAAACAAAGGACTCCAAAACCCAAACTTCCATGATTCCTGAAGAATGTTTAGATGATTAACAGTATTTTTCATTTTGTCCCTTGCTGTTTCTGTGCTGTTAAAATGAGACTTACTAACATCAGACATTAACTACTGATAAGAGCTCCTGACACAACAAATGGCCATAACTAAGCCCACACAGTGAGCGCACAGAACATTGCAGACAAGTGGAAAAACAAGTCACCACAAAGCAGGGAAAGCAAAGGTCTGGTTGTTTAAAAGGAGTGCATTCCAAGAGAACAGAGAGGGAATAATGATACAGCAAACTGACCATCTGTGACAGAAGGGATCTAAGATATCTGATAATTATACGTAGTTTAATAATGTATTAGCTTACTAAATTTGATTTTAGAAATACATTATTAAGTAGCACTTATGAAAAATGTTTTATTACTATTTTCTCTATATTCTTTCATAAAAAGAAAAACTATTTAATAATCAATAACTCCTCTTCTGAGGAATATAATTCACTTATTTTTACTCTTTCTGGAAACAAACAACCACAAAGCTGCTAAGTTATTATTGTTAATTGCAAACTTATAACAAATCTGCTTTTCTAATACTGAACCAGTCACAGCTTGGCTAGTGATTATACTTTTACAGCATATTATTAGCATTTTAATTTTCCTTTTTAAACTAGTACATCATAATTAAGACAATATAACTAAGTATAAAACAACAGCCTGAGAGTAGGAAAACAATTGCATCACAGCTTATTGCCTACATGTTCACTTACATACACAATTTGTTTGATTTAGATCCAGCCTGGGACAGAACCATAGTTGGAACCACACATGGAAATTCAGCATGCCTGGCCACTTACCTGCTTTTTCAAAGAAAAGCCTCAAACCCATTATTTCTGCCCAAATACATTATTTGATATTTAAAGATGATAAAAAGTCAGATTAGATATTGAGCTTTTTAAGCCCAGGACTCCTTAAAAGTAATCGGGATTTATAATGGAGTTCAGATATAATCTTTGTTATGTCAAACACAAAGCTATAATTTCAGTAGTGACATGCAAATCTCTAAAATCAGTATATATCTACATGGTGACAAATAGTGAATTGTGTTACGCATTCAGATACTTAATGGGGCAAAACACAAAAACCTTCCAGATTTTAGCTTAAGAATCTAAACAGAATATAGCAGCCAATTTGCACTACTTTTGCATGCTTTGCCAACAGACCAGTACAGATCCTATAGCTGAATTTGAGAAATGCTCTTCACTATCAGATGCTTTCAAGAAGCAGTGAGTGTCAAAGAACTTGAACTCCTTAATTGCTGGCTAAGTCATAAAAGGATGAAGATATACATGAGCTCCCTCTTTTAAAACAAAAACTGCAATTGGAGTTCTTTTACTCATGTTCACAGACAGGGTAGAAACTGCTGTCTTCGACCTACTTGGTCTTACAGAAGATAATCTTACTACGTAAACAAACATGCATACTTAAACTTGCTTTTTCTTCCCAGCAAGTAAGTGCAGAAGAGAAGATGCTTCACTCCACATAACAACTTCATCACAGATTTTCAAAACCCAAGAGTCCTAATGTCTTCGGAAAGAAAAGAGGCTATACAGATTCTAGCTAACACTTTCTTTTGAGATTGTTTCATCTATCAGCATCCTTTTGAGAAGTATGTTCCCAGAATGACTTAGAATGACACAGAGCATATGATGGACTTTTTGTCATCAACACCTGTCAGTTTTAGTATCTTTTCAGGGAACAAACCAAGCACTTAGCTGTGACTATATTTCTAATTATATATACACATATATATATAAACAGCATATTGTTCCACAAGAACATGAAATTAAAATATCAAAAGATGTCTTTTGATATGCTTATATTATCAGCTAACTGCCAGAAATCTGACAAGAATTCTTCAGAAAAGTTATTAAAATATAGGCTGGCAAGTAAAAATGTTAATTAAATTTCAAATAATTATTTAGAGTTAAAAATTAAGAAAATGTGTGTTTTGAATTAAAAAATAAAAAATAAAAAAAGTGTATGAAATAGTGAAACTTTTTCATTTCTAGTACTCTGAAGCTGAATTAAGAATGTCTGGTTACAATAACTATTAGCACTGTATAAATGACTGCACCATTCTGACACTCTCGAATACTACCGCTCAGTTTAATTTTTGAACAGGTCACGGGAAGAGTGCAATCAATATAGCTACTTAGAATCTCAATTTCTAGTTAAGTGAGTAAAGTCACCATCGAAGTGGCAGGCTGTCTCTCCAGTGATGACATACTATGCTGCCATGTAAGTTTAACACATATAATACTGTTAATTGAGCAAAAAGCTTATGACACTTTATACATTCTTAGTACGTTAAAATGTGAATACATTTTGGTATAAATTTTAATTGCTATGTATCAAGAACCCACAAAATTAGAATCACAGACAAGCTCCTAATGATTTTTTTTTCTTCATGTCTTCAACAATAAATATGACTTCAATATATAAGCTATGAATAAGGAAAGAATTGGGAACATAGAATCATAGACTGGTTTGAGTTGGAAGGGACTTTTAAATGACATCTAATTAAAGCCCCTCCCCTACCATAAGCTGGAACACCTCCTTTTAGTCCAGGTTGCCCAAAGCCCCATCCAACCCAGCCGTGAACGTCTTCAAGGATGGAGAATCCACTTCTCTTTCAGTTTAAAACCATTACCCATTGTCCTATCACTACACGTGTGATGAAGAGTCTCTCCTCAACTTGTAGGTTCCTTTAGGTACCGGAAGACCACAACGAGGTCTCCAAAGAGCCTTCCCCAGGCTGAGCAAGGCCAGCTCTCTCAGCATTTCTTCACAGAAGTGTTCCAGCTCTGTGCACCATTGTGGCCGTATGCTATTTTATCTATTTTAGCAATAGTTCTTAATATCTGGACTAATCATTCTTCATTAAAACATGGAAGGTACAAAATTATATCCCTATTGAAAATGCACCGAGAGGTTGAATAATTTAAAGGATTTTTTAAATTTAAAGTATGGATATCTGAAAAGGCAAGGATGCTGTGATGTCTTCCGTGCAGCAAACCATCAGCAATGTGGTTGTGAAATAATGTGAAATAATTCTTTCAAGTAAACTATGGCAAAAACACTACCAATTTTGACACTAGGCTTAATCTCACAAAGTATCTTTTAGTAACTTTGTTAGCAACATCCTAGTTTCACAAGTAAAAACATTCCAAATAGCTGAAAACCTTATTTACCACTTTCCAAGTTGATCACGTCCATCCATCTGGCAAAGCATCTCAGGCAACACATCTGCCAACAGCACCAGTAGGACTTGAGACCAGTTGTATCAGATGTTTTGACTGAAAGCAAGGCAGTGTCTGAACTTTGAGTACTTCTTCCTAAAGCCTCTTGCAAGATTGGCTTCAGTATCTTGGTTTCCATAGGAATGCACAGAACTATCAACTGGCATACAGTCAAAGAATACAATAGAGACAAAAACTGAGCAGTGTTGTAAAAACTAAGATAAAACTGTTTCTCAGAATAAGTTAAAAGAAAATAGATGCTTACATCTTATAGTCCTTGAACTCATTTCTCCATGGCCTGTACTTGCTTTATCTGTGTAATGTTTTCAGCTCTTCAGCTCTTGAATTTTATAGTCTGCCTATAGAAATCAGTCATTTTCATTTAAAAAATACGTCAAGTATGAAAATACAAGAAGCATTTTAATTTCCAGTTGGTCACAGTTCTACTGTTACTGACTTGTTTTCCCACAGCAATCTTTTGAAGACACTCAGCACAAATACCCAAAAGATAGTCTCTGGGGATTCATGAGAAAACCCAACACACATCATCCGTATTTACAGCATCACTACCCACTTCTTTGAGAATATTCTACAACCAAGTTTACAAAAAAGAAAAAAAATTGTACAGTGACTGAAAGATTTGTTAGCACTGATCTCCTTCTCCAAAAAAGGAGTACTGGAAAATATTTGTTACATTCACTTTCTTCATCTTAATGGCTTTCAGTTAAACTGTATGGAAGTAGGAGTAGTTTTAAAAGGCTAATACATCCCTGCGATAAAGTAGTCTTCCCTTTCAAAACTTCTTTTTCCTACATTCACATTCTCTTCCAATCCCAGTAAAGTTTTGACTGATATCCTTATTTGTAACATTCTTGCCATTTCCAGTAATTACCTGTATATTCTGTATAACTACTGATGTTTTGCAAATGTCTGTTACTGATTATTTAGTTGTATATTACCGAATGTCCCCTAAACTGCCAGTTCTTCTCCTAGAGATGCAAGACAAGTTAGGACGGTTCTTTGAAAGCATTTTCGCTAGACGATGGATGCCTATACAAAAAAAACTGTATAAGCACATACTTTAAGAGGACAAAACTCTATCAAATATCTTTAAGTTCTTTAACAAGCTGTTATGTGAAATAATTAAAAAACTCCATACCAAATTCTCTTCTATAAGAAATGGTCTCCATATGCAATGAAGTTTCCCTGATTATTACAGAAGTTGAAGATTCATACAGTAAATAACCTTCAACAGCATAAGCTTATCCCTTATTGAAATAATTATTGAGATTATAAATAAACACATTATGATATTTCACAGCGCCTAGATATACTACAGGGAAGTGTGAGAATTAAAAAAAGTCCAAATCTCCTCACAGTACTGGGAAATAAACTAAAGCCTCAGTAAGCTATTCAGACCTCATCTTAACGCTCACAAAAGTACTGCATTTATTTCTCCCTGCTCAAAGTGCAGGCAGATAAAACAATAGGTCAAACTGAGTTTTATTTCAAATGTTCTTAAATCTGCACCATGGTTGTGGAACATGAAAAATACTATGTTCTATGCATATCTAGATCTATATTTAAGTATTTCTATCAGAAGACTATATATACATACTATATATACATATACACATATATACTACGTATTTGTTAATAAAAACATAAAACACTGTATATTTCAAATAGCAATAATTCCTCTAATCAAAATGGGTTACATTCTTCATTAATAAAAATCTAAGTGTTTGAAGTAGATCTACAAAGAAACCAAAAAGACAATTTTAATAGATAAATTGAATTTATATTTTAAGAAATGCTATTGATTTTTGAGAAACTACTGAATTTTCTTATGTGGTTTACACATGCCATTTTGTCCTGAGAGTGATTCATCTAACTCTCTTTCATCAAAAATTTAACCTACTGTTTACAGACAAATAAAAATAAAAATAAAAATAAAAAAGAGAAACAAGTGAAAAACAAGTGCTCCTGGAGTTTGTGGCTGGTCATAAGATCTGAATTTATATTTCAAATACCTTCTATTGCAACAGCCTTTCGTTCTGAAGCCAGCCTATCTAGCATACTATTGATTCAATTGACAAGTCTGAGCATCAGATTAAGGATGTGTCAGTCACCTGATAAAAGATTCCTGGAGAATTCAGCAGAAAGGTGTCATGCTTCAAAATGATCTGTTCCTGGTACTGTATATATTGAAGCGTATGTGCAAGTATTTCACGTAAAACAAATACATTTAAATTTAAAATGAAATTAATAATCAGTGGAAACAAATACCTTTACTTTTTACTCAGAAAGCCTGAAAAAAAGTCACCTCATTCAGAAAGAAATCACCAACCAGCTCACAAAACGAAACTAAGCCAAACTGATGAGCTAATATTAGAGATAGTCCAGCTTTGATTTGTCAGTGACAAATCTGGACACAAACAAGTAAGTGGTTTCTCAGTCCTAACAACAATATTTCTTCTTGTAACCATTAAAGATCAGTCGTGAGGTCAGCTGTGGAGGGATAATTAATGCGAGAATGATGTTTTAGAAAGGACACTCAAACAGGGAGATGCCTTTGCCTGTAAATCTATTTTGTAAGATAGAGACTTGGCAGCAGACATCAATGTCCTGGGAGAAGAGCTGGGCAGATCTCTTGTGCACTGAGGGATGCCAATGCTACACTTGCTAAAGGAACAACAGTAAGTGAAACAGAATGAAATCTATTCAGATAAACTCACAATACACCAAGTACAGTGCTATGCTTAGTAAGAAGCACATTTTTAAGATGCAATCATTATTTACAAGTTCAAATGCTAAAGAAATTTTCACCTATTACTTGAAGAAAATAAAACGAGAGAGTTATTATTGATAAAAGCATGTAAAACTAATCTAGCACTTGAAAAACAAGATGACTAAGTCAACTTAAAGCAGCCAAACAACCAGCAACATGGAACAACATTCTGTCAAAAACAACCTCTGCTCCTGCCTGAACAAAGTACTTGCTTGGATGGGTCCAACTGTCCTAAAACATGCCTATAAGCTGTTCAACTCTACTCTGCCTTCCAAACAAAATCACAAAATCTTTTTTTTTCTTTTTTTTCTTTTTTTTCCAATAGAATCCCGTTATTGTCCTATTTATTCACTGCTATTTCAGCCTGAAAAATTATTGCTATGGAAGTGGAGCTAGAAAAGATCAGACAATAACATGGAAGCTGTCAGCACAGATGCTCTTCTAAATTTTACTCACAGAAGTACGAAAGTGAATTTAATAAATGAAAATAAAGTAATACTACCAGCTGGCTGTATAGATATTTAAGATATCATTCCATATGCTATACAGAATTAGTTTCTTTTTGCTGGGGCTTTAACACAAGGAGAACTTCTCTATGTTCCACCATCATGATTCATACTTAATCCATGACTTCAAAATTTAGAAAATCATCCTAGTTGGAAAGTTTTTTCTTTCCTTATTATTTTTTAAATGAAATCTGAAATGCTTGAGACCAAGACTGCTCAACTGAAGCACTAGTATGATAATACATGTTTGGGACCTGACAAAAAAACCTCTCAGGCAGACTGGATTGTGAAAGCTTACTTCAAGCACGGGAAAGATGGTAAAAGTAGATATAAAAGCAAATCAAGACAGATTAGCAGTGCAAGAAACACAACAGAGATGCAGAGTGGTGAAATTATATTGTGCTAGAAAATGAGGGAGATGAATTTGTACAATGAAAGTAAGTTAATCAGGTTAATGAAAATAGCAGTGACATCACTGAAGGAGAAGAGAAAGAAAGCAACATTGAAGGTGATGTTCTAGTTTGATAAAGAAGGGGATAAAATGGGGAAGCAGCAAATCATTGTCATGGTAATACACTTGTCCATAAAAAAAATAAATACTCAGAAGGGCAAGGATTTTAGTAACAAATATCGGATAAAGCTCTAAAAAGTAAGATAAGTAAAATACTGAATTACAACACAGTTTTCACATAATGAATAAAACTTCACTATTTTAAGGTCATCAGTAGTTCAAGATGCTAGCTCCTCGAAAGAGATGGCTGCTATATAAAGGGTGGCTTTAGCCAAGTACTGCAGAAAAGCCAGTGAAGAAGTTACACAGAGAACAAAAGATAGCAATGCTGTTCCAATTAAGACTTGATTTGAATAAAGCAACACAAGAATATTAGGAAGAAAGCAAGCATTATTTTAGTAATTTTATAAACAAAATCCTCGTCTAAAATCTAGCCCAATTATTTTTTTCTGGTAAATACTAGTTCTGTAAACCTTCTGAGACATTAATAGAAAAAAATCATTTTTACTAGCGTAGTCGTGCTTTTATTGGATTTATCTTCAGAAGAACACAAATCTTTCTCCAAAAAAGCAAGCAGAGAGCAAGGGATAAAAGCAACAACAGATGAAATTCAATTGACAGCACACATCAGTACTTGATAATAGTCCTAATTCCACATACAGCAGCACTGAAACAACTGATTTTATCTCAAAAAAGAAAAAAGAAAAAAAAAAAAAAGAGGCCCTATTGGACTGCCAAATCTTTACAACAAAAAATTAATAGTTTGTTCTTAGCTTCTGCTAAGTGATTTCTCCCATTGGTGGTTATTTTCCTTCTCTATGTCATAATCTTTTGCGTTTCTATTTCCCACCTGAGCTTGCTTTTTTGCAAGATACAAAACCAGTCTGTCTTGGTACTAGGCTGCCAAATCTGTCTCACACGAATTCTACACATCTTCATGAAAAAGAGAAAATGCATATGCTATGCATCCTCATTAACTGGAGAGACATATAATTAAGCATGAGGGGGTTAAAGCATACATTAGCCTATTCTACTTTTCTATCTATTACTTTTTAAAAAGCTTTCATATGTCTTCTTCCTTGTTTCTGAAAGCTAACCATCCCTTCTTCCTTTCAGCGAGGCTGACATTTGACAGCTTAACATAGCTGACAGGGTTACCCAACAGCCCACCCTCCCTATTCTCAATCCAATTAGACCTCTAATCCTCCAGATGAAAGGCCCAGCTACTCACGTTCCTCATGACAACGACAGCTATTGATTATTTGTCACTACAGCTAACACCTTCTCTGTCGAGGCCACTCTGACAGAAGCAAACCTACCAAATTAGACAGCACTTTATCTGCCCTGGAGGCCAAATGGCACAACAAGTAAAGGCTAATAAATGGTATAAAAATGAACAAATCATAACATTATGACAGGTTGATCGTTGCCAGCAGCTTCACAGCTCAAGCTTGATGCTCTGTTAGACCTGTTCCTTCCCTTTTCTCTTCCACTGATGCTCCAACTTTGACTGAATTAAAGGCCAGAACAATTAAGGCATTTGACCAGCAAAGATAAGCTAGGATAGAAGTATCATCAAGGGACACAAATGTCAATAGCAGACTACCGTTTGTCAATAAAAACATTCCAGAGATGCAAATGCTCATGACTCTGCTCTCCACTAGGTTGTACTGATTCCCTTTGTATAGAACTCTTCACAAACTCACAGAGAAACTCTGCAAAAATTAACCCTGGAAACTCCAACTTGAGGTGGGAAACATACTTAGCAGACAGGGACTCACATCATTAAAAAAGGAATCCCAAACTACAGGACAGAGATGTTACAGTTACCATTTCAACTGATATGCACACAATTTTCCTTTACTTTTTCTTTTCCTCTCCAGCAGGGTAATACAAGCCAGAAATACATGTTTTAATTCATCATTACAAATCTTCTCGAATTGATTCTTAAGAAAAATCATTCATATTTCTAGGACAACATACACCTGCTTTCACAAGCCACACTGCTCCATGGCAAACTCCATAAGCAGTAACAGTGATCAGAGGCACAGTCCCTGAACTGACGCTGTTTAACGCAACAAATGACAGAAAAAGAACATGAAAAAAATATATACGGAAAATTCCAAGCCCCCATAACCCTGGGAATGTTGTTAAGATCATGCAAATACAGGATTAATGAGAGTAAAAATGCACAAGTTCTTGAAACGGTTAAAAACCAATTAGCACTGTCCTACTATAATTAATCAGATTATTTATCAACTCTGGCAAAAAGAATGTGTTTTCCAGTAATGTACTTTTACACTTCTGAAGTTACTTACTAACAATAAAATAACATTCAATAAAATGACATTAAGATTTAAATGAAATAAAAGCTTCTTTGGTTTAAGCAGATAGAAGACATGAGTATCTGCTATTCTAATTATGAAAAATCTACAGTTTAACTGAAAAAAATGTTGCTGTGCAACATCTATGCTGCCTCGATGCCTAGAAAACTAAGTACAAGGGCAGCATAACACTATTTTTTAAGATCTAAATACTATAAAGATGTATTCAATACTAATAAATAAATTAATGTATTATTTATCCTCAGACCACTGTAACTTCTCAGGTTTATAAAATATACTTGGTGGTGAACATGTATTTATTAATTGATGCAATTATATACGGATGATTAAACTCTTTGAAGATGTGCATTTCACATGTATCATTATTAGTGTAATAAGTAATACCATATAAGTAATATCACATAAGTAATATTATAAAATATAGATATTAAAATGAACAATTGGCAAACAGAACCCTTAACATTAACATTGCCCTAAAAAATGAACGTAAAGGACATTTAGGTAAATTGGGTCTCAAATGCACATAAACTGGTAAAAATACTGAAAATTTGAAACTGTACATACCATTTCTAGGAATAAAGCTAAGTTATTATTATACTTCTCAAATAAATCCCTGAAAAGATAACTATTTGGATTTTCTAACATCTTAGTAAAACATTTCTTAGACATATTTTTATTTTCAGTTTTTAAAACCCTTCAAGTTTATTTTTTCTCTTCTAAAGCTAGGTTAGTTCAGAATTTATAAAATTCAATTGCCACAAAACTATCTGGGCTGAAAGAGACCTCTAGTGGCAAATGCAGCTGAACTCTCCACACTAAGGACAACAGAATAAAACTCACACACTAGCAATAGGGAGGGAGTCCCCTGTATTCTCGGGAGCTATTTTGGATTTCCAAAACAAAAAATTCCCTTACTGTCTATGTTAGCAACCTCCTACTTATCACAGTGACATGCGCTGAACTACTTCACAAACTCCAATTCTTTTCAATACACAACTTGTTTACAGAGCAAAGGAATAAATACCATTCTTCCAATTTGATTCTGTCTACTTCACTAGAAATTTTGCTGACTTGGTCTTTTTATTTTAAGTCTCACATTTTTATTTTTATTTTTAAATCTTTAGCTGTGATGGCTAACAACCCTGGCGCCAAGCAATGAAGGAAAAATAATATTCTTGTTTTCTGATCATACCAGCAAAATCTGTAAATGCATATTGGATATATTTGCCCAGTGTGTTGTCTCTTCTTTGAGTATTTTGGAGTTCTCTCCTGTATGACTTACTTATGGTATTTTGTTAATCATTGTGTTTTTTTTTGTTTGTTTGTTTTTGTAAGCACGAATCTTTTCCATCATTATAGGTAAGAAACAGAAATCTTATACCACGATGTCCTTCAAACTGTGTTCCACACCATTTGCTTCCCTGAGAATAGAATCATATCTGAACATCCTATACATCTCACAAGAGTTAATCTTTTCATCTTAACAAAAATCATAGATGCACTTATTTTTTGTTCTATTTTTAAATCAGGTTTGTAACACTTACAACTAGAACAAAATCCTTCAAAATAGGAATGCTACAGTAAAGGCTAGCAGTCTGAAACCTCAGCTTTCGAAAATTCTAAGTGCCCCAGGCAATGGAGATCAACACTTAATGTGCACGTCTACGTTTAAATGAAAAGCATTACAATTTTCAAATATACTCTACCATGTAGTATTTAACTAAACACTCCACAAGTGCCCGTACTGCACATCCTCTATTTAAACCTTTCCCATCCACCTTCAGGTCTTGTTTCTACTATTCTACGTGAAGAAAACTACTATACTGCTACTACAAATGGCAGCAGATAGACACATTCTTGTCTATAGCAGACTATTGAGCAGATCTACCAGATAGTTGAAGTGTAATACATTTTAGTGCCTCAGACAGCTTTATTTCTTCTCCATCACCATACAAACCTATCTAAAGTCAACGACAGACACCACTTTTTTGCTACTGTTATTCAGGCATGTGGTGATTCCTCTGATGCATAAAATGACTGTTGGGAAGCAGATACATTCAGGGAAGTAGTCACAAATTGTAAGCAGTATTTTCAAAAATAATTTATTAGAACCAGTAAGTTTAGCAACCAACAGTTACTAAAATAATTTGTAAGTCAGCTTTACTGCCACAGCCTATAGACAATCATGACATATTTATCAGTGCAGCCTACACAAAAACAGTGTCTGATCTTTAGCTATCCTGAAATTCTAATCTAGATCTTGAAGTTAAAAAGCCTAATCTAGGATGCAAATTTCACATAACCTTCTCCTAAACTGTGATTTTACACTAACATAAAGCCAGTAAGAAAGCAGACTCAGATGTCTTAGTATTTGCTGTGTGAGTGAAATCAGACTTGTGAAAACAGTATTTGTGAAGTTTTATGCTGTGCTGACAAGAGCACTGGCTGGATTTTAACCCACAGTTTGACAGTAGAGACAGTTAACTACTAGATACCAAATGACTACAGGCTTAGCACTTATTGAGCAATCAACATGTATGCCCCTGTACTGTTATGAAAGCATGACAAAGTGTATAAGCTGAAAACATACTGTCTGAATGTATAAAAACTGTATATTAGTCTCTCAAAGTAATGGCCAAATAAAGGTCTCCACATCATCAAAACTGTTATTCAGCTTTTACAGAAAGCTGAAGAATCCACAAGACACTGGGCATCATTTGGTTTCAATTAAACTGCTCTCTAGTTTTTACCTCAAGTGACTCAGAAGGCCCTCCCTCTTCTTCACACCTTCGGTGCAACAATGAATCAAGATAAGTTTCTGAAGTTGAAAAATGCACAGGACAGTTTTCCAACCATTCTCTTAATATCTAGTGTTGCCTGACTTCCTAGAATCTTCTCAGACAAACGACTTTCTCTTTGGCTACATACAAAATAACTTTTCCGACTAACATATATGCAACATGTTACCTTGCATGTTTCAATGGGGAAACAGTGAAATTAGGGATGCTAAGTTGGAAAGCTGATCTTCCTTAGAAAAGGCCAATACTTTGATTTCAAGACCATAATCTCAGACTTCAATATTTTGCTCACTGATTCTTAAAACAGTATAGATTTATGCAGAGGTAAAATAAGTCAAAAAGAAGACTTATGGAGACAGACAAGATACTGAAAGAAAGCCACAGATTCTCATCTTTTTTTTTTAAATTAATCAGATTCAAAAAACTCCAAAAGCCTTCCCTAGTCCTCCCTCAACTCAAATGGAAAGCTGCTAAATTCTTACCATAAGGATTTAAGATTTTATTATTTTTTTTAATTTATGGTGCAAAGGGTCATTTAGTAAATTCCAACCTTGCAGACAGAGCAACTTCTTAGGGGATCATATTGTAAATCAGACCTCTGTAACAAAGAGTGGTTAGTTTGTTTTTCCCAAACTTTTCCTGTAGTTATTTTTAATCATTTCAATTACCTGACTTACAGCACAAATTAATAGTAGTATCAGCACAGCTAATAGTGAAAGCATACAGAAGCATGGGATCTTCCCCCCAACAGGCAGAAAACGAATCACTATTTTGTAGAGCTCATTTTCTGACTCACTGAACAGACAGCAGTTCTGCAGTTGTAAAAAGTAGGTAGGAGGAAGGGGATGGGCAGGACTAACCCTTTTGCTGATAAACAGTATCTAGATTAGCTTATCTGTAATGTGACACATGCAAGAAATATTGCTTTCTGTCACTAAGCATCTTCACCATGCATTCACAAAAACGAATCCTTTGTTTGGGAAAGTAAACACAGTTATTTTCTGTGGCTTACTTAAACACAACGGAAACTATAGTCATGCAGGTGAAAAAAAATAAAATCACCTATTCTGGCTGGTTGGCCACATGCATGTTTCACACATGCATGTTATAACACTTAGTCAAATTGCACATTTGTATGAAAAAATGGAAGAATGATTGCAAATCTCATGCACACAATATGAAACTATATGCAGAGAATTAGTATGTACTCACTATGAGGCTTCTCTTAAGAGGGAATTTTAGAAAAAGTTACCTGTCTAGGATAAAAAGAACATGAACTGACCACAATAATCTCTGAAAGACACCATGATTATATATTTATATACATGATACAGATTGGGAAAAAATATTAGAAGTGCACACGTTCCTTTATTCAGTGCAAATAACCCCTTATAAATGATTTAAAAGGATCTATACTACATGTTACAGAGGAGCACATTACAGCTCCAAGGAACACAATCTGAAGAAGGTAGTGAGGAAAAAAGGTGTAAGCATGCTCCCAGCCAAGCTTTATTCGGAAGCTTTTAAAAAAACATCTTCCCCTTGGTGAAGAAAGGCGAAATAACATTATTTCTTTACCTGTATGGTTACTGATCAACTCACTTTCTCCAGTTTAAGAAAAATTAAAAATTCTTAAAATATACACAGCATATATATACAACATACACTTTACACATGAGTCCTAACTGCATCCTGGACAAAATTATTTCTCACATTAACTGTGTCAGCAAAGAACTTAATTAACTGATAGAATATTTAGTACTTTTAGACAATAAAAGGCATATTTTCTCACCAGGACAATATGAATCCTCCCAAAACCAACCTCCTGATAGTTAAGCAACCTGATAGATTACTTTAAGCACATACCATTAGCATCCAACAACAAAACTATTGACTTCTTTTCTTTTATCCTTGTTAACACAAAATGCTGTGCTTAGGGAATTCATAGAGATAGTTACTTCCCCAGAGTAAATAGACTGGTAATAAGTGAGCTTCCTCTCTGAGAAAATCAGAAGGAGGCAGGCCTGTTGTTTGCTAGTTTTTCCTTTTTTTTTTTTCCATGAATAAATGATAAATTTTTAAAAATCACATACAGGCAATTTGGATACGTAGAAACATTTCTGTTCAGAAATATCACATGTGGGTATTCATGTAAGATGTCATTTAAGACTAGAAGAAAACACAAGTGAAAACGAATATCTCATTAAACTGCAAATCTCAGTACTCATATCTTTCTCCACAGCAAGTTTATTTCATAAAAGAAAAATACTACACCTACACATTAATACAATTGCTCACTATTAAATTACTGGCAAATCACGTTAATGATTTTACTTCTGTTGCAATTAGTTGCTGTTTCAATTCTCATTAAATTACATACATATTTACGAAGTCACAGATGTCATCTGAAACTACTTCAGCAATCTCCATAGTGCACTGCTGCCATACTTTGTATATTTCCTTTTTTTTGTTGCGTTTTAATCTTCTGAAGTTAGTGACTGGACCTTCCCACCTTTCTCTTTTTTTATTTTTACTTTTTAAAGAAAGTAAACCCTTAAAATTGTTTGGGACACCTGTCCATTTTAGTATGAGAGACAAAATTTTTTTCTTTGTAGAGCAGAATAGAAGAAAACTCACAGAAGACCAGCCAGGTAACTTCATTTACAAAGCCTTCTGCCTATAAACATCAAAACATTCATCCAGCTCTATCTGAAGGTTGATGGACAAAATAAAGACAGTATGAAACATCATATAAATGAAGATTTGAAAATTACTTACTAAAAATATCTGCCTTGCCATGAAATACATTTGTCAGAATTTAGACAACTACAACACCAAGAGTTACATTAGTTAGTTGCCTAAAGGGATGACTAAGCTAATACATGTGTCCTAAGGTGTACGTCTTATACTCTAGGGTGAATGAATTACGCCAAGGAAGTGCCTGATTCTCTTCAGCAAGTTAGAAGTGATCTAGAGAACTACCTCTGGTCTGCAATATAAATCTCTACACTTATATGAGCTTATTCCCACCTCATCATCTTGCAGCTGCATTAATTTCCTCTCTTAAAGCTCTTTAACAAAGAGGAAATTCATAACAGATATGTAATGTAAAGTACAGAAGACTTACAATTAAGAACATAATTACTACCATTAAACAACAAATCAGCAAAGGTTACCATGTCAATGCATAACCATGGTTGTTCCAAAGTACTGACATTCCAAGTAGTATAAACAGTTGAATTTTCCAACCCTATCTTATTAACTTCAAGAACTTCAGGCAAAATAAAGTGCAAGTTAAATGCGCAACAGAAAAAGACCAGTAAGGGAGTATTCTAACCCTTTCACTTCTTGTGAATAGTCCAGAATAATATCAGTGAAGTTTGAGACAGAGAGATTCCACAAACCCTTTGTTGAGAATCCAGTATATCTTCCAAGGTAACTACAGCTTTGAAGATATGTTCCAGCTACAGAAGTTACTTGGACAAAGCATGTCAAGACAAGAATGTCAGTTCTGAAATCTCAGTTTCCTCATTAATTGGTAAAGACGACCTTCATAACAAATCCACCCTAGACAGAGTTGCTGAAGTTATCACATCAATTTCGCTTTTTACTTCTGTCAAAACCTCTAGATCTAAAAGAACATGGAATAGCACAAGTAGGTCAGCCTAGCTGTGCTATCAGGGATATTTTTAATAGAAAGTAAGTCACAAAATCTTTGGTACTGTCTACTGATGTCCAAAGTCTTACCCAATGAGAATCCTATCTCAGAGAACAAAGGCAATTACTGTCCTAACTCATTTTACTTAATACTGAGCGTTTATGACTGAACTCAGTATTTCTGATGCTTTATGCTATAACAGGACTAAAACAACGCAGACTATTTTATAAAGACTGAAAGACAAGAAATGGCAATCATTTTATTTATCATTCTCTAGAGAAACACAAATAGCTTCATCTTAAGTTAGGTATTTTTACCAGAACCTTTGCAAAACTCTTTGATACAGGAAAGAAAATAAAGGAAAGTAGCTTATATTGGTGCAGTTTTAAATGAGACTGAATGAAGTACTGCAAGATTCTCCAGTCACCGGGGACTTCACCAGACAGCCCATGCTTTTTCAAATATGATGGAGGGCGGCTCGGCAACCACATCAGCCATCTCTTTCAGAACCCATCCGGCCCCATGGACTCATACACATTCAATTTCATGAGGAGGTCTTGGACTTGTTCCGCTGTTACAGTGAGACAAAAGCCACTCCCTACACTCTCACCTAGAGGCTCACAGTCCTCATGGTGAACTTTCTCTTCGGACAGCCACAAAGACAATTTTTACATATATATATAAAATTGACCTCTATAACAACAAAGGTTTCTAAAGATATAAAAACATATTCAATACAAGAAAATCTATTTTATACTTGCTGTGAATGCCAGAAGTTTCTATTATGGCAGAGCACTTATTTAATTACCTTCTGTGCAGCAAGATGGAGAGCAGTTCTTCGGCTACGATCAGCCCTGTTAACATCTGCTCCAGCTTTCAGCAATGCCTCTGCACAGTCTACCCTGTCAGCCAACACACAGTACATAAGTGGAGTTCTTCCAAATTGGTCCTCTTTGTCTTTCAGCTCAGAGTTTCCTAAAATAACAACAACAACAACAAATTATATAGAATAATTAATTCTGTGATTAAAAGCATTATGATTTTATTAATGGGTACTTTTAATATAAACAGAGTGATCAAAATAATGGAACATCACATAAAAATCAACATTACTACTTTTTACTCTGTTTTTACTGACACTTAGAGGACATTTTTTTTCCATTCCAATGATCAGATCATTTTTGCGGCCCTCCTCTGGATGCACTTCAACAAGTCCATGTCTCTCCTGTACTGAGGACTCCACATCTGGATACAGCACTCCCAGAGAGGTCTCACCAGCGCAGAGCAGAGGAGCAGGATTATCTCCCTCCTCCTGCTGGCCATGTTTCTTTTGATGCAGTCCAGGATATGGTTGGATTTCTGGGATGCAAGAACACGCACACTGCTGACTCACGTTCAGCTTACCATTCACCAGTATCCCCAAGCTCTTTTTGGCAGGGCTGTGCTAAATCCTTACATCCCCCAGCTTGTGTTGCTAGTGAAGGGTGTCACGAGCCAGGTGAAAGACCTTGCACTTGGCCTTGTTGAATCTCATGAGGTTCACCTGGGCTCACTGCTAAAGTCTGTCTAGATCTCTCTGGATGGCATCTTGTACCATCGTTGGCATCTCGTGCATATTGATTGCACCACATAGCTTGGTGTCATTTGTAAACTTGCTGAAGGCACACAATCCCACTGTGGGTGGATGCCATCAATTAAGATATTAAACAGCACTGGTCCCAGAACTGACCCCAAGGGACAGTACTTGTCACTGACCTTCATCCACACATTGAGCCACTGACCACCGCTCTCTGAGTACAATCTTGTAACCAATTCCCCATTCATCAAACAGTTCACCTGTAAAATCCATATGTTTCCAATTTGAAGAGAAGGATGTTATGGGGGACTTACTGATTCCATGAACCTTACCTGTATCCACCTGAATTCTTTTATCTGCATCTATCTTCCTCAGATAAAGCCATGTTTTTTGAAGTACACCTGCTTGCTTTCAGCAGCAACTTTCACACTGCTGATGAGCCATGTTTGCTTCCCATTGATCTTTCTACACTTATTCTTTTGATGAATGCTTTTGCACCTGCTTTCACACCGCAAACAAGGAGCTTACTTTTAAGACTCATCTTCAGATTCTCTTCCATAAGTGCTTTTATTCTAATAGCCTTCAGTTGTAGAGTTCACAACTGTGTAAGGCTGGTGATGCATAAGAGAGTTACAAAATCTCTCTTTGCAGCATTCTGATTTGCAGACTGTACCAATGTACCCACTCAAGAGCTGATCCTCTCGTGGATTTAACAAAATCTCACCTGTCAATCCCTTACTTATTTCTAACAATTACATTTCAGGATCTGATCCTCAATATGCCATTTACCCAAGACACAAGAGCAACCTTTAGTACTACTGTGATTGATTAGATGGACAACAACAGAATATTAAATATGATAGATCCTTACTTGGACTTGAAGTTAGGAATCCTCAATGCAACATTTATTTTCTGCTTTGTTTTTTAAATGTGCATCACAACTTTTCTGCCTACATGGCTTCCACTGATATATCAGAACACAAAATATGCAGAAGAAACATTATCCACATCGATGCCTTCCTTTGCGTAAATTTTACATTGGGACTATATTATCAGTAGTCTCATTTAAAATATGACATCTAGCTCTCCCATCTAATTTTTTAGATGTCTACCATGTACGTAGAAAAACATATACATTTGTTTTGGATTTCTATGCAACTTCAAACTATTTAAATACGATACTATCTCTTCCTACTGTATTATTATCTAAGTGAAGACACAGAATAGCTATGATTCCACTTTCTGTAGATAACCACTCAAAACTGCACATACTCTTATCAGCTTTTCCTCTAGAAACTTTCTCAGAATGAACATACCAGGTGAGTCTCAAATTTACAATAAACGAATGAGCAAAGTATGCTTTTCTCTGCAAGAAAAATCAAATAATAAACCAAACAATGGAATTTTACATTTTTTTCACCATGCATTTTTTTTTCCACCATGGTCTTGTATAAAAGCTATGTAAGAATTTGGTCTGAACTTTGCGTAGAATGGGAGAAATATTGCACATACCCCAATCAAAACAGAAGACATAAAAAAAACCCCTAATTTTATGATAGCACTTTTTAAAGTAGCTTTAAGATTTTTACAATTAGAGTTTGCAATACATTTCTAGATGTGAGTTAAAAGCTAAGTTTAAAGGTATTAGACTAACTATTTACGCCCTATCACACATTTAAAAAACAGGAAATACAATTTTACTAATACTATGCACGTGGTTGATGCTGTTTTAAAATTCCAATTTGTAACCAAAACTGTTGAGGAAAAAAGCTCTGGTATTTAAATATTCATTTAAGTGTTTTAATCTCAATTTTGTTTTGAAACCTGAAATTCTTTACTTCTACTCAAAATGACAAGTTGTATTATTTATAAAGTATACGTTCATTAGGAAATAATTCAACATGTAACATACAAGTTTAACAGTGCAATTACTTTTTGATTATTTTCCTTAACTTGCAAAATCTTTTGCTAGGCTTTTCATTCCAAAGCACTGATTTCATTGCAAACTGGCTGCAGCTTTAAAGTAATTCTTTCCCCTACTACTAAAAAAAATGTATTTCGAAATTTATATATTGTGAAGCTGTTGATGCCTTACATCTCAATATTTTAGCTAAAAAAAAAAAAAAAAAAAAAAAGCTTTTTCAAAGTTAGACTTCTGCCATTCTATAAAGCACAGTAGAGAAAAGAGAAACATCAAAGCCAGTTATGAACAACCATGCAGACCTGTGCAGCAAGATACAGAAACTGAGCTCCAAAGCATAACCTAACATGGCTCTGATCCAAACAAATGTGCCAGTTTCTCCAAATTACAATCTATTCCACTTTCTGGTGTGAACAGTCTCAACAATGCCTCATATGAATTGAAGCTGATGGGACTCACACAACTACATGTATTTTTGAAAATAAATACAAAAACAATTTTTTTCCCAATCAAACACATGTATGTGGCTGCTCGCATGGTACTTTCTCTTAAATCAGCAGCTGAGTTAAATCTCAAATTCCAAGTTGTCTGTTATATAATGTTAGAGGATATGCGGAATGTAGAGACTAAAATAAATGGCTGGTGTTAAGAACAGCAAAAATGGCCTAAAGCTCACGTACAACCCTTGTTTCTGGAGGAATGGAATCACAGAATCATAGAATGGTCTGGGTTAAAAAGGACCACAAAGATCATCTAGTTTCAACCCCCCTGCTGTGTACGCTTAGGTACAACAGCTGCTATACACATTTCTTTATTCTCAGAAACAAAACAATTATATACATCTTATCTAGACCCTGCATCAAAATGTCAAATGTAAGATAATCATCCAAACACAAAATTAACTTTTGATTCCTTTGTGTCTGGGATTAAAACCATGCAGACGATTCTTAACACAGAGGTACTATTAAAGACATGTGCAGTGTTTCAAAAAAGCAACCAAGAAAATAAGGTGAACATTATTCAGTGCCAGAGATAGTACAGTTCTAAAACAGTATGATACAGCATTAGTCAGCTCACAAAATGCAAGACTTTGCATGTGGGTTATACAATAAACTTGTCATATATTATGCTTTATGTTATTTAACCTACAGGCTTCAAAGAAAGTCCTGTAATTAAGCATCATGACTTGTTAACATAAAGGGCCAGTTTGTTACAAAATTCCCTTTCCCTATGTAAATTTTCTTCTTACCTTTGATTTTGTATATTTATGCTGCTTACTTTGTACAGGATGTAAACAAAAAAACACCACAAACATTATATAATACACACTGTATTATTTCAAACAGCTGCTTCTCTAAAATTACAAGTGGTGGCAGGGAGGATTACATGTGTCCATATTCATGAATTATAGGAAAATAATTGTTGTTTGTATATGTTTGTATACAGTCACACATGCTCTGTTAAACTTCAGCAGGTAGGAAAAGGAGTAAAACCAAATAGCGAAGAGTCAAAGAGGAAACTAATAGCTATTCTCCTCCCCTAAAACAGAAAGTGAGACTTCATCTTAGAGGATATACTGCTGTCAACACAATCAGATGCAGCAGCTAGTTGTGTTAGCAGCATGACGCTAAGCAATCCAGCATACGCACACACAGCACTGATGTACTGTCCTCAATTATATGGTGTGGCTAAATGAAGTCAAGAAGTTTGGTGAGTAATGCCAATTGCTCAATTTGCTTTTGGCATTGAGTTATACTTTCAACTGTGCCTGGTAAACAGCTAAAAATATTACTCTGATGCATTCTTCTTCTGCTAGGCAATACTTTTTTTGTCCTGTCTGGGCAAAAGTAAGGTCTGTGTCATATCCTGTAAAGACACAACAAAGCACAAGAGCCAAATTCTGCCATTACAGCAAAGACTGAAAGGATCGTGCAGCTTTCTTTCCCTCATTTACAAAGAACGCAGCATTTTTATTTTGTTGCTGCATTATTACCTTTTGGAAGAATAAAAAGTTATTTCCATATCTGGTTCAAATGTGTGTTTTGCACTATGTTTGACAAAGTGTGTCAAAGTACTTGCTCCTTGCTCCTTTGCATTTTCAAAGTATATTTTGGCTGTGAGATAAATAAAACCAAACTGAACTCAACAAAAACTATTCTTGTCATTTCTGGTTGTTAGTCAAGATTTTTAACATCAGACGTTTTTCCCCTTTCTGCGCAGGCTGAATACTTTTAAAAACAGATTTTTGAAGGAGTTGCATCCCACAGATTTCTAGAAGTATCTGCATATCAACCACCCGTTCACCATTTATGAATTGTTCTACACTGGTCTGTTGGCATTAAAGACATTATTCCCATTAAAACTGACAGTTAGTGGTATAAACACAACTAAGATGTCTGTTTTTTGTTTTTTGTTTTTTAATTATTATTGCAGAGTCATTCAACCTCACCAAGTTACAAGAATGAAATTTTCAAAAAAGGCTGAACAAACAGAACTTCTACATTATCAGCTGAAATTGCACTTAATCAAAATTGCTGAAAATAGAAGTTTTTTTTCAGCTAGATAGCTTTCCAAATGTATATAAGATTGCTTTTGGAACATATAACATAGGCTGCTTTTGAAAACTAACTTCTAATACTGTACCAGTTCTTAGACAGAGAGGGAAGGTGAAATTTTGGGCTTAAATGGATGGAAATGATCGGGAACATTTTAGCTTCAGCTTCCATAGGGTCAGTCACTTTCTTTATCTTTAATTTGTGAGCATCAAATTAACAAATAGGACTTATTTCTAAGGCGTGTCAAGAATTTATTAACTATACAAATCACTGGAAAAACAAGTTTTTCCCATTTCTCAAAAAATCAGTGATTACAAAAAATAGGGAAACGGGGTCAAACTATTTCAGCCCAGAGCACTTCTCCAGAATTGTTAATTCCTTGAAACACGAGTCTTAAGTCTTCTGATTATATAGCACATCAATTTTTGCTGTATTTCATACGAAAGTTTCGATCACGTGCAACAAATAATAAAATGACAAATCAGTTCTGTTTTCAAGACTATTTTTCTAGAAATACATACAATCAAGAAACAAAAACGTATTCTACAAATCAGAGCAATAAGCCAAAACCAAAAAGCATGTACAATAAAAACATTTACCTGCGATTAACTTTAGGAGGGTACTCTTATCCCCATTAACAGCAGCAGCATGCACTTCAGATGCTAATGAGGAACCACTGAAGAGGCAGTTTGTTGAAATATTCATACTCTTGCAAGGTATTATCATAGGTCAGATCTGCACCACCAACATATTCTGTAAGAATTCAGTTCTAGGGGACAAAAAAAAACAACTGAACTGATATAACGTTACAGTGACTTAAACAATGCTAATGAAAATAAACAGCCCCATTAAACAATAGGAAAAAACAAATGTGGGTTGGTTTTTTTTTGTGAGTTAAATCTACTTCTAGTCAAGAGTCAATTAACAAAACTTTACATTAAGTACATATATAAATATCCTATAGTTTTGTTGCCTTCAAAATAAATTTTAGTCAGTAAGCTTTGCAAAAGTCTGCAAACAGAACAGTATTTATCTATACATTCAACAGATCCTTCTTCAGAGTGCTGGCATGGATATTTCAAGCAACCTGTGGTGTTTATCAAGTATTGACTTGGTATCTGGTGGCATTTTACCATGATGGTTTATGAATATACATAGAGCAAGGTTTATACGCAGAAGCAGTATCTTTTATTTGACCAACTGGCATAGCAGAAATTATCAGACCAACTTTTTAGATCTTGAGCCTTCTTCAGACCCAAACAGAAGTAGGGAAATGTGTGCAAGAAAAGCCACAGTGAATCAGATCAAGCTCTGTCTCAAACTGGCCAGCAGCAAAGAACAAGGTAAATATACTTATGCCTTTGTTCCTCTTTTCTAAATATTTTCTTAACTTATAACTATTCCAACACTTCCTGAAGTGGACTTTTATTTCTGTGTATTTAGAGCTTGTAAAATTCTGTTAATTTTCTTCAGTTAATTTCTGTTCTATAAACCTGTCTAGTCTCCTCTCAAGCTTATTCACTATACCCACTGATCAAGGAGTGCCACAGCACAACCAAACACTGTATGGATGAACTGCTTTCCTCCATCTGTTTTGAAGTGGTTCTTGGCATTTGAGGCCCCTTAAATCTAGAACTGGAAAGGAAACAGAAGTTCTCATCTATCAGTAATTATGTTACACATCTCTGACATAGCTTCCACAATCGTATATTCCTTTAGCTGAAAGTGTTGGACATTATCAAGCTGTTCCGTAGGCAAGGGCTTTTATGTACGTCCGAACATTTTACTTAGCTTTTTTGGACCCTTCCACAGTTCAGTCATACCCCATTGAGGTGGAAACTAAACTCCACTAAACACCACTAGGTATTCAAGATGTAGGCAAAAATTGGAGTTAGGCTGGTAAAAGGTCTCTCTTTTTTTCTTCTCCATTTATTACCTAAATTATACCTGCTAGTACTTTTGCCTTCCTAGCCTCTTTTGAAATGGAACTATCACCTTCACTGAACTACCAGCGTCACCTTCACTGAACTATCAGTGTACCAGACCTTGATAATGACCAATTCAGGTCTGCACTGTGTATCAGAAATAAAGAAGGGCCTGCATGCTCATAGCACCACAAGTTTGCTCAGTTAAGAATGTCAGTGCAGAGGTGCAAGGATGAACTCCTCATGATCTTATGAAAGCGTTTTTCAGAACAATTGGAAATAGTTCTGGAGCCACATCTGGTCAACTGAAACCTATAGAACAACAGGATCCTGTCCTGACACTCTCCTCTTCCACCACTGAATAAACCTCTGAATGATGTGACAACGTTCAGTATCTCTTGAATCATGAACATCTCCATCCTTATCTAATTCCTCTATGTTCCAGAAAAGTTGCCAGATGTTTTTTGGTATACTTGTTTTAGCACATAAGTAGATGATCTTTCTCATAAAAAGAATGAGTGATTAATGGATTCACAGCCCTAGCTACTTTTAGAAGAAAAGAAAAGAGTTCAAAGAGGCTAAGGTGAGAGAAGGTTAAGAACATTTCCACTTGTACAACTATGGAAGACAGAAAAAATGTCCTAAAACACCACAAATGAAAACATTACCATACTTAGCTGCAATATAAACAGGAAGAAAGAGAGAAGGAAGAAGGCTGCAGAGATGGATGCTACATAATTTAATGGGCACTTGATGCATAAGGCTGCAGCTTGAATTTAAATTGTCTTGTCTTTTCCTCAGTACACTTCCTGTGGACAGAAAGATAAATGAGCAATCTCTCTTTTAAGTGGACCAATATACACCACTGGAATTTTACACCTGTTGTGATTTTGAGATAGTAGTTTTATCCCCAAAACTATCACTGATGTATTTTCTTCCATTTTCCTTGCAGATTCTTTCTTTTGCTATCATTCCAGCTGGTCCAGACATGCGTGGTTGGAAGATACTTCCCCATGACTTGTCCACTAACCATGTCTGAATATTCTGGACAACTCTTCTAAACAAGTGAAGAATGCTCCCTCCAGCTCTTATACTGCCAATTTGAGCACCCTCAAAATGCTTTATTATCTGGAGTACTCAACAGGATGAAGAACCAAATGTTTTCCTCACATGCTACAGGAATACTGTGCATTGTGCGATTCTAACACAATTCCATCTTCAACATTGCCACATGGAACCAAACAAAAGAAATCGTAAATAGGAATCACAGCGTGGCTGAAGTTGTCAGGGCCCTCTGGGCTCACCTGGTTCCATCCAGTCCCAGTTGCAGCAGGGCTACCCAAATCAAGCTGCCCATGTCCCAGCAGCTTCTGGATACCTCCAAAGAGACTCCACAGACTCTGGGCATAGAAATACTACCTGGTGTTCAGACGAAACCTCCTGTGCTTCAGTCTGTGCCCATTACCTCTATCCCTGGCATGGGGCAGCACTGAAAAGAGCCTGGATCTGTGTTATTTGCACCTCACTTTAGATACTTAACAGACAGTGCTGTGATCCACCCCTGGACCACCCCTTCTCTAGGCTGAAGTCCCCTCTCTCTCAGCTTTTCCTCACAGGAGATGCTTCAGTCCCTTCATCATTGTTATGGCTCTAGATTGAACCAATTTAATAAAAAGACTCCAAAAAGGCATTCGAGTTAAAGACTCACTGTTTAAATACAAACCAGAAGAACTTAAAAACAACATCTACTTTTCAGTTTTACTATTTTAGGGGGATGTCTACAACAGCTGGAGGAAGAGGTGGGGAATCAGCATTCTGAGAAGTACAAAACATGGATTAATTCCTGAAGCAAAGCACAGCCTAGCTTACAAGGTAAGGTTTACATTGATGTGAATGAGAACTGGCAGTAATGGTAGTTGGAATACAAACGCCAGCAAGCCTCTGTTAGTATTTTTAATACTGTATTTGCTCTACCTTTATTTTGGAAAGGTTATGACAAAAAGTAATGAAAGCAGTTATGACCAAAGATACATTTGCCTCATCTCTCCCAGTGCTAACAAAATAGTTTGTTTAGCATTAATTTCATTTCCACACTGCTGACAGTCCTTACAAAGTCACCCCAAATAGATTGCAAATGGATGTGAATACTCTACATGATATCCACGGATTACAGCATAAAATTCAGCAAATATTGGAGACCTTAATAAAGCACCAGAAGCATCCCAGTTACAAATCAGCTGTAATATTAAACTGACTGCACGTTGCAGAGAATTAGTAATGACGTTCCTAACTTCCAAGAAAAAAAAAAAAAACAAGAAGAATCACTACTGTACAAAGTTTCAGTAATCACATCGGTAAGAGAAGCAGCCAATTACCTCTACAACAACTTTCAGTAGAGTATCATCACTATATTGAAAGACCTAATTCAGGATCACAAAAATAATGAGATATTAAGAGGAACTATAAAAGGAAAACACATCGCTTTCCTCAGAGGTTGCTCTCCTGTATATGACAAACTGGAAAAGTGGTTTGATAAAGATCCTCAACTACAAAAGTTTTTTCTTACTTCTGCGAGACAAAAACCAACAATAATCAAGAAATAACCACAAGATCTATTTATAAATAAGTGATACGGTTGGCATTATCTGCTGTGTACACTGTATTAGGGGAATCAAGCATATAATTCACTCTCTCTTTCTGAAACTAACACGGAGAGAAACACGGGCTGCAATGAGTCTACTCTATCAAATTTTATTGATAAAGCTGCCAGGAAAGCAGCATCAGTCAACAACAGGTGCGGACCCAGAAGACTGGGCATTCAACGTACAGGCACAAGAAGAGACATTAAGACAGCGCAGTCGCCCGCTGCTACTCACGAGCTGAGTTACCCCAGTTACGTAAACTCGGAGAACTTTTCCGGACCCAAAGCAACGAGAAGGGGAGAAGGAGGAAACCCCAAAGCCGGATAACGAGCGCCGGGTCAGAACAAACAGGCAAACCCCTCCCAGCCCTACAACCGCCCCGCCGCGGCCACCGCGCCCAAACGCTCACCTCAGCACCGCCCGCCCCGCCCTGACGGAGGGGGCGCCCCCGCTGCATGCTGGGATAGCCGGGTCCTCCGCGCGGGGCGCGCCGGGAGGGCGCGCTTCTTTTCCCCGGCTAAGAACTACGCTTCCCGGCGTGCTCCTGCAGGCACCCGGAAGTGAGTGGCGAAGGCGGGCGGCGCGGGGCCCGGCGGTGGGACGGCCGCGGGTGTTTCCTGGCGACGGGGGAAGTGCGGAACCGCCGCGGCCGCCGAGCGTGGGAGCCGCGTTTCTCCCCCCCACCCCGCCGCCGGGCGCCTGATCTACCATGAGACCCGCCATCTTCCTGCTCCCGCCTCAGCCCGGCCGCCTCTTCCTCCTCTTGGTAAGCCGCCGGCTTCTACCCGCCCGCCCCGCGGCCCTCTGCTCTCCCGGCAGCCGGCACCGGTTCGGGGCCCTTCCTCGGGCCGGCCTCGGGCGGGAGCGGCGCCGCCGACACCTGCCGGGCCCGGGCTGAGAGCGAGCTTCCCGGCTGGGGGAGGACGACGCTGTGGCTGGGGCTGATAGGCTGCGGGGCGGGGCACGGCCTGCGCACGGTGCTGTGTGGGACTCCCGCCTCGGGCCTGTTCTCCGCTACGCTCGGGGCAGGGCTGACTGTCCCGCGGCGGCCTTCTGGCCCCGTCCCATCGGCGCGCTAGGGAGGTGGACGGCAGTCCACTCGGAGCTTAGCGGGCAGAGTTGGAGACAAGTTCCTGAGAGCCCGAGAGGCTCGTGGAATTCAGCTGCGGTTGTCAAAATGTGGCTTTTTTGGTATTTTTTTTAAGCTTGCTCAATCTGAGCTACTTTCTGCCTT